>NC_072487.1:78089289-78420539 GCF_027574615.1 Eptesicus fuscus
CCGCACGCTTGGCCGCTCCGAGGAGACTGAGCGTAAGCGGGGCTGACAGCCATCTGCCGCCTCCGGGCACGGAGCCCGCGCAGCCCAGGCCCAGCTGAGGGGGCAGCCTGCCAGCCCGGCCCAGGCCGCCTCCCGCCGGGGCAGGAGCCGGGGCAGGAGCCGGGGCAGGAGCCGGGGCCCACCACACCAGCCTGCGAGGGGCACGGCTGGCGCAGGGGGCGGCGACCTCCGTGAGGACAGAGCCGTGGCCGTGGCTGTCAGTGAAGGCTCTGCGGCCGTCCCCTCACCCTCACACCACGGGCACCCCTCGCAGAGGGGAGGCTGGGGCTCAGGACGGCGGGCGGTCAGCCCGCGGGCCATGGGCAGAGGGGCCCAGACTCCATCGGGAACCTGTGCTCACAGGTGTGCGAGGCCCCGGGTGCCTGAGTCGCCGTGGCCACAGGTGTCCCACCCCGCTCCCCCCCCCCCCCCCGCCTGCTCCCCTCCACAGCGTGGTGCGTGGGGACGGCGCACAGTCAGCCCTTCTAAGTCGCCGTCCACGCCTCAGCCGCCTGCCGGGCCCGGGGCCTCTGTGCAGCAGGGGGGCCTCTCACCGGACAGGTGGGCGCCGGGGAGCAGGCGGGAGCCCCAGGCCCCGTGTCCTCGCTGGGAGGTGGGCCGGCCGTGGGGCTGGGACTGGAGGGAAAGCTCTCGGGACACCGGGCGGCGGGCGGGAGACCAGCGGAGGAGCGGACCGGCCCGCGGTAAGTCGTTGGCTCAATCGATAGCCATTTCTCGCTCCAGATTACTTTGCTTCCCCTGAAGCCATTAGCTGTGACACTTGGAAGAAACGCTATTGGAATTCCGGCCCAGGAGGCTCTGCGTCCTGTTTGCTCGGCCGGCGGCGGCGGCAGCGCAGAGAAAAGACAGAGGAGGAGCGAGGACTGTGCCCCGGCCCCGGCCCCGGCGGCCTGCGGGGCCCGCACACCACGGCCAGCGGAGGCCAGGCATTGGCCCTGACCCGTCCCTCCCCGTCATGGACCCCACGCACCGTCCCCACCCGAGCCGGCCGGGTGTGCGCTGGGTCCGACTGCAGAGGTGACGGAGCAGCGTGGGCAGGAGCCGCAGAGAGGCACCTCTGGGAGGGGCTGACACTCCAGGTGGGACGGGCACCCCGTGGCCGGGCAGCCAGAGCCGGCTCACGTGAAAGAGCGGTCACGGCGGGCGAAGCCGCCCGACACCCAGCCTGGAGCAGAGGCCCGGCCTCCCGGCCTCCCGCCCTCCCGGCCTCCCGCCCTCCCGGCCTCCCGCCCTCCCGGCCTCCCGCCCTCCCGGCCTCCCGCCCTCCCGGCCTCCCGCACAGCCTGTGCGCCGACCAGCCTCCCCGGAGGTGCGTCCCCTCTGACGGCCCAGCGGCAGCGCCAGGGCCCGCCAACCTGTCGCACCGGCTGCGGGCTGAGCGCTCGTCACCGGTTGTGGCCAACAGCCCCTCATTCACGGGGAACGTGACATCCCAACACCCACCCCCCACCCCCGTTTGCAGAGAGCACGCCCCCCAGCGGAGCAAGGAGGCCCTGCGTGGAGCCTCACAGCCGGGGGTGGGGGGGAGGGCGGGCCAACCGCACCCCCCCCAGCAGCTTCCCCAGTGGCAACACCCTGCGCCTGGGCCCTCCCCCCACCAGGCTGCAGGCCCCCAGACCACGGCCCCGAGGCGGGCGGCCCGCAGGGGTCTCCACACTCGGCCCCGCCTCCAGCTTCATTCCCCTCTGAACCCTCCCAGGGCAAAGGCGGCCCATCCCGGCCTGGGCCTGGCCCCTGCCGCGTGCCTGCCCTTGGCCCTGGTCCCAGGACCGACGCCCCTGGAGGCCGCCCGCCTGCCCTCTGAGCGGCTTTCGGGCCGTGGTCTCCGTGCCATGAGGACAGACAGGCTCATGACTCCAGGCGCCCTGATGAGGGCCTGTGCTCAGCCGTGGGCGGCCCCGTGGCCTTCACCCCCACGGAGAGTGCGAGCTAACAACCGGGGTTCAGGCCTTTCCCAGCCCCGCCGCTCCTGACCCGCCTCAGCGCCAGGGCGCTCGTGACCGACCGGCTTTCTTCCTTGTCAGCACGGGGGGGGGGAGGGGGGGCCCCACAGGGCGGCCAGGGGCACGGCTGCCCCCCAGGAGGCCCACTCCCCAGGGCAGTGGGGGAGGGGAGGGGAGGGAGGGGCGCAGGCCTGTGGGCGTGAACACCCCCGGCCAGCCCAGCAGTGAGCTTTCTGGCCGCAGCGGGCGGGGCAGGTGCCGTGGGGCCAGGTGAGAGCTCGATTTAACCAGGTTGGGGTTCGCCAGGATCGCACAGGGAAGGCGGGGTGGGGTGGGCACGGTGAGGGGGCCTGGGCAGAGGGCCAAGAGGGCGGATGGGGTGCGGGCGGAGCGTGCGCGGGCGGCGGTGGGTCAGGGAGGCGGCGTGGGCACAGAGCACGCGCCGTGCAGGAGGCGGCAGAGCGGCCCGGCCTGCTGAGCCCGAGCCGGTGCCGCCCTCCCAGTCTCCCCCACCGGCCGTGGGTTGATTTGACATAAATGGCTGTGGTTCTAAGGAAAGAGAATCCTGAATGCACGTCCCCAGCATGGCCTGTCCCGCCCCCCTGTGTGCCTGAGGACAGCCAGGATGCGCCACACGGGAACCACGAATCACACGGGGGCGGGAGGGGGGGGGCGGCGGCTCGCGCAGGAAGGCTGAGGGCAAGACGCCCCCTCCCAGGGCCCCCCTCCCAGGAGCCGACCTCCAACACTCAGGGGGAGTGGGACCTGCAGCCTCCAGGCGCCCGGGACCCGGCCGGGCACAGGCCCGGCAGCAGGCATGTCCCAGAGAAGGCGGGTGCTGCGGCCCAGCCTGGCCCCCCCAGACTCTGGGGAGGTGTTTCTCCGACTGTGGATGTGCCCAGACAGGGCTCACCCCACCCCCACCCCCACCCCATGTCTCCCCCCACCCACAGCCCCTGCCAGGTCCTCTCCCCGGGACTCCCGCCTGGGTTCCGGCCCCAGCGCCCGGGAGCGGCGTGGCGCCCCCAGCAGGCCGACCCCCTGATTGACTGGACTCCTGACTCAGTTTAATCAAGTCTGGGCGGCACCTGCTTCGGGCTCATCCCGTTGCTAGGAAACCCAGCTGTGCAGGTCCCGCCCCATCCCGAGCCGGAGAGCCGGGCACGGACCCTCCGGTGCCTCTGCGGCCGAGCCAGGCGGGACCCGGGACCCAGGGCGGCCCCTTCCCCTACCGACCCCCGGGAAGTGCGGGCTGCAGAGCTCCCACCGGGGGGGCCTGCCCATCCACCCCCCACCCCCCCTTCCCCCCCCCCCACACACACACACACTACTAACCAGCCCTTCACAGGAGACGCTGCCACGCCGCCCGCCCTCCTCCGTGCCCA
Source organism: Eptesicus fuscus (assembly GCF_027574615.1). Taxonomy (NCBI): domain Eukaryota; kingdom Metazoa; phylum Chordata; class Mammalia; order Chiroptera; family Vespertilionidae; genus Eptesicus; species Eptesicus fuscus. The sequence continues at coordinate 78,092,678 of NC_072487.1, forward strand.
CGGCCTCTCTCCTTCATCGGATCCGGGCGCCTCTCCCGTCTGGTCCCCCAGCGCCCTCGGGGTCAGCACTCACACCTCCTGCAGGTCCTGCTGGGGGACATGGGCAGGCAGCTCCCAGAGGAAGGAGGGCAGAGGGCGGAGGGCAGAGGGCAGAGGGCGGGGGGCAGAGGGCAGAGGGCGGGGGGCGGAGGGTAGAGGGTAGAGGGCAGAGGGCAGAGGGCGGGGGGCGGAGGGCGGAGGGCAGAGGACGGGGGGCAGAGGGCGGAGGGCGGGGGACGGGGCAGCGTCCCCACAGGAGCGGGCCTGCCCCCCGGCCTCACCAGGTCATCCAGGCCTGAGTGCGGGTCCCCGCATTCTGCCCCGTGCAGCAGGTCGGAGGGAACCCCCTCCTGGGAGCAGCGTCCCCATTCTTCTCGGTTCAGTCGCTCTGGCAGCCCCGTCGTGTCCGTAACGTTATTCTTCCCGAGGAGACCGTTAGCCGCTGGACACGACCCCCTGCCATCGGCGCTGAGATGCGCTGCGTGTCACCCCCAAGGCCGCAGCTGTCACCGCTCCTCCCGGCTCCCGCTAAACCCGCCTCCTGACCACCCTCGGACAGGCCCCCCCGCCCCCCGCCCGCCGCCCGCCGCCCACCACCCACCGCGGCAACAAATCATCTTTGCGATTTCCAGGGTGCCGTTCCATGTGCGTGCACCCCATCCCCCCACGGGTCCCCGGCTCTGCAGGCCCAGCGGCGCCGGGTGGGCGAGGTGGGTGCAGAGAGCTCGGGGGACCCGGGGGAGCGCCCTGCCCCCACCCTGCCCTCAGTTCAGCACCGTGGCACCAGGGCCTCCAGGAAACTGAGGCAGTGCCGGCCGCCGGCCTGCTAGCCCAGCTCCATCACCGGCCACTGCCCGCCCCGTGCCCCGGACACAGGGAGTGATGTGTCCCCTCGCGCACGGCCCCAGGGGACCACGGCCGGGAGGGTCAGCACAGCTGAGGCCTCCGAGAGCCCTCCCGGCCGCGCCGTGACCGGAGGCCCAGGACCCCCCACGCTCTGGTTTCCTGGCCTCAGAGGACGGCCCCGGGAGGAAGTGGCACCCCGCCCCCCCCCCCCCTGCGTGCAGGGTCTGCGTGGGGTCCCCGTGCGCACAGCCCTGGGCCTGAGGCCTCCCCGTCCCCAGGGACAGTGGCCCCTGACCAGCACCTTCAGCTCCACACAGAGCGAGGGGCTGCTCCCCACGCCGCAGACAGCACCCAGGGTTCCCAGCACCAAGCCAGCCGCGGCCGCCCCCCTCCGCGCCGCCCGCCCCCCCTCCGCGCCGCCCCCCCCTCAGCGCCGCCCGCCCCCCCTCCGCGCCGCCCGCCCCCCCTCCGCGCCGCCCGCCCCCCCTCCGCGCCGCCCCCCCCTCCGCGCCGCCCGCCCCCCCCTCCGCGCCGCCCGCCCTCAGCGCCGCCCGCCCTCCTCCGCGCCGCCCCCCCCCTCCGCGCCGCCCGCCCCCCCTCCGCGCCGCCCCCCCCCTCCGCGCCGCCCGCCCCCCCTCCGCGCCGCCCGCCCTCAGCGCCGCCCGCCCCCCCTCCGCGCCGCCCCCCCCTCAGCGCCGCCCGCCCTCCTCCGCGCCGCCCGCCCGGCTGGAGCATCGCGTCAGGCGCTGACGGCGCTGAACTACCGCCCTGACGGATGGCTCCTTCCAGGCAAACACTGCGCCCGGTTCCCTGCGGACCCCTAACCTCCCTCTGCAGGTCCATCCATCAGCGGCTCCAGCCAGGGCGGCCCCCTCCCCCTGCCCGTCCCCGTCCTCCCCCCCCAGCGGGGCTGCCAAGGAGCCCGAGGGGCCCAGCCTCCAGCTTCCTGGCAGCCACAAAACCTGGTGTGTCCCCGCGGCCGGCGGGGCGGGGGGGGGGGGCCCAGCTGATCTGTTGACCCGGAGGCGTCTTCAGCTGTTGGCTGACCCTTGGCTGCCCCTGAAACACTCCCCCCCCCGCCCCGCCCCGTCTCCGCTCCCCTTCTGGTGCGGCTCCCGGGCCCGCCCCCCTCCCCCTCCTAAACTCAGCACAGCCGCCACCTGCCCCTCCCCCCTCCCCCCGCCCAGTCTCTGGTGAGGCCCCTCTGAGGCAGACAAGTGCCGTACCCCCTGCCGGGCCCAGATGGCCTCCTTGCGGCTGCTGGCTCCGTCGGGAGCCAAGGGTGAGAACCACAACCCTTGTGTCCACCCGAGCCCCGTGCAACGGACTCCAGTGCCTGCACCCCCTGAGCCGGCCAGCCCTCCTGCCAGACCCACCAGGAGGCTGGGGTCGGCCGCCCACCCTGCCCCAACCCTGCACCTGCCCCGCCCCCCGCGCCTGCCCCCCCCCCCACCTGCCCCAACCCTGTCAGGGACGGGAGAGGCCACGGGAGGTGGGGGAGCAGGATGGCCCCTCCCTGAAGCACGCTGCCATGAGCCCCTCCCGTCCCTGCCAGGCCAGCGCCCACCGGAACCGTCCGAGGCGAGCTGTGGCCGGAGCACCACATGTGACCGACAGCCAGGGCCTGGCCGCCACGTCTGAGGCCAGGACTCGGGGGCTCCTCCAGGAGGGAGCTGGGCTCAGGTCACCGTGAAAGAGACCCCTCGCGGGAGGACCTGGTGGAGGGGCCGGGAGACCCCGGAGGGGCCGTGAGGGCGGCCGGCCAGCAGGCGTCGTGGGCGGATGATCGGTCGTCAGCAGGGGCCGACCCCACAGCGGAAGAAGGAGCTTCTGGGACAGGTGGACGCGCCGTGAGGACACGGCGCTGAGTGACGTGAGCCGGTCACCAAGGACCAGTCCTGAGCCCTCACAGGAGTGGGGTCCACAGACAGGAAGTGGCCGGCGGGGGCCGGGCGGCCGGGGGGGGGGGGGGGGAGAGCAGGTGTTTGGGGGGGACGGAGCCTGGGAAGACGGGAAGTCCTGGGGAGGATGGGGCGGCTGCACACCCGGTGAATGTCCCTCAGGCCGCGGAGCCGCGCGCTCAGAAACGGCTGAAATGGTCTCCGTCGTGTCATGTGTATTTCACCGCGTTCTTTAAATCCTACCAGTAACTCAGCGGATTACACGTGTGTTTGTCTTTGGTGTTTGCTGTTGGGGATCCCGGCCTGCGGACACTGTTCCTTTTCGGAGAGAGCGGGAGGGAGGGGCGGTGGGAGGGGAGAGACAACCCCTGCCCCCCGACGGGCTGCCTCCCGCCCGCACCCTGACCCTAAACCAGGGACATGCCCTTGACGGGAACCCAACCTGAGACCCTTCAGTGCGCAGGCCGACGCCCCCCCGGGCACCCCCCCGGGGCACCCCCCCACCCCGGGGCACCCCCACCCCGGGGCACCCCCATCCCGGGGCACCCCCACCCTGGGGCACCCCCCACCCTGGGGCACCCCCACCCCGGGGCACCCCCACCCTGGGGCACCCCCCACCCCGGGCCCCCCCTCAACCTGGGGCACACCCCACCCCTGGGCACCCCCCACCCATGGGCACTGCCCACCCCGGGGCACCCCCCCCCCGGGGCACCCCCTCCCCGGGGCACCCCCACCCCGGGGCACCCCCTCCCCGGGGCACCCCCACCCCGGGGCACCCCCTCCCCGGGGCACCCCCACCCCGGGGCACCCCCTCCCCGGGGCACCCCCACCCCGGGGCACCCCCACCCCTGGTACCCCCCCACCCCGGGGCCACATGCATTTGTTTCTATCAGAACTTCCTGGAGACACGGGCCCCAGTGGGACTCGCTCACACGGCGCAGGGCAGACGCCTGGCCGCGGTGGCTCCTCGTCGCCTGGCTGTTCCTGCGTTTTCTACGCGAACACGCACCACTGGCGATGGGAACCGGGGCGGGCGGCCAGTCGGCCAGTGGAGCGGGCGGGGGACAGCCGGCCAGGCCGCCGGGCGCCTCGGGGCTGGGAGCTGGGGGCCCGGCCGCCCGCACACAGGCAGGGGCTGCTCCCCTGCGCGACCCCAGGTGAGGCCAAGCCCTTGAAGCAGCAGCAGAAACGCAAGGGTCCTTCCTGGTGCCGGGGAGGGCGGTCGGGGGCCAAGAGCGGGGTCACGGAGCTCCCCGGCCCTCCCCCCGCCCCGCCCCCCACCCTGAGCCGAAGCGAGAAGGGCCTGTGGGCAGAGCCCGCTGCTCAGCGGAGCCAACCGGCGGGAACCGGCACCGGCAAATCACTCCCGCCGGCTGAGCAAGTGGTTCTGGGTCATCAATAAATGATGAGTGGTTGCCACGGCAACAGCCCCGGCCCATATTTCATCTCCCGGAGACTGGGGACGGCGCCGGCAGTGCTGCGGACGCCGGGCTGGGCGGGAAGGGGCTCTAGGCCCCCCGCCTTGGCCTTGGCCAGACCCCGGGGCCCTGAGCGTGGGACCGACGCACCTGCTGGATGGAGGGGGTCCCGGGGCACAGAGGGAGGGGTGTGAGGCCGGCGGAGTGGGGACCAGCACAGCCTGGGGAGCGGAAGGGAGCAGAATTCAACCCTGAGCCGACGCGCGCGCTGCCCCGTCGTCCAGGTCCCGGGACCCCTCGCAGGCTCCGGCTCCTCCCCGTGAAAGGGGGGCAGGAACGGGGCTGCCCGTGGGGTTTGTGAGATGAAACGCAGAAACCTCGCCGAGTGCTGGGTGCGTGTGCGCGTCCTCGTCGACGTCCAAGGCGATTGCTGCTGGTCAGGGGCTCCAGTTACGAGCCTCCGTGTCCATTTCTATCCGGCCGCCTGGGCCCGATCGCGGTCGGGGTTCCGGGTGTAAACCCGCCGTCCCGTCAGCCTCCTCTCCGCTCTGAAAGCCCCCTCAGCCCTCCTGCCGCTCGGCTCTCCCAGCTCCGTGCGCCCGGGAAGTCCGCCCTTTCTCTCTGAGGGACGCCGCAGCGGGTGCAGAATTCTGGATGGACGCCTTTTTCACCCGGCGCTTCACAGGCCTCGCCCCAGGGCCTCCCGTTCCCACGGGGGGGGGGGGGGTCTGCCACCTCCTGTCTTTGTTCCTCAGCATCCGTGCGTCTTCCTCCATCACCTGCTTTTAAGGTTTCCTCTTCGCCCGGGGGCGGAGCCATTGGGCCACCGAGCGTCTGGCTGTGGTTTTCCTCCTGCGCCTTGTGCTTGGGGCACCGAGCACCTGAACGGACCGCTGGGAGCCAGCACGTCCTCAGATGTCCTCCCTCCGTCCTTCCTCTCCTCGGCCCACGTGCCGTGCAGTGGCCGCCCGAGCTCCCCCGCGCCCTCTGGTGGCGGTGCAGCGCCTTTCCTAGAGGCCTCAGGACACCGGGAGCCCAGCCACTTGGCTCAGTGGGTAGAGGGTCCGCCCTCGGATCAAAGGGTCCCGGGTTCGACTCCGGTCAAGGGCACCTACCTCGGTTGCAGGCTCCTCCCCGGCCCGGGCCCTGGTCGGGGCGCGTGCAGGAGGCAACCCACCGATGTGTTTCTCCCTCTCCCTCCCCCTCTCCCTAAAAGTCAGTGGAAAAATGCCCTCGGGGGAGGATTACAACAAGAAAAACACACGGGCTCTCACACACCGTTCTCGCCAGCGCCATCACCGGGGACCTGCTCTCCGCCCGCCCGCCTCCGCCTCTGCCGGCCCAGGCGCTCTCTCTGGACCAAGGTCCAGGATGCTCCCTCTGCCCCCCCCCCCCCCCCCCCCGCCACCGCCTGCCCCGCCGTCCCGGCCCCTCGGCTTCCCTGACGCCCAGGGGAGGACAGACAGCCTCGCTGCTGACCGCACCCCGTCCGTGAGGCGTTGGCCGCCCCGCACCGTGGCAGCGAGGAAGGGTCCTGCCGGGCTCAGATGGCGGCTCACAGCTCGAAGCCACGGAATGAAATCAACGTGACCCTCGGGCGGGAGGAGCGGAGGTTCCGTCCGGGGAGCTTCCTCGGAGGCCTGGGCTCCAGGGCAGCAAAGGCTGCTGGGAAGCCGCTCCTGGGGCCGCCTCGCCCAGAGGTCACTGCCATTTGGACGGGGCATCCCCTGCCTCCAGGGGCCATGGACCCGCGGGGGGGGGGGGGGGGCTGTTAAAGGGCCCGGGAAGGCGTCCCTCTGGTCCCGGGCTCTCTCTCGGGCCCAGCCCGCCTCCCCGAGGGCCCAGCCGCCTCCCCGAGGGCCCAGGCGCCGGCGTGCTGGCGGGATGTGCCCACGGCAGCTGGAGGCGGTGCCGGCAGCCAGGCAGCGGGGCTCTGGCGCCCGCTGGGGAGGAAGGAACGAGGCAGATGGCTGGTGGGCAGGCCGGCGGCACCGCCGTGTGGGCCGTCACCACAGACCGCGGCGTGCTGCCTCCGCTGTCCCACATCAGGGGCCGCCACGGAGAGCTGGCCGGCCGGAGACAGGCCTCCCGGCCCCGCCCCGCCGACTACTCCTCCAGGGAGCCCCCGGGGTCTCTCCCCAGCTGCCACCTCCACGAGGCCCGGCTTCTCTGGCTCCCTGAGCCCCAAGCTGCCTTCCCCCGCCCCTCCCACACCCGCCGCCCACCAGACTGCGGCCCTGTGAGGGCAGAGACAGAATCTGTTTCTCCCGTTGGATCTCTCCCGACCTGCTCCCAGCTTCCTAAACAGCGTGTCCACTTCCTCAAGGAAAGCATCTATAGGATGAGGGAAGGATGGATGGTGGATGGATGGATGGTAGATGGATGGATGGATGGATGGATGGATAAATGATGGATGGATGGATGCATCCACATGGAGGGATGGAGACATGGATGGATGGATGTAGGGATGTAGATGAACAGACACATGGATAAATGGGTGGATGGTGGATGGTGGATGGTGGATGGATGATGGATGATGGTGGATGATGGATGGATGGTGGATAGATGATAGATGATAGATGGATGATGGATGGATGGATGGATGGATGGATGGATGAATGATGGATAAATGATGGATGGTGGATGGATGATGGATGGATGGTGGATGGATGGATGATGGATGGTAGATGATGGATGGATGGAGGGATGATGGATGGTGGATACATGATGGAGGGATGGAGACATGGATGGATAGATGGAGGGATGTAGATGGACAGACACATGGATAAATGGATGGATGGTGGATGGATGATGGATGATGGATGGATGATGGATGATAGATGATGGTGGATAGTGGATGGATGGATGATAGATGATGGTGGATAGTGGATGGATGGATGATAGATGATGGTGGACGGTGGATGGATGGGTAGATGTAGGGATGTAGATGGAAGAACAGACAATGGACAGAGATGAACGGGAGGACGGACGGGGACACAGACACTCATGCTCAGCACCTGAGTGGAGGGATGGTGGTTGGTGCCGAAAAGCAGGAGGTGGACGGAGGCAGGGCCTGGGCCGAGAGTAACGCAGCGTGCTCACCTCGGAGCCCGCAGCCCATCTCCGTGAAGAGCGGACTGGGGTCGAATCAGAGATAGAAGTCGAGGTCGGAGCTGCCCCGGCCCTGGCCCCGGCCCCGGCTGAGGAATGTCTCTCGGGGTCCCTCTCAGCCCTGGGGCCACGCCGCCTGCAGAGAGAGGCCCCAGGAACGAAGAAGACGCCCAGGCCCAGAGCGCGGTCCCTGCCCAGGAGATTCAAATGCCCCCGAGCCCCCCTCCCGCCCCTCCTTCCACCACGGAAAAGTCACAGCTCCAAGTACCAAGGACTTTCAAATCTCGCCCCCTCCCCCCCGGCTGCCCTGGAGGTCAGCTGCCCAGAGCAGAGGGCGAGAGACTGCCCTCCCCCCGGCTGGACGGCACCGAGGGCTGAAGCACTTCTTAAAGAGGAGCTGCGGTCAGTGGTCAGCGCCGGGAGTGGCCGGGAAGAGGGGCATTTCTGCGCTCAGCCTCGCCTCCCCAGGGGGCGGGGGGGCAGAGGGTTGGGGGGGTGCGGGGGGAGGGGGGACTCATTTAGCAAGCATTTGAGGGACAGGAAGTCTCCGCTGTCAGCCTTCATCGGAGGCAGAGCGTGACTGCCCCCTGCTGGACGCTGTCCTGCCTGCGCCCGGCCTCTCCGGTGGGGGAACCCTGGCACCCAGAGGCCAGAGCGAGTATCTCTGCACCCCAAGACCAAACCCCGGGAAGCAGCGGGCCGGGCGGGGGGGGGAGGCGAGGGAGCCCCTTGCCCTGAGCACAGATCGAGTTAAGGGGACGCCAATAAACCAACAATCAGGTTTTTCACCAAGTGTGCAGTGTCGTTTTTTGAAATCAAAATCAATGCAAAAATATCCACGATGTGCAAAGGATCAAAGGTTCAGTAGACACGGGATCCGCCCTGGGCGGTGTGGCTCAGTGGATAGAGCATCGGCCTGTGGACTGAAGGGTCCCGGGTTCAATTCCGGTCGAGGGCACAGGCCCGGGTTGCAGGTTCAGTCCCCAGTGGGGGGCGTGCAGGAGGCAGCCGATCAATGATTCTCTCTCATCACTGATGTTTCTCTCTCTCCCTTCCTCTCTGAAATCAATAAAAAGATATTAAAAATGAAACCTAGGCTCGGACCTTGCCTCCCCTCGCCTGGCCCTGGAGGTGGGGTGGGGTCCTCGGCTGCGGGGAGCCCCACCCCCTGGAGGTCAGAAGCCCCAGATCCAGGGGCCGCCAGTGAGGCTCCGGGAGGCTGGACCTCTGGCGCAGGAGGCGGCCTTCTCGCCGTGCCCTCGCCGTGCCCTCACTGTGCCCTCGCCGTGCCCTCACCGTGCCCTCGCCGTGCCCTCGCCGTGCCCTCGCCGTGCCCTCGCTGTGCCCTCGCCGTGCCCTCACTGTGCCCTCACCGTGCCCTCACCGTGCCCTCACTGTGCCCTCACCGTGCCCTCACTGTGCCCTCACCGTGCCCTCACTGTGCCCTCGCCGTGCCCTCACTGTGCCCAGCAGCCCGCCCGGGACCTGGCCAGCCCCTCCCGCAGGCCCTGCCTCCAATGCCGCCAATGGGCTTCGAGGTGTGTACGCGGGGGACTCAGTGCGGCCCAGAAGCTCGAGATACAAACACAGGACGCAAAGCTTCCTGCCCCCTCCGTCCCCCCCTCAGCTCTCCCTGGCCCCTGGAGGAGACCAGACCCGCGGCTGGACCTCGGGGCCGGCCCAGGACCCTCCAGCCCTTTGGCAAAGACAGGGGTCAAGGGGGATCAACAAGGCGCACACCCCATCCTGGGTGTCCCCACTCTGCAGCGGCCGGGCTTGGGGCCCCTGGCGTGGCCACCTCCCAGCCCACAGGGTCCCCGGATGCAGGGCTGACAGCGGGAGGGGCGGGAGGGGACCCCGTGCTGACAGATGCTGGAGTTCGGGGACTCCCCACCGAGGGGCCGTGGTCCCCCAGTGGTAACCAGACTGTGCGATGGCCCCTTGCTCCCCGCCTCCGGGCCCAGCCCCCAGGACAGGCTGCCAGGCAGACCTTGGTGTCCGGGCATCTGCGGCCCAACACACTGACTCCTGGGCGACCGCCGAGGCCCGTCCCCTGGGGGCGAGGGGGGCGTCTAAGCTCCGTGTCTGGGAGGCAGCGGCACAGGGCTGCACAGCCCCCGCTGCACGGCCCCCGGCCTCTTCCGTGTAAGTCCTTTCCCCACAGAACTGAACGCAGGCGCTCAGAAAACACTTCTAGAGCAGCACGCACGGCGGCTCATGCACAGGAGCTCACGCACCGGAACTCACGCACGGCGGCTCACGCACAGGAGCTCACGCACAGCCACGCGCCCCGGCCTGATGACGGAGACACCGCGTGGTCCGTCCACACCACGGAGTGTCCTTCAGCCTGGAGAGGGATGAGGTTCTTTCTCTCTCTTAACCCTCACCGAGGACATGTTTAATGATGGGGGAGGAAGAGGGGGAGAGAAACATCCATGAGGAGAGAGAACCACGGACCGGCTGCCTCCTGCCCGCCCCGTGCTGGGGATGAGCCGCACCCGGGCCTGTGCCCCGACCGGAACCGAACCTGGGACCCTTCCATCCGCAGGCCGGTGCTCTATCCCCTGAGCCACACCGGCCCGGCCCTCATTTCATTCACGTGTGTCCGCATCCTTGCCGGGGCGCTGAGCTCCAGCAGGGACCCCGCTCTGAAGCTGGGGGGTCGCAAACCTGGGGCGCTCTGGATTTCCCGGGGCCTCTGGGCCTCCCCGTCCACTCCTAGGGCCGCGAGCAGATCCTCTCTGCCCCCCTCCCTCCCCGGACGCAAGAGCAGAAGGGCCTTCGTTACAGGGCTTGCCGAGGCCGTGTGGGCCCGGAAGGGGTGCGGGCACCGGGTGTGCAGCTGGGAACACGCCCCGAGTCAGAAACGGGCTGGGGCCACGTGCGTCTGGGGGCGTCCGCACCCGCCAGGCAGCTCACCCGGTGCCCCCGGAGCCCCTGCTCCCCCGACGGTCCCTCCGGCCGCTCCCTCTTGGAGGCGGGCCTTTGCCCTGGGAGAGGCCCCAGCCACGTGCAGGGGCCGCGTGCAGGGCCGCGTGCAGGGGCCCATGTGCAGGAGCCCCGTGCAGGGGCGGCGTGCAGGGCCACGTGCAGGGGCCGCGTGCAGGGGCGGCGTGCAGGAGCCACGTGCAGGGGCCTATGTGCAGGAGCCACGTGCAGGGGCCGCGTGCAGGGCCGCGTGCAGGGGCCCATGTGCAGGAGCCCCGTGCAGGGCCGCGTGCAGGGGCCCATGTGCAGGACCCACGTGCAGGGGCCGCGTGCAGGGCCGCGTGCAGGGGCCCATGTGCAGGAGCCCCGTGCAGGGCCGCGTGCAGGGGCCCATGTGCAGGACCCACGTGCAGGGGCCGCGTGCAGGGCCGCGTGCAGGGGCCCATGTGCAGGAGCCCCGTGCAGGGCCGCGTGCAGGGGCCCATGTGCAGGAGCCCCGTGCAGGGCCGCGTGCAGGGCCGCGTGCAGGGGCGGCGTGCAGGGCCGCGTGCAGGAGCCGCGTGCAGGGCCGCGTGCAGGGGCCCATGTGCAGGAGCCACGTGCAGGGCCGCGTGCAGGAGCCGCGTGCAGGGCCGCGTGCAGGGCCACGTGCTAGGGCCCTGTGCAGGAGCCGCGTGCAGGGCCGCGTGCAGGAGCTGCGTGCAGGGGCGGTGTGCAGGCTCTGGTCAGCAGCTGCGGCTGAGCCAGCTGTCCTCACGTGGCCGCTGGTCCTCCTGGGGTCCCCGCCACCGCAGTACGGCAGCACCCATGGAAGAGGCCGAGCTGTGGCCGGAGTCCTGACCCCACGCCCCGGAGCGGGAGGAGGTGCGGCTGTTGATCCCGGCCCTGGGGGCAAGGGGGCGTCACCCCTGAGGCTGCCCGCCTCCCAGCAGAAGCGCCGCCGTGGGCATGGCTTTCTAGGCTGCAAACACGTGCGCCGGCCGCGATGACCGGGAACAGCCACGTGCTGGGGCGGGGGGAGGGGGGGGACCCGCAGGAAGTCTCCTGGTCAGAGCTCCTGTCAGCGGGGCAGACACCTGACCCAGCCGGCTCCCCGCTCGCCCTGCGGGTCCCGGCGCCGAGGGCGGCTCAGCCTGGGCCCGGACTCAGGAGGGTCGGCGGGCCCTGCCTCCCCCTGCAGCCTCCCCCCTGCAGGTGCGCCTCTCCGCGGCCAGGGGAGCGGAGGGGAGGCCACAGGGGTGCACGCTGACATCGTCCCACGTCAGCCACCCGAATGGAAAGTCTCCTCTTCAGGGCGTGTCACATGTGCAGACGAGCACCCACATGCACACCTGTACACACACACACATATACACGTGCACACACATGCTCACGCACACCTGTGTGTGCGCACACACGGGCATGCACACGCACATGTCCACACCTGTACACACACAAATGCGCATGTACACACACGTCCATGCATGCACACACATGCACACACAGGAAACACTACAGTCAACTTGGTCATTTCTATTTCCTTATAAGCGTGTGCACACGTGCACAGATGTACACACACATGCACACACACACACCCGTGCATGTGCGCGCGCACACTGGGTTTCAGGACCTCCCGCGCTGTCTCGCGCCCCCTCCCCCTGCCGGCCTGAGAGGTGCTGCAACCCCAGGCGACCGCCCGGCCGCCCCGGCCGCCCAGCGCCGATTTCGGAGGCGGCGCACTGACCTCCTGAGACAGGCGGAGCTGCTGGCACTGAGATGAGAGTTGCGGCTCCCAAGAGCACCTGTAGCTCCTGCCCCGAAGCCGGAGAGCGGGAGGGGGCGGGCGGTGCCAAGGCAGGCTCTGGAGGCACCGGCTACCCCGACTAAGCCCTCCATCCCCCGCCTCCCATCTCCCGGCCTCCGCCTCCTCCACTTGGGAAGGGAGAGGTGGAAGCTGGACTCTGCCCCCCCTCCCTCCCCCCCTCCCCGCCCCTCCCAGCCTCCTGGTATTCCTCAGTGATGACACATCCATTGAGGCAGCTTGCCTTCGGGTTCGAACATTAAGCCAATTAACTCTCCGAGGGCCCTGCACCAGCCCTGACTGTGTGGGGGAGTGCGGGGGAGCGGGGGGGGGGGGGTGCGGGGAGTTCCCCCGATAACGCCTGTGCACGAAACTCCCGTGTGACTCTGCCCGGCCCAGACCCGCTCCTGTCCCCGGAGGGCCCGCCAGCAGGGTGGGCACCGTGCAGTGTCACGGGAACTGGGTCGTGTGTCCTGGGTCCATGCAGACACGGCCACCACCCAGGATGCTGCGACCAGCGGGCAGGAGCCACCGACTTACAGAGCACGAGAGAGAGAGAGAGAGAGAGAGAGAGAGAGAGAGAGAGAGAGAGAGGGAAACGCCGATGTGAGAGGGACACGTTGATTGGTTGCCTCCCACACCCCCCCCCACCGGGGGCCTGGGATTGAACCTGCAACCCAGGCACAGGCCTTTGACCGGAAATCAAGCCTGAGACCCGTTGGTGCTCAGACTGACGCTCTAACCACTCTGCACACCAGCCAGAGCTATTGATTGATTTGAGAGGGAGAGGGGGTGGAAAAGGGGGGGAGAATGAGAGAGAGAGAGAGAGAGAGAGATTGGGTATCGCCAACCAACAGAGCACCCGGCCGCCTGCCCCTTCGAGCTGGGGGAGAGCCCGTCCCCAGGTCCCCGCGGGAGAGCCCGTCACCTCCCCAGCCCCGCCTCCCAGCCCCGGGCCCTCACCTTCTCTCCTCCTCTCTAGCGTCCCCCACAGGCTGCTCCGGGCCCCACGCTCCCCTGGGTGTCTCCTGGGTGGAGGTGGGGACTGTGCCCCGAGGCCCTGACCCCGCGGACGGCCAGGGACCCGACGCCCCGCTGGGCATCTCCCGGGAGAAGCCAGACTATTGCTCAAGGCTTAACCTTGAAGTCACCTGACGGGGAATCAGACCCTGAGCCACGGGCCGGCCCGCCCTGCCGTCGGGAATAAACCGAGGTCACGGGTCCTGGGTTCGTGTGATGATGCTCCCCAACCACTCTCTCTCCGGAGGTTCGGTTTCTCCCGTGCCGGGTGCGAGCTTCTGTGACGTGACCTCACCGTCACGAGGGGCCCAGAAACGGTGAGTAACAAACTGGGTGGAGTTCATGCAGGAGAATCCTAAGAACCTGACACTGAGATCTAAAGCCGGTGACGCCATAAAAGTCCCTCCGAGGCGAGAGGTTTTAAAACTTGGAAACTCCAAAGATCGGATGCAGGCGGCGGCTCCTGGGACCTGGCTGGGGGTGGACACGTTTACATGCGTTCACCTTCATGCATCCCCTCAGACGCTCCACGAGGGCGAGTATTTTTATATGTGAAAAGCACACTCAGGGCTTTTCATTTATTTTTTTAATTAATATTTTTTCTTTTTTTAATATATTTTATTGATTTTTTACAGAGAGGGAGAGGGATAGAGAGTCAGAAACATCGAGCCGCTGCCTCCTGCACGCCCCCTACTGGGGATGTGCTCAAAATCAAGGTCCATGCCCTTGACCGGAATCAAACCTGGGACCCTTCAGTCTGCAGGCCGACGCTCTATCCACTGAGCCACACCGGTCAGGGCGCTCAGGGTTTTTAAACTGAAATGGGGTAAAGGGAACAAGGACACTTCTCCGGGCCGGGCCCCTCCCCAGGCCCCACCCAGAGACAATCCCAGCCCCGCTGCTCAGCCCAGACAGGACGCGGAGCCGTGCTCCCCCCGCCAGGCTGCGGCCACCTGCCCCCCCGCCCCGCCCCAGCCTCGGGCACTCCTGGATGAGGCCTCCGTGGACCCGCTCCCGTGGGCACCACCGGCCTCGCTCCCTCCATCGGGGGCTCAGCAGCGTCCGGACCCACCTCCACGTTTCCCTGGCCTCGTGCTGGTCGCTCGGGCTGTTCTGCTTTGCTGAGCGCAGAGCAGTCTCTGTAGAGACCCCCCTGCACAGGACGTGCGCAGGACTGGGGCCAGTTCCTCAGGGCAGCTCCACGCCCCCCCGCCCCCCCCCCCCCCCCCCCGTCCCCACCCGGGATGTCAAAACAGGAGCCAGCTGCCATTGGTGTCTTCCGCGGTGAGCATCACAGCTCCTATTGGGAACTGTAGCCAGTAAATCGGTGAGCACGTGTGAAACCTCAGCGTGGCCGGAGCGACCACGGGCCTCGCCCCAAAGCCAGAAACCAGGGAAGAAAACCTGACAGACGTGGCTCCATAACAAATTTAAAACTTGCACATCGCAAAGAACACAAGCAAAAAGCTAAACCCTACCCTGGCCGGTTTGGCTCAGTGGATAGAGTCGGCCTGTGGGTCCCGGGTTTGATTCCAGGCAAGGGCACAGGCCTGGGTTGCGAGCTCCATCCCCAGTAGGGGGCGTGCAGGAGGCAGCTGATCAATGAGGCTCTCTCATCATGGATGTTTCGATCTCTCTCTCCCTTTCCCTTCCTCTCTGGCACCGCTAAAAAAAAATAGAGAAGACAAGACTAATTTTCTAACAGCAAAAGAAAGAAAAAGCTAAACCCCAAGTGGAAAGAAAAATGAGAAACTGAAACATAAATGGTAGCTCAGCAGTACGTGGAGGAGATGGACTGAAAGCCCTGACAGAGAAAGCTCTGGGTGCGGAGAAGTCACACACAAGGAAGAGGAAGAAAAGGAGAAACACACAGAACACGGCAGGCAAGTTTCCAAATGGCCAAAAACGAGAGGCAAAGGCGTCACCGGCAGCCCGAGAACTGAGAGCAGAGTGAGGAGCCCTGGCTCCTGGTGAGGGCGGCAGGCCACGCCCCGAAGGGTCGAGGGTTCAATTCCAGGTCAAGGGCGCGCACCTGGGCTGCAGGTTCAATCCCCGGCAGGTGCGGGAGGCAACCAATTGATGTGTCTCAGGCAGGTGTTCCTCTCTCTCTCCCCCTCCCTCCCTCCCCTCTCCTCTCTCTAAAAGTCACTGGGAAAAGATGTCCTCGGGCGAGGACTAACAACAAATAAATAAAAAAGCACGCGGTGAAAAGGCTGTTTGCCTGGGAGGCTGCCGGAAAGGGAAGGGCCCGGCCAGTTCAGGCCACTCACCCTCCTCGGCCGGCGGGGCTGGGCGGCATTTTGGCAAAATGCATCCTAGTCTTTGGCCCCAGCTGTCTCTTCTAAGCACTTACCCTGAGGCACACTCAGGCGACGTGTTATCAGAGGCCACTGCACCACCTAACCAGGGAGGCACATGCCAACATATTTATTTATAGTCTGCATTTCCGGGTTGTTAGCAACTCATCAGGCACCTTTTCCCAGATCTTGGGTAATGAATATTACTCATTTTTTTGTTTGTTTTTGGGTTTTTTTTTTGTTTTTGTTTGTTTTTATTCTTTTTTGTTATTTTTTTTGTTTAGTTCTTTTCCTCCTTATTTTTTTAAATATATTTTATTGAATTTTTACAGAGAGGCAGGGAGAGGGATAGAGAGTTAGAAACGTTGATGAGAGAAACATCGATCAGCTGCCTCCTGCACACCCCCTACTGGGGATGTGCCTGCAACCCAGGTTCATGCACTTGACCGGAATCGAACCTGGGACCTTTCAGTCTGCAGGCTGACGCTCTATTCACTGAGCCAAACCAGTCAGGGCTCCTCATTTTTTTAACTGATGTTTACAGAGAGGAAAGGATGGGGGGAAAGAGAAACACCAATGAGCCGAACATCCATCGGCTGCCTCCTGCACGCCCCCTACTGGGGATCAAGCCCGAAACCTAAGCACAGGCCCGGACTGGGAACAGAATCTGACCCTTGTAATGAGAAAACATTGATTAAAACAGTTCACCGAAGCATTAAAACCACTTCCCATGGGTTTCTTAACACTCAGCCGCCACGGTTCCCGGACGCTGGAGACTAGGAGGACCCCTCCTCGGCCCAGGGAAACGCCGCTGGTTTTTATTTTTCCAGACGCTGGCGTTTTCCAGACAGGAAACGGACGCCCGGTTTACCCCCACAGCCTCCGTGTCGGCCGCAGAGGCAGCCGGCAGGGACGGACGGACAGACAGACAGGAGACGCGGCTGTCTTCCTCTTGTCCTGCCCCTTGCACAGTGGGGGTTCGTCCCCACGGCCCTGGCACCCTGAGCGGCACCCGTGGGCCGTGGGCGACGATCTCTGGATTGTTTGAGAAATTAAACTGGGAAGGCGGCCCTAGCCGGCTTGGCTCAGTGGATAGAGCGTCGGCCTGCGGACTGAAGGGTCCCAGGTTCGATTCCGGTCAAGGGTACATGCCTGGATTGTGGGCTTGATCCCCAGTGGGGAGTGTGCAGGAGGCAGCCGATCAATGATTCTCTCTCATCATTGATGTTTCTGTCCCTCTCTCCTCCCTTCCTCTCTGAAATCAATAAAGAAATATATTTTTAAAAAAACAAAAAACTGGGGAAGCGTCCAAGCCTCCGTTCTGTGACAGAACCCGCGTGTCCCCTCCCCGCCCCCTCCCCATCAGGCCAGGTGAGCAGGACAGGAGGGGTGGGGGGTGGCACCAGGCCCGGCCCCCATGGGAGCCAGTCACCAGTTCCCCCCACTCCCTCCTCCAGCGCCCCACACGCTCAGAGGCCCTGTGGCCAGTCCTCCCTCCCTCCCTCCCTTCCTTCCTTCCATTCTTTCTTTAATTTATTCTTTATTGACTTCAGAGATGAAGGGGAGACAGAAACACCAGTGATGAGGATCTCTGACCGGCTGCCTCCTGCACCCCCTACTGGGGATGGAGCCGGCCACCCCGCCTGTGACCTCCTGACTCGCAGGTCGAAGCTCAACCACGAAGCCACCCGGCTGGGCCCGGTGGCCAGTTCTCGAGTGACTGCGGGAAGCTTCTGTGAAACACGGGCTGGAGCCCGCCGGCCTGGCTCCCTGGGCCATGACCCCGAGGCCACGGCAGCCGGAGGCCTGGATGGAGCTGGCCCTGCAGCGCGCAGCTGGGGGCGCCTGGGGCCGGGCAGGGGACCGGCTGCCTCCAGGGCTGGGGCCAGGCTCTCCGGGACTCGGCAGCTCACGACCCCGGCCTGGACCTCAGAATCCAGCAGCCGCCCGCACCCCCCTCCCAGCCTGCACTCCCACCTCGGGGTGCAGGGCGGGCCTCCCCGACTCCCGGCACCGAGTGGTGGAGGACAGGGCGGCCCCCCCCCGGGGGTCCCCGCCTCCGCAGGGCTGTGGGGGTCACACCAACAGCAGTTCACCGCGGCGCCGGGACCCAGTCGGAGGTGGGGCGGCCCCGGCTCCGCAGCGGCCGGCAGGTGGGCGCGCGCTCGCCGGGCGGGGGTCCGGCCGGGCCGCGCGCCTCCCCCGGAACTCGGCCGTGCCATTCCCATGATGCCCAGCCAGCGGGCACGGCTTCCGGAGCGCGGCCGCAGCGCCCGCCGCCGCCGGTAGGTCCGGGGAGGGGGCGCCGGGGGTCGCCCCGCCCCGCGCGCCCCGCCCTCCGCGCGGCCCCGGACGCCGGGCGGGGGTGCGGGGAGCGGCGCCGGGGAGCAGGCGGCCCAGCCCCCTCCGCGCGGCCGAGGGGCGGGGCGCCGGGACCCCGCGGCCCCGCGCGCCCCCCGCGCGCCGCTGCTCCCCGGGGACGCGGGCCGGACCGGCCGGCGCGGGGGGGGGGCGGCGGCGAGGGGCCGGGCGGCGGGCGGAGGTGAGCGCCGCGCAGGGCGGAGGGCGGCGGGCAGGCCGCGGACGGCGGCCCGGGCCCCGGGGAGGGCGCGCGGGGCGGGGGCGCGATCGCCGGGCGCGGGGGCTGGTACCGCCCGGACGGGGGTCGCGGCCCCCGAGGCAGCCCCGGCCCCGCCGCCGCGTCGCCCGCCCCTGCGAGTCCCCCGGTCGGGAAGCCGGCGGGGCGCGGGGCGCACCAGGTGAGGCGCAGGTGAGGGCCCGGGGTCCGCTTCCGGCCGGCGCGGCGCCCCCACCCTCGGAGCGCGGCCGAGGACCCCCGACCCCGCGGAAGGGCAGTGGCGTCCGGCGCAGCTTCCGGGAGGGTCCCTGGCGCCCCGCGGCCCCTGGACCCAGAGGCAGCCCAACCGGGGTGCAGACTGCGGGCGGGGGGGGGGCCTGCCCCTCCCCTGCGGTGCTCGCCCCACGTGGCTGAGGACCTGGTCGGCCCGGCAGAGGCAGTGCGGGCACCAGCGCCCCCAGGAAGGGAGCACGGCGGGGGGGGGGGGGGGGGAAGGGTCAGCTGTGAGGGCCTCACCCTGCCTCGGACCCCAGGCACCGCTTGGCCCTGCAGCTCTGCTTGGGGACGAGCTGCGGGATGTGAGGTCTGGCCTCCTAGCTGGCCCACCCCCCATCCCCCACCTCCCACCTCCCACCTCCGGTTGGCCTGCCGGGCCCTCCCCTCCGTAATCCCGGGGGACTCCCCCCCCAACCCGGAAGGCACCAGGGGCTGGACCACTGTGGGTGATGTGTGGGGGCACTAGGGGATGTATGGGGCCACTAGGGGATGTGTGGGGGGCATTAGGGGATGTATGGGGGCATTAGGGGATGTATGGGGGCATTAGGGGATGTGTGGGGGGCATTAGGAGATGTACGGGGGCATTAGGGGATGTGTGGGGGCATTAGGAGATGTGGGGGGCATTAGGGGGTGTATGGGGGGCATTAGGGGGTGTATGGGGCCACTAGGGGATGTGTGGGGGCCACTAGGGGGTGTGTGGGGGGCACTAGGGGATGTATGGGGGCATTAGGGGATGTATGGGGGCATTAGGAGATGTATGGGGGCATTAGGGGATGTGTGGGGGGCATTAGGGGATGTATGGGGGCACTAGGGGATGTATGGGGGCATTAGGGGATGTATGGGGGCATTAGGGGATGTGTGGGGGCATTAGGGGATGTGTGGGGGCATTAGGGGATGTATGGGGGCATTAGGGGATGTGTGGGGGCATTAGGGGATGTGTGGGGGCATTAGGTGCAGGGAGCCGGGCTGTGCAAGATCCAGGCCAGTGTTCTCCGCCCGGAGGAGTGTGTCCAGCCTGAGAGGATGCCCAGGGCCCGTCACCACTTTTCAGTTCTGGCAGCACGCGGCTTTGGGGTCCGGCTGGGTGTCCCCCCAGCCAGCTCGGACCTGGCCTGGGCTCTCGGGGTGCAGGGGCAGTGTGGTCTAGGGAGTTCTCCTGAGAGGTTCCCTCGGCAGTTGCTTTAAAGCGACAGGCTGTTGCTGGAGACGCCCCTGAGTGTTTAACCTGGATCTTGCACGGGGCAGGCGGACCGTTCACAAACCCGGCGTCCTCAAACTACGGCCGTTTGTTTTTTTACTTCAAAATAAGATCTGTGCAGTGTGCATAGGAATTTGTTCAGTTTTTTTAAACTATAGTCTGGCCCTCTCCCGGCCTGAGGGACAGGGAACGGCCCGTTTAAAAAGTGAGGACCCTGTCACAAACTATTGGGTAGAGTCCGAGCTCTACAGCCGGCCAAGGCCGTCCGCCTTCCGCTCGGTCAGCACTCAGCACCGGCCCCTGGCTCTCCCGGCTTTGCCTCCCGGTGGAAACCACTGCGGCCTGTCCGCGGGCCGCGCTGACGGGAGTGCTGAAGGGTTAGCATTCTCCGTCGCGGCCCCTCCATCGCTGGTGCCCACTGCTCTGCGGCTGGGATGTGAGGGCAAGGGCGTGGGTGCCAGGGCTGGGGGCTGGGCCACCTGCTTCCCCCACCGTCCCGGTGCCCCTGGGCCCAGCGGGTGGTAAACTAGTGATGAACTCGATTTGGCCGCAGGGAGAATTCTTCCAAAATTAATTTTGGGCCCTTAAATTGATGCTGTTTCTTTCCATAAAGATATACATGTATGATCAGCCTGTGAACTCCGTGTCTCTGCCTCTATCCTGGCAGCGCAAAGTCTCTCACACGTGGGAAAGGACCCCACGCGGGCAGGTGGGCGATGGAGACCTCAGGCCCGGGAGGCGCCAGCGTTGGCCACTTTATCCAAACTCCGAACCTGGACTTGAAGAGAGTTCCAAGTAAAGGCAAGAATCCCTTGACACTGGTTTCCTGGTTTGTGTGTGTGTAATATATGGTGTGTTTTTTTATTTCCGAGGGAGAGGGAGAGAGAGATAGAAACATCAACGATGAGAGAGAATCATGGATTGGCTGCCTCCTGTACGCCCCCCACTGGGCATCAAGCCCACAGCACAGGCATGTACCCTGACCAGGAATCGAACTGTGACCTCCTGGTTCATAGGTCGACGCTCAACCACTGAGCCACGGCAGCTGGGCTACATTAGACATCTATACATATAATCTATATATATAAAAGGCTAATATGCTAAGGGTCTTACTGTCTGACCGGTCACTATGATGCACATTGACCACCAGGGGGCAGACACTCCCAGGAGCTGCCCCTGTGACGCACGCTGGCCATTTACAGAGAAACGGCAACTCGGACCTGGCACCCACAAAGCAACACTCGGCTTCCCCCAAATGGGACACAGGCCCCGCCACCACCCCAGAGCAACACCCCACCAAATCGCAGCCGTCGCTGCCGAGACCCCGTGGCGCAAAATGCCACCGGCTTCCTCTCCCTAGCGACCAGCCTCCTTGCAGTTTCTTCAGCCCAGGAACACGACCTGCTTTACAGCCAGGTGCAGACATTTCACACTTTAACCAAATGTCTGTGAAGCGTTTCCCGTGCCTCATCTCATTTGATCCTCACTGAAGTCCTGGAGTAGGTAGAGAGGAGACTCAGTGGAATCCTATTTTCTTTTCATTAGCTGGAAAACGGAGATTTAGAAAGCTTAGAAACTTGACCCGACTGAACAGAAGTAAGAAATGGTGGACCTTGACAATGACTTCAGGTTTCTCACTGCACAGAATATAGTCAGACACGGCTGCAGTTAAATATTTCACCCTTTGTTCTCCCTGCGTGATCTACAATAACAATCTGCTTCGTGTTGATACTTACTGCTGTGTTCCTGACAATGACCTGGAAGAGAAGTTGGGGTGCTTCACTGGGCTGGGAAAAGCTTAGCTACATCAGAAAGTGGGTCTAATTAAGCAAGTTTGTTCTCTGTAAAAGGCTGAGTTGACTCGCGCGTGTGCGATACCTATAAAGCTCTCGCTGGCGCCAATCGCACCCGTGTGTTTCGATCTGTCATTGTCCATCGTGAATTTGGCTGACACTTCTATTACAGAGAAAGGGCGAATAGCGATATTAAAATATTCCTTCTAATTAATTTCCTTTCAATGTGCACGAATCCGTGCACCGGGCCACTGGTTTTTAAGTAAAAAGTGACTCTGTAGAGATGTTTGGGGAAGTGATTGCTGAGTTGCTCACCTCTTTAATGTCCTCTCTCAGGGGCTCGCTGCTCCCGTCAAGAATGAACCGACCCCCGGGGTCCCGCCCGCTCACCCCCTAGGGTCCGAGTCCTCCTGCCCTGGAACCTGCAGAGAAGGGAGTGCGGCCTTCATCGCCTGGGCCCCTGGGCAGCCCCCGGAGGTACGAGAAGCCTGTTCTCTCTCAGAGAAGGTGGGGGTGCCGCGTGGGCGCAGGGACGGGGAAGGGCAGACACGTGTGCATTCACATGGGCGCTTCTGGGCGGGCGGCTGAGCCCTCCCCGCCCAGCCCAGGACGCTGAGGCCACGCAGCCCGAGGCCCCTGCCGACCAGACGCTGACCCTCTGTCCCTCCCGCAGTGCGTCTCACCCGCGTCTCTCTTCCCCGCAGGATGTGAAGCGAGCGGCGGACAGACCGGCCCCCGCGTGCCTCCGTCGGCCGCTAGGATGTTCCTCATGAACGCGCCTCCCGTGCTCCCTCTCCAGTCCGCGTGGGAGGCCTGCGGGCCGCCGGGGAGCTGTCGGTTTCCCGGCCGCCTCTCGGAGCCGGAGGGCGCGGCGGGCGCGGCGGTGAGCGCCCGGGTGCAGATGATCATCAGCTCGCTGCGGGGCGACCGGGCAGCGCGGGGCCGGAGCCAGGAGCGCGCCCTGCACCGAGGCCACAGGGGCCGCCACGCCCAGCCGGCCGCCGCCCCCGCCTGCGGGCTTGCTGCTCACTCGGACCCCAAGAGGAGGGAGGCGGCCTCGGCCCCCGGCGCCCCGGGGCGGGACTCGGACAGTGACGACTCCGTGGACCGGGGCATCGAGGAGGCCATCCAGGAGTACCTGAAGGCCAAGAGCGGGGCCGCCGACCGGGACCCTCGGTGCCACCCGGAGCCGCCTCCGAACAGCGCCCCGACTACCCCGTGTCCCCCAACGCGGGCCCCTGGCTCGGGAGGCATCCCCGGTGGCCGCGTGGGAGCCGGCCAGGCCCCGGGCTCCGCCTCCCCGGGCAGCGTCAGCAGCGAGGACTCCTTCGAGCAGGGCATCCGGGCGGAGATAGAGCGGTTCCTGAGGGAGAAGAGGCGGCACGAGGCCCCGCAGGGCGAGCGGCCGGCGGACAGAAAGCCCAGCCCCGGCGCCCACCTGGCCACACCCGCCCTCAGGCCCGGCAAAGAGCTTGTTTTCCAGAATCCTCCCCGGTTGGCCACGGCAGCCGCGCCGCCCAGGAGCCTCAGGTCCAAGGTCGCCGCCGAGCCCGAGAGCGTGGGCGGCCCGAAGCCCGCACCGCCCCGGCCGGCCGCCGCCTGCCGCACTGCGGACGCCCCCGGGAAGGGCCGGGTCAGGAGGAACCTGGGCCCCGGGCGGCGGGGACAGGGAGTCAGGAGCACCGGCCCGGACCCCGTGCGCGCGGCGGCCGACTCCAGCAGCGACGACGGCATCGAGGAGGCCATCCAGCGGTACCAGCGGGAGAAGAGGAAGGAGGCGAGCGGGGACCTGCCCCAGAAAACCCCGCCCGGGGAGCCGCCGCCCGTCCCTCCTGCCCACGGCGCCAGCCACGCCCCGAAAAGTGCCTTGCCCGACACCCCCAGGAGAGCGCCGGGCAAGAGGAAGCCCGTGGCCTCGAAGGCTGCGGACCTGGGCCCGGGCGGCCTGGACCCCGACCACCCCTCCAAGCCACCAAGGGAGCCCAAAGCCCCCGCCGCCCCGGGCAGCACGGCGGCCAGGAGCCGGTTTGCGGACGGGGCCTCGTGCCGCGCGGACTCCGCCGAGCTGATGTGCGCCGAGGCGATCCTGGACATCTCCAAGACCATCCTGCCGGCCCCCGGGGAGGCCGGAGCCGGGCCCCCGCCCGCCAGCCCGCTCCCTGGTCCCCGCAGGGGGCCTTCCCGCTCGGATGGCGACAGCAGCTCTGTGGACAGCGACGACAGCATAGAGCAGGAGATCCGGAACTTTCTGGCGCTGAAGGCACAGTCGGGGACTTTGCTGGCCAGAGCGGACACCTGCCCGCCGCCCACACAGAGCCCCCTGCTGCCGCCGGGCCCCCCCGGGCAGGCTGGTGACGCCAAGGCCCCCGTCCCTAAAGCCCCGGGGCCTCCGCTGAGCTGCGGGAGGAAACGCAGGGCAGGCGGCGGCGCCGTGCGGTCGTTGACACCCAAGAAAACGAGAGAGGCGGTGAAGGAGGGCGCCCCGGACACCGGCCCCGGCCAGGCCCCTGGGAGGGACGGCGAGGCCCCTGGGAGGGACGGCGAGGCCAGGGGGCAGTGCCCCCCCTGCAGGACGGCCGGGCTGGGGGATGAGCACGGAGCCGCGGACGCGAGGGGCGGGGTGGCGCCGGGCCCCGGGAAGGAGGCCGAGGCCCCGCGTGCGGACGGGAAGGAGAGCTCGGAGGACAAGAGCAGCTCGCTGGACAGCGACGAGGACCTGGACACGGCCATCAAGGACCTGCTGCGGTCCAAGCGGAGGCTCAGGAGGCGCTGGAGGGACCCGCGCGCCGGGGGCCGGAAGAAGGTCCGGTTCGGCAGCACCGAGGCGGGGGCCCTGGGTCCGCAGGGCGGCCCCCAGAGAGGCGGCCGGGACCGAAGCCCGGCCGTGCTGAGAAGCTGCCTCTCCAAGTCCAAGAGGGACGGCTGGGCGGGCCCGCCCGGGAGACCTTCCCGTGGCTTCCGCGGCCCCACGGAGAGCGCCAGGCCGGGCGGCGTTGGGCCCGCGGACCCGCCCCAGGCCCTCCCGTCCGGGCCGAGTCCATTCCCCAGCGAGGCCGAGGCCCGCCACCGCCCCGGCTCAGCCGCCGGCCCCGGCCTCCGGTCTGATGACAGCAGCTCCGTGGACAGCGACGACAGCATCGAGCTGGAGATCCGGAAGTTTCTGGCCGAAAAGGCCAAGGAGACGGAGAGCGGCTCAGAAACTCCGGGAGCGGCTCCGGGGAGCGGGCCCAGGCCAGAGCCACTGTGCCGGAAGGGGGCGGCCCCGGCCCCGGCCCCGGCCCCGCAGCCGGGCATGTGCACACGGAGCCAGAGGGGCAGGGGGACCCCTCAGCCAACGGCGGGGCCCCGGGGCACCCCCCGCACGGAGCCGGCCTGCCTCCCCGCTGCTCCGCCCAGAGGCCAGCCGGGGGCGCCCCGGAGCAGCAGTGGGACCGTGTCGGCCAGAGGGTCCCCCGCGGGCAAGAGAAGCCTTCATCCTCACAGAGACCAGAGCCCGCGAGGGGCGTCCAGCGTGGCGGAGGCGGAGGCCCGGGCGCGGAGTCCCGGGGGGGCCTTGCCCGTGGCCTCTCAGAGCCGGAGCGCCCCGACTCGGAGCCCGCGAGCCGACAGGGAGGGGGGGCCCCAGGCCGGCCTCACCCTCCCGTGGGGCGAGTTCGCCCCCCAGAGTCCCCTGCAGGGCACGTGGGCGCTGAGCTCAGAAGGCAGGGACGTGGCGTGGAAGGGGGCGCTGGGGAGCGAGAGGGAGGGGGCGCCGGAGGGCCAGGCCCGGGGCGCCGCCGGCCTCGCCACGGACCCCAGGAAGGGCCTGCCCTTTGCGGGCTTCTCCCCGCTGCTCCCCACGCAGCTGTTCCACTTCAGGAGCAGTGCGACCTGGGGGGCCCCGGGCCCCGGGCTCTTCAGCCCCGGCCTGAGCCTGCCGCTGCAGGGCCCGGCCTTCTCGGCCTTCAGGGAGGCCCCCGCCGGCCACGCGGGCCGGTTCGGACGCTCACGCCTGCTCGGGAAGGAGGCCCGGCCCTGGCCCCGGAGGAGGGCACTGGGCTCGCGCGGCGGCAGGAACTCGGGCTCCGACGAGGACGTGTTGGACCTGAGGTATCGACGGCGGGCGGATCGAGACGAGGACCGGGAGGCCTGGCGCAGCGACACCAGCGAGCTGAGCGACACGTCCGTGGAGGACGGCAGCCCCGTGGCCAAGGGCAAAGTCCTCCAGCTGTGAGCAGGCGTCCTGGCGCCTGCGTGTCTGGGCCACGCGTGGACGTGCGCGTGGGCCTGTGCGTGTATAGTGACACCGGGAAGGGGGAGGGGCCCCTGTGACCGCCCTGTACATGTGTAACTAACGGGAAGCGATGCCCTTATTTAACACGTGTGTCCTGGTAAATATGATTTTTGTAGCTTTTTTTGTAAATTATTTAAAGTGCTGTAAAAACTATTTTTGGAAACTAGAGCTGTTGGGTTTTGTAGGGCGTCCCCGGCGGTGGTTCGTGGCTTCCCCAGCGCACCCGCCCCCCCACTCCCCCGAGCCCTGAGGTCTCCGTCCGGGGGTTCCTGGGCGTGGCTGTTAGAGGGGGCCCTGGGCCGGGAGGCTGAGCACGTCCCCTGAGCTCTGCAGCCGCAGCCGTGCGCTTAGCGTCCGTGTCCAGAGCACGATGAGGTCTCAAGTGCCCGGCCGGCGTGGCTCGGGCTGAGCATCGAATCACGAGCCAGGAGGTCAGGGTTCGGTTCCCGGTCAGGGCACAGGCCCAGGTTGTGGGCTCGATCCCCAGTGGGGGGCGTGCAGGAAGCAGCTGATCGATGATTCTCTCATCATCGATGTTTCTCTCTCCCCCTCTCACTTCTCTCTGAAGTCAAATTTTTTAAAGACACGCTTTGTAAAACAACAAAGGTATTGTCACCTTGACACCCCCCCCCCCCAGGGTTAATGTAAGGGGCCGTTAGAGGGTGAAGCAGGGCAAATCCCGCCCTCCCGGCCTGCAGCCCACGCCAGGCTCGCGGGCAGGCTGCCGGGAGGGGCTCGCGGGGCTCGCGGGCGGGCAGGGCGTTTGGTGCGCTGGCCATTCCGGTGCTGTTGTCAGCGTTGAGCTGTCACAATAGATTAGAAACCTCTTACCCTGACTATCATTAAAAGACAAAAGGTCACCGAAGAGAAATACAGAGGCACCGATGAAAGTAAGCTTTGAGAGTAAGAAGTTCCTGGTTGTAAGCAAACCCGGCAGCTAAATGGAGTGATTAGCAAAGTGCACAAACCTCCCTCTCCCGGGGTTTGCTCTGGGAGGGGAGGAGAAGGGAGGGGAGGGGAGATGATGAAGCTGGTGGCAGAGCGCGGTTTCCGGGAGCCGTGGATGCCCCATCCAGCACCCTGTGGGGCGGGCTGCTGTCCCCCCGTGTTCCGGTCACCCCACGTCCCGACCGCCTTGTCTGCAGTTCTGGTTGGATGTACGCGCGGGAATGAGCTCGGTACACGGTCCGAAGGGTGTTTTCGTTTCTCCTCGGCCGCGCTGTGCGATCTCCCACACGGGCGAGTTCTGGGAGCACCCAGTCCGCCCAGGGGGTCTGACGCTCCCCCCTCAGGACACAGCTTCCGGTTTGAAAACACGCTCAAGAGACACAACGTCCCTGGGCTGTGGTGGCCGAGCCCCTGATCTGTGCGAAGGTGCAGGAAGTGAGGGCCGGGAGGCGGGTCAGACGCCGGGACCCCGCCCCTCCCAGCACATCCCCACGGCGGCTCCGGCCGGGGCCCCCGCCTTTGGGCCCTAAGCTTCCCATCGGGAAATGGGGGGCAGGAGTAAGACTAGCCCCAGGTGTGGGGGTCAGAGGAGGGGATAAAGCCCTTTGCAAACCGTAGGCGGCAGGTGGACGGGGAGGAACGGCCGCCACAGCGCCGGGCCGGTGGCGCCAGAGCTGCAGACGGCGACCAGCTTGGGAAGAAGCGCGGGCACAGAGGTCTTTCCTCCTCTCCGGCACGCCTTCCACTTGGGATCGGCGCAGAGTCCAGGCCGCGCAATCGGTAGCAGCTGTTAGAAACGGCAGTTGTTGGCCACGAGCAGCCAGAGCCCCTCCGTGCCCGTCCTGCCAGCATGCACTGGCGATGCCGTCGGGGAGCTTGGCATCCTTTATTTATTTATTTTTTTAAGGAAAATAAATACAGCTCCCTTATTTTGTTGTTGTTAATCCTCACCTGAGGCTTTTTCCCATTGCTTTTCAGGGAGAGGGAGGAAGGGGGAGAGAAAAACATTGATATGAGAGAGACACATGGACTGGTCGCCTCCCGCACTCGCCCTGACCAGGGGCAGGGCGGGAACCGCAACCCAGGCTCGTATGTGCCCTTGACCATGAATCAAACCGGAAACCCTTGGGGGTGGGGGCTCCCACCACCGAGAACACCAGCCGGGCTAACTAGAGCTCCCTTCCAATGGCGTGGAACTCCTCCGTCTTTTCCTTTAAGGAGCCTTTGCCGCCCAGCCCGGTTGTGGCTCGGCTGGTTGAGCGTCATCCGTGCACCGAGGTCGCCGGTTCGGTTCCCATCAGGGGCACATGCCCAGGTGGGGGCTCGATCCCCAGTAGGAGGCGTGCGGGAGGCAGCCGGTCAATGTTTCTCTCTCTCTCCCTCTCCCTACCTCTCGCTCTAAAAAAACTTAAAAACCTATTTTTTAAAAAAGGAGAAAGAAGCCTCTGCTGACCACGGTGCCCGGGCACTGCCCACGCTCAGTCCTCGGAGCGGTGCTGTGGGGGCCCCCGCATCCCGTCAGCGGGCGAGACCAGCCGGAGCCCGGAGCCGCGCTGAGAATGGGGAGTCTGTCCGGGTACGGGGTCTCCCCTGGTGCCCGGCCCGGGCAGCCGCCTCGTCACAGGGGTCCCGGCCTCGCCGCTTCTGAGGCACGAGGAGAGGCTGTCTGTGCCGGTCTGACCCCCCCTCCCCCTCCCTCCCCCCCCACCCCCCACCCCCCCCACCCCACCCCACCCCCCGGCTCAGCGGTCGAGGAAGGACTCGCTCTTTGCTGAGTGTAGACACGTGGTGGGAGGCCTTCTTCTCTGGTCATTTCATCCGGAGACTAAACTCGGACGGCGGCTCCGTACTTCGGTGTTTTAACGAAGGGAGGTCAGAACTGAGCCCCAGTGGGACGCCTGGGGTCGGGGGTGTCCCCGCTCGGCTCACACGGGTCCCGGCTTCAGGAGCTCCGTGTGTCTTTTTATTTCTTTTCTTTTCTTGGTTAATCCTCGCCCGGAGATACTTCTGTTTTTCCCAATGATTTTCAGAGCATGGAAGGGAGGGGAGGGGAAGGGGAGGAGAGATCAATGTGAGAGGCACGTCGATTGGCCGCCTCCCACGTGGGGCCCCTGGGGATCGAAGCTGCAGCCCAGGTCCGTGCCCTCGAATCTGATCGGGAATCGAGCCGTGACCCTTCGCTGCGTGGCCGATGCTCCCGGCGGGCCAGGGCTCAGGCCTGCGCCGTCTTATCAAACGTACTGGCTTCCTCTGGAAACCGCGTTCATCCCAAACTGGACACGGAGGGTGTTGCCAAGATGCTCACTTTGGTGCCGATCCCCAAAGGCTCCAATGAATAAACTGAGGGTTCGTCTCCCCCCAAATCCAGGTGCGAGTCAACTCTCTTCGGTGCAAGTCCGTCAAGAAGGCGCTGCTTCTGTCTGGTTTCCCATGTGACGAGCGCATCTCCTGAAGGCGGGGTGTCCTGAAGGGGGGGGGGGCTTCCTCCTGAAAGCAGGGTGTCCTCCTGAAGGCGGGGTCCCTCCGCAGGCGGCGTCCGTGTGGCTGCCATGAGGCTGTTTTCTCCCTGAGGACCCCCGGCTCCCGGGCCCCCAGCCGAGGACCGGCCACCAGATCAAACCGCCGCTGCAGCGGCTCCCCCTGAGGACACCTGCTCCCTGCTCCCTGCCGCGTGGTTTGGGGTTTTTCCACTTTTCACTAAAAAGTTTACACGAACACGAAGGCAAGAACTCCCCTGTGGCCGCCCGCCCGCCTGGCTTCCTCGTGGCCGGAGGGTGTTGGCGGGGACCCCAAGTCTGTCCTCTGTGGCTCAGGGACCCACACGGCCCTGCTGCCTGGCGCTTTCCAGAGGATTCCGCAGCGCCTCCCTGGCCCTCCCCACACAGTGAGCACCGTGAGCAGGAACACGGCTCCCAACAGAGACACGGGGGCGCGTTCAGGGCGACGCGTGGGCCCCCAGACGCCCGCCGACCTGCCCCTCGACCCCAGGTGAGTCGGGGACTCGGGATGGGGCAACATTTTAATGCAAAGACAAGGCAGCGGCCCCTCCCCGCTCAGCTGTCCGCCGGGAAAAGGGGCCGCACAGAGGAAAGGCGTTTGGAGGGGCAGCAGCGAGCGCCGGGCAGCCACGGGGAGGGGGGCGGCCGCCGGCCTCAGTCGTTGCAGATGGAGGGCCTGCGGACGTTGTAGCTGGGGTGGAAGTTCAGCCGGTTGTAGGAGGTGATGCAGTTGTCGGCGCCCGACACGGTGCTCTTCTCCACGTGGACGTTGAAAGAAGTGTTCCGGAACATTCCAGCAGCTGCCAGTTGTCTGGAGAAGCTATTTGAACACGCATAGAATGCTTTCTGGAAGCGCAAAGGGAACACAGCGTGCACGGGGCACTCTTACCGGCTCGTCATTCGGTATTTTTGGGAGAAAGAATTCGTAAGAAAACGTCTCTCTTCTCGGGAAGCACGAGGCCAGTGAGCGACAGGAAGGCCTCCTTACCCCCGGCCGGCCCAGGTCACGCCCGCCGTCCGGGACAATGACCAGCTGGGCCTCCTCCCCCCGTCACACGGAGGGAAGGGTCAGCTCCGGGCCGCCTGCGTGTGGCTACGAGCCCTGATTTGGGGGTCCCGCCCCACGCCACCCCCAGTTCCTGGTTTACAAACTGTGCCACCAGGCCAGTTATTGGACCTTTGTTTGTTTGCCTCAGAACGGACAGCCCCTGTGCGCGCGTGTGCGTGTGTGTGTGTGTGCGTGTGTGCGCGTGTGTGTGTGTGTGTGTGTGCATGTGTGTGCATGTGTGTGAGTGAATGGGGCCGGTCCCTCGGGCACCCTGGGCGAGTGCACATGCACTCTGCACCGTGGAGCAATTTCTCCGCCAGATCTCAGGGCGAGTCGCTTCATTCCCACCCGCAGCAGCTCCGGTGCCTCCCGCTTTGCCGCCCGGAGCTCTGGGCGCCCCCAGCCCTCCCCCGAGGTGTGAGGCCTTTGAGGAATCCCGGGTTCCGGTCTCTTCTAGAGACGCCCACCCTCCCCGCGCTCCTCCCCGCTTACCGGCATCTCGTGCACGGTGGGCGCTCGGCCGCCGTAGGCCTGGTTACTGGTCCTGTACACCGAGACCGGCTCCTTGTTCCTCCTGGAGGGGACAGACCCTCTATTTTCCGTGCGTTCGTTCCTTTAACCCTGCCCGAGCCACAGCCTTCACGGTCTGGTGGAGGGAGCCTTGCTGGAGATGCAGCCCCGGATGTGCAGGCTCGGCCTCCTGGTCCCTCTGCCCACCTCTGCCCCTGCCCTTCTCAGAGAAAAGCCCTAGAGAACTTACCAGTGACAGCGCGGGGCCTCAGCACCCCGGCCGGGCACACCTTGTCGTTCCCTGGGTCGGTGGGTAGGCCTGGAGCTGTGTGTGGCTCAGCCTCCAGACCCTGCCCCCCCCCCTCCAGGGGGGTCCCTCCACTCCCCAGCCTGCCTGCAGCCCCTGGTACCAACTCTACTAACAGAGCAGTCTGACCGTGGGCTGTGGGCCCCGCACTGCGAGGTCTTCCCACCCTCCCAGTCCTCTCTCCCGGAAGGGAAGGAGGAGAACAGATCCCACTCGGGGGGTTGTGGGGGGCTAAGGGCGGGAAGGTGCGCGCCTTCGCAGCGAGTCCAAAGCTCGGGGCAGCATTGACGGCCCATTTGGTGAAGAGCTGACCTCGCTTTGACGGGGTGCCAGGCGGGCTGGGACCTGGGGCTCCCGCAGCAGGACTATCTGGGCGGACGCAGGGCCGCCCGCGGGAAAGGTGGCCTCTCTCTCCTGCCTTTGCCAGGTGGTCCCCACCTGTGGCCTCACCTGTAGCCCCGGAAGCACGCCGGGTGGTTGAACCTGGCCGGCAGGTCCGCATCCACGCGGTAGAAGTCGCTGGTCTTCTCCATGGGGGCCTGGGCCGCGGGCTCCACGGGCTCCGCGCTCACCACGGGCTCCGCGCTCTCTCCGGGGTTCTCGCTGGACATCCCGCCGTCCACGGAGCTGCACGGGGGAGACGAGAAAGGCCAGGCACAGCCTCTCCGCAGCCCGCGCCGCCTGGGTCGCGCGGCGTCCCGTTGCTAAGCGACGGCTTGGTCACCTGATTGGGTGGGTCGAGTCCTTAAAGGCGCCGCGCCTCTGCTGGCCGGAGGGGCTGAAGTTCGAAGTCTAGAACCTTCGGGGCGAGCAGGCCGGGATAACAAAACCTCACTTCCTGGGGTTGCAGCGCCGGGGACCCGGGATGCGGGCCGGGCGGGCCGACCTTGTCCCAAATGCCGGGAAAGCAGCCACCCGCGGGGTTGCCGCTCCGCCAGGCCCTCTGCCCGCAGGGCCCACGCTCCCCGCGCAGGGGCGCTCCGGACCTCGCGAGGTCGTGCCCCACAGCGCCCGGAGCCTCCATTTGGGCTCCAGATCCTCCTAACGGGTGGAACCCTCCTAAGCCGAGTGCATTTAAAACTAAAGCGAGCGTGTGCGAAGGCTGGTTGGGCTGCCCGGAGCCGACAGTCCCTGCCCGGCGGGTCCCGGGGAGAGCGGGTGGCACGAGGGGACGCGCACGGCCCGCCCTCGGAAGGAGGCGGGGACGCCCGGGGAGCGCGGCGCGGGGTGCAGTGGCCCCTCCGGGCCTGCAGGCGGCGGGGCGGCGGGCGCGCGGGCCGCGGCGGAAGAGGAGGCCGCTCTGGCCCCGCGCTCGCCTCCTCCGCACCATGGCGCCCGCGCCCGCCCTGCCCCGGCTGCTGAGCGCGGGTGAGCGCGCCCGGGGCCCCCGCGCCCCCCATCCCGGGGCCCCCGCCCCCGCCTGCACGGCCCCCTCCCGGGACCCCCGCCCCGCTCCGCCCTGCGGGATCGCCTCCCCAGGACCCCCGCCCCGGCCGCCGCGTGGAGACTTGGGGTGGGAGGGCCCCGGGAGGCCGCCGCAAACCCGCGCCCCGCTCTCTCCGCAGGTGCGTGGCCCCGGCCGCTCCGGCTGCACGTCCCCCGGGCGGCGACCCCGGGGCCAGCCCGGCCGAGCGGCAGGACGCTGGGAAGCGCGGCGGCCGCCGTGAGCGACCCCCCGGGCAGCAGCGGCCCTGCAGGTGCGGGGCTGGCCGGGAGGGGGCGCGGGCCTCCCCAGTTTGGGTGGAAGTCGCCAGGAGTCCCGAGTTCCGCTTGTTTTAGTTGTGAAACCCGGGAGGGTCCGAGTCCCGGGAGGAGAAGGGGCGGCCCGTCCCCCGCAGCCCCACGGGGCCCTGGGCTGTCCTTCGTGTCCCCCCACCCACCCCTGCGGACGGGCGAGGCCGGCTCGGCTCCCTCGTGGGCGGTCTCTGCGGCCCTGGGAGGGACCCTAAGGACCCCGGAGACGAGCGGCCCCGGAGCAAAGCCGTGGCCGGCACCAGCCGCCCGAGGGGACCCCATGGGCGCGGCGGGGCGAGACCCAGCACCCTGTCCCCCCCAGACCTCCAGGACCGGGTCCTCAGCGAGCCCCTCAAGCACTCGGACTTCTTCAACGTCAAGGAGCTGTTTTCCGTGAGGAGCCTCTTCGATGCCCGCGTGCACCTGGGACACAAAGCCGGCTGCCGGCACAGGTGGGCGGGAGCTGGGGGGCCTCTGCCCCGGGCCTGGGCGCAGGGTCACGTGCCAGCTTGAGTGCAACCCCTTCCTCTTCAGATGGGATCCCTGCGCCCCAGGAGAGGCCGGGTGTGTCCTCAGACTCAGCTAGCACCCAAAGCGGGTGCCACGGCTGACTCCGGGGGCAGGAGAGTTGGAACAGCGTGGCTGTGAGGTGGGGGCAGAGCTGGGGTCCAGGGTTTGGGGTTGGAGGGGGGTCGGGAGCAGAGCACAGTGTCAGTGGCCTACACCAGGATGACCAGGACCAGGGCGGCCTGGGGACCTCAGGAGCTTGGGTACCGTGAAGGCTGGCACCTTGGCCACCCCAGGGCACTGTCGCGTGGGTGCTGGGAGGGAGCATCCTGGGCCCGACGGGCGGGGAGAGCAGGCGGGCGGGCTGCACAGTGGGAGCTGCCGAGCGGGCGGGCGGTGAGACGGGGCCTGTGGGCCGTGGGCAGAGTCTGTTGAGAGGAAGGGACAGAGCCAGGTGGGCGTGAGCGGAAGTGGAGCTGAGGGCGGGACAAGTCCTGTGTTGGGGGGTGACATCTGTCCTGCCCACTGGGCCCCTCCCCATTCTGCTGGCCCCTCGGCCCAGCCCCAGAAGGACCTCGGTCATAAAGCCTCAAGAACAACAACTACAGCCCAGCCGGTGTGGCTCAGTGGTTGAGCATCAACCTATGAACCGGGAGGTCACAGTTCAATTCCCGGTCAGGACACAGGCCCGGGTTGCGGGCTCGATCTCCAGTGTGGGGCGTGCAGGAGGCAGCCGATCCATGATTCTCATCATTGGTGTTTCTCCCTCGCCCTTCCTCCCTGACATCAGTACAGAGAAGGGGCTGTGACGGGAGCGGCAGGGAGCAGGACACGCTGTGTTTAAACGTCCAGGCGGCCATGGAGGGTCCCGGGGGACGAGGGGCAGGCTCCCAGCCAAGCCACTTGCCCGTCACTTGGAAGTGCCTGCCCAGCCGTCACGCCCGGGCGGGGTCCTCACTCCTGTGTCGTCTCTGGGAGGGGGGCCCCGCAGGACGGGGGGGGGGGGCCCTGCTCACCGCCGGGGGGGCGTCTCCCACAGGTTCATGGAGCCCTACATCTTCGGGAGCCGCCTGGACCAGGACATCATCGACCTGGAGCAGACGGCCGCGCACCTGCAGCTGGCCTTGAACTTCACGGCCCACGTGGCCTATCGCAAGGGCATCATCCTGTTTGTGAGCCGCCATCGGCAGTTCTGCCACCTCGTCGAGAACACGGCCCGGGACTGCGGCGAGTACGCCCACACCCGCTACTTCAAGGGCGGCCTGCTGACCAACGCGCCGCTGCTGCTGGGCCCCGGCGTGCGCCTGCCCGACCTCATCGTCTTCCTGCACACGCTCAACAACGTGTTCGAGCCCCACGTGGCCGTGCGGGACGCCGCCAAGATGAACATCCCCACCGTGGGCATCGTGGACACCAACTGCAACCCCTGCCTCGTCACCTACCCCGTGCCCGGCAACGACGACTCGCCGCCGGCCGTGCGGCTCTTCTGCACGCTCTTCCGCACCGTCGTCAGCCGGGCCAAGGACAAGCGCCGGCAGGTCGAGGCCCTGTACCGGCTGCAGGGCCGGGAGGGGACCGAGGGCCGGGGCCCCGCCGACCCTTCACTCCCCGGAGCACAGGCCTCGCCGGACGCGGGTCCTTCCCTGTGACAGGTCCCCCCTCCTCCTCAATAAAAGCCGCCGCCGAGCCTGGTTGGTCCCGAGTTCGAGTCGTCCCGGAACCTGCTTCCGCCCCGAGACGGGTCCTTGGTGTGAGGTTCTCACGCCGGCAGTGTGGTTCCGGACCCGAGTGGCCCTGGCCGGGCTGTTCCGTCACAGGAGGTTGCAGGCGAGTCCCCCACTGGGTGGGCAGACGGCAGATCCCGACGGAACGAGCTCGGGTCCGGCAGCGCGTGGCTGGGAGCCCTGCGTTCAGCAGTGTGGTCCGTGGATAGGTCCGTGGACAGGCGTCGGT
Organism: Eptesicus fuscus; assembly: GCF_027574615.1. NCBI lineage: Eukaryota > Metazoa > Chordata > Mammalia > Chiroptera > Vespertilionidae > Eptesicus > Eptesicus fuscus. The sequence goes on from NC_072487.1 coordinate 78,127,641, forward strand.
GTGGCACTTACCAGATGCCCCCCAGGGATCACCAAGGTCCCTGCGCTCGGGTCCTGGGGCTTTGAGGCGACTGGCAGGCACGTGATGTGTCGCTCGGGCGGACGACGGGCACCTGCCCTCAGGCCACCGTCCGTGCTGGGCTCAGGCCTCCTGACGCACCCACAGGCCAAGCCCCTCCCCAGTGGTCGGGGCGGGCCGGGCCCTCTGGCCACACTGTCCCTGGGCTGGGTGGGGCCCTGTGCTGCCTGCCTCCTCGGGGTCAGCACCTACCCCAGGCGCGGCCTGTCTGCCGGGGAGCGAGCAGCAGGGTCTGGGACAGGGTAGCCCACCTCTGCCAGCCCGGGCCCCGCAGAGCTCATGGGGGACAGGAAGGCGAGTCCCCAGTGTCCCGCCACCACCTCAGGGTTGGGGGATGGGGAACGGCTGCGGTTGGGGAGACGTAAGGAGCCAATGCCACGGAAGCCAGGAGTGACCGTCACTTTAATTGGCAAACCTGACGTTCACGCAGGTGTCCAGGCCGGTCAGCAGCCCTGCGGGGCTTGGTGCGCAGCTGACGCTTCCCCGAGCCGAGCTGGGGACCCGAGGTGCTGGACATCGAGCACCAGGTCTGCTGGCTGAAGAGTCCCCGACCCCGAGTGAGGGGCAGAGGGTCGGCCACCTTTAGACCGGATGGGTGCCCCTGAGGCGGGGTGGCGAGGGCGGAGTGAGGAGGGGGAAGGCGCAGGGCAGAGCCGCGGCCGGCCAGGGCCTCGCCATCAGCAGCTGCCAGGGCGCCCCCCAGGGGCTCAGGCAAAGAGAGGCGTTGAGCCCAGCAGGAGGGAATCCAGTGTGCCACCCTGGAGATGAACCCCAAGAGCGCCCAGAACGCCGGAGGCCAGGAGCGGCAGGGCTGGCCCCCCAAGCCCCCTCCTGCCACGTGGTGCCTGGCCTGCCGCTTAGACCCGACCGGCCGGCCGGGTGCAGGGGCACTAGAGCCACCAGCAAGGGCCCCAGCGCTGGGCTGGGTATTGGGGCCACAGGGGGTGAGGGGGGAGCCCGGCACCCCATGAGCCAGGGTCAGCCTCGCCCAGACACTGCCCAGGCCCGGCCCAGGGCTTTGCCCCCTGAGTGGCCCCAGTCCCAACCATGGAGACGGGGCCCTCCTCCCTCCACCCGGCGCAGGGCCGCAGCCTTGGGCAGGGCCAGAGTCCTTTTCACGTTGGTGAGTCCACGGCCCCTTGCCCTCCGGACGCGGACACAGCAGTTCCGTGCTCTTCCGGTCTCAGCCGTCGCTCCCCACGCAGGCCCTGAGACCAGGAGCCCTGCCCGTGAGCCGCCGGGGGGACAGGCAGTGCGGACCCGCCTTCGAGAGCAGCAACCTCTCCTGTCACCATCTTCCTGTCGCCCACGTGGCCTTCACCACCGCCCAGCAGGTCCTGGACCGCCCCCAGCACGGGACCCCCCCCAGCACGGGCGCTGCTGTGTGTCTGGGGAATGCCGCTTGCCCTCTCTGAGCCTCAGTTGCTCATGTGAAGGTGGCGCTAGAGGACCCCCTCCCGGGGCTGTCGTGAGTGGGGTCGCTGCCAGGGCTGGGCTGGTTCTGACTTGGCCGCCCCAAGCAGCTCGCGTAGCCCTGTGCCTGGGGTGAAGCAGTCTCCATTTGCAGAGGTTCCGGCTTCTGTCTGGGGTCCCCTCCCTGAGTGCCAGCGCAGGGCCCTGGGGGCAGGCTGGGGGGCCCTCTTGGATAGCTGTGAGGGGGCAGTTGGGGTTCCCTCATCCCACACACAGGCTGCTGGGCAGCTGGTGCTAGGGTCCGGGAGGGACCTGGCTGGGGAGGTTCTGACGCTGGGGCCGCAATGGGCTCTGACCCCGGAGTGTGGGCTCCGGAAACCTCTCCGGCTCTTCGCTGGTGCGGGAGCGGGTGGCGCTGCTCCAGCTGCTGCCCGTGGCTCTCGCTCTGGAGCTGCCCTCCCCTCCTCTGGCCCAGGGGCTGGTGCTCAGGCGAGCTGCGTGCCGACACTGGCTCTCGGCTGACCGAGTGCCTGGCGGTGTGAGCTGTGCTGAGAGCTGTGCCGAGAGCGGTGCCGAGGCAGCTCCCGCCCCTCCTGCCGCTGAGACGCGGGATGCGGCTGGGTCCGATTCAGACGCCGAGCCGGTGCTGGCGGTGCTGGAGCCGGCTGAGCGCAGCGGCCGCTGTCTGCCGTGGGGCCGGAGCCGGAGCCGGAGCTGGAGCCGGAGCCGCTGTTGTGCTCCAGCCGGTGGTGCTGGAAGTGGCTCCGGCTCAGGACCTGGCGCAGGAGCTGGTCCTGGAGCTGGTGCCAACCTGGTGCTGGCACGACGTCTAACTGTTGGGCTTGGGCCAGAGGTGGCGCCAACTCTGAATCGTGCTAATCCGGCCCCCAGGGCGGCCAGCGTGGGCGCTGGGGCCGAGCGGGCTCCCCACCGCGGCCGCCTTCCAACCCCGGCCAGCCCCGCCTCCGAGGCCGCGGCCAGGGCCCACTCCGGCGTCTTCCCAGACTGTGGCCTTGTGTGTGTTTGTGTGTGCGTGCGTGTGTGTGTGTGTGTGTGTGTGCGCGCGCGCACGTGTGTGAGACTGAACTTCCTTCTTCCCTCCCCGCCCTTCTCATCCCCGAGCACACGCCCCAAGAGGCGTCAACCACACCGAGGTCACACAAGGGCCTAAGCCGCAGGCGCCCGAGGGCGTGAGCGCCGCCCGGCCGCAGCCTCCTCCGCACACAGGACGGCTGCGCCGTGTCCTGAACATTAGATGTGGCTAAAGGACACGTGTGGTGACACGGGTGATGGTTTCGCCAGGCGGGCTGCCATCTGCGTGTGGCGGGATGAGTCTGCAGGTGTGGGCAGCGTGCGCGGCGCAGGTGACTGCTAAAGGAGATGGCAGCGGCGGGCCCCCCAGCTCAGGCCGGACAGGGACCAGGGCCAGCGGAGGCCGCAGCGCCGAGACCTGGCTGCGGGGTGCGGACGTGCCGGCCCAGGGATCACAGGAGCCAACGGGGTGAAGTCCATCTCCGCTCTGCTTTACATGCACACACGCACACACACACGCACACACACACACACACGTATCCCGCCGGTTGTTCCTCTGGAGGCCCGGGCAAACACGCTCTGACACACTGCGTCCCCGTCCCTGTAGCATCGCCGGGACCTACGGGCCTCAGAAACGCGGAGCCAGAGGGTCCCGGCGCCAGGGCCCGTCACCCAGAGCGGGCGCAGCACACGGGCGCTGCGGGCACTGCCCAGGGCTCTGGGCGAAGCCTGGGTGGACACTGCCCGACTGGACACAGGAATGACCCCTCCAAGCCCTCTTACCTGTACCCGCCACACCGCAGAACAGAGAGCTCCCTCGAGAGGCCGGCCGGCCGGCCACACGGTCAGCACCGCCTCCGGCAACAGAAAAGCGGGTGCGTGAGGCCTCAGCAAATCAACCCCCCCCCCCCCCCCGTGTTCACAGAGCGCGGCTCCGTAGCAGGGAGGCTGCCCAGGAGGCCCCGTCTGGCCCGGCCGGCATGGCTTAGTTGACCTGTGAGCCAGAAGGTCACGGTTCGGTTCCCGGTCAGGGCACAGGCCCAGGTTGCGGGCTCGATCCCCAGTGTGGGGCGTGCAGGAGGCAGCCGGTCGATGATGTTTCTCTCCCATCAGTGTTTCTCTCTCTGTCCCTCTCCCGCGGACTGATGGTCCCAGGTTCGGTTCCCGGTCAAGGGCACAGGCCCGGGTTGCAGACTCCATCCCCACCTGTGACCGGCCTGTTCGGGAGGCAACCAATCGATGTTTCTCTCTGTGTCTCTCCCTCCTCCCTTCCACTCTAAATATCAACAGAAAAAATGCCCTCTGAGGGTTACCAAGAAATCACAGACAAACAGGACTGGGAACGAATGGCCTATGAGCGCTCTGGGCACCAGGCAGGCCCTCCGCAGGTGCACACGTCCTCCCGAGAGACCAGGGAAGTGTGCAAGGTCCCGAGGCGCCGTGTGACCAGGAGCTGCACGCGGCAGTGAGAGTGCGCAGGGGACTCTCAGGGCTCAGGTGGGGGAGTGGGGGGATGGGGGGCTCTGCCCCATGATCGGCTCCCACATCCCCAGCTTAAGGGGGAAATGCGGGCACCACCTGCCACAGCTGGAGGAGCATGTGTGACTGAAGGCCAGCAGCTGTCGGGGCTGTGCTCACACCCCCCTGCACCCCGCTCCCAGCCCCACTTCCCCATGAGGAGGCTGAGGCCCAGGAGGGAGCCGGCTGGCCCCAGGGCACGCTGGGAGCTTCTCTGGCATGTGATCCTGGGCCCTTTCTCATCGGAACCGAGAAACCCCCTCCCTCTGCCCAAAACGGGCTGGTCACCCCAATACGACACGCTCAGCGAGAAGCGCCCGTGCCCCATGGAGTGACCCAGGCAAAGCGGAGGGTTCCGACTTTCCACATGGGGTTTCCGAGCGGTTTTTTGTTTTTTGTTTCTTTAGTTCAGTGGTCGGCAAACCGCGGCTCGTGAGCCATGGTTTGCCGCTCTGTTGACTAATGAGTTTGCCGACCACTGTCACATACTACCCTTTCTCTCTGCACACAACATGCCACAACTGCCTAATCCTCACAGCTTCCAACCACACGGTAACGTTTAGTCCAGTCCAGTGGTCGGCAAACTCAGTCAACAGAGCGGCAAACCGCGGCTTTAGTTAATCCTCACTGGAGTCCATTTTTCCATTGATTTTTAGGGAGAGGGAGAGAGAGAAAAACATCAGTTGGGTGCCTCCTGCTCGAGCCCTGACCCCTCAAAGCCCTCTTACCCGTGCCCCCCAAACCGCACGCAGGACAGAAGGCGCCCTCAGAACCCACGTGTCCCTGGGGGCTGGGGAGGAGCTTACAATGAATTACAGGTGTGCGCCCCCAACCAGTCATCGCAGAAGAGACACAGGTGTGCGCACGCCACCAGTCATCACAGCAGAAGGGACACAGGTGCCCAGTGGGGCGGGAACAGTGGGAGTAGCGCGGGGCTCCTGTGGGGACCTGGGTCAGCTCTCACCTGCAGGGCAGCTCGCCACAGGGTCCCTGTCCCACGGCGGAGGTCACGGGTCCAGCTGGTCTTCGAGCGGCGCCCAGGTCCCCAGGATGCAGCAGGCAGGGCGCCAGGACCAAGGGCCAGGCACAGAGACCCCCCCCCCCCACACACGGAGCCAGCTCACAGGGAAGGAGGTGGCTCCTCGGGCTCCGAGGTCAGTCGCTCCGGCCCTGGCGACGTGGAGACGCGGTCACGCCTTCGCACACGCACAGCCTGCGATGCCCGGGCCCAGAGTTCGGGGGACAGCAGTCACCCCACACTCCGTCCTCACCTCTCAGCGCACAGGACGAGGCCCCAGGATCCAGGACCCTCCAAACGCCCCCGCGGATGAGGGGGTACAGAGCTCGTGGCCTGTTTGGGGGCGCCGTAGCTGTGTTGCCATGGGGGGAGGCCGGGGGGGAGGCCGGGAGGAAGACGCCGTTGGGATGGTGCATGTGCGCAGTGAGGTGGGGTCACGTGGGCGCCCAACTGGGGGCCACGCCTAATTGTCTCCCGTGGGATCCGCCTGGGTCCCCCCGTGTCCACGAGAGAGGCTCATGCGCCTCCCCGCCGCGTGGGGAGCCCTGCTGTGGCCAGCCGCCCGGCCACGGCATGCTCAGCCCCAGGCCTATGTGCCGCCAGCTCAGCCCGGTTCGGGGACCCTGAGGGGGGCGGTGACGGATTGGAAAAGACAGACAGAGAATGAAGCTGTGTCTGGGTGGGACGCTGTCCTCTCTGATGGAGAGACAGCGCCACGGACCACAAGCCGTGTCTTTCTTTTATAGCCGATGCCACGCGGCACAGTGAGGGCGGGTCAAGGTGTTCACAGCATCCTCTGGGTTTCCATCCCACTCAGCTACAGGCACCTGGTCCAGCTTTGTTTCCTTGCAGCTCACAACTCCAGCTGTTGGCGATCACGGTGCTGGGAGGCCCTGCCCTCCACGCTGGGCCTTGCACGTGGCCGTGAGGACTGTGCCCTCTCGTTAGCCCGAGGCCTGAACCTGTGCAAACACTGTGTCCGCGCTGACCTGGGCTGAGGCTGTTCCATTGCAACCCTCGGGGGACGGTTGGGAAACTGAGGCAGGGCAGCGGGGTGTGGGGTTGGCGGACCCACCTCGGCCAGGTCTCCACCCTCCCGTGGGGGTTGCTTTGGGAATGAGAGACCCTGAGACCCTGGGGGACCCCTGCTTCGCCAGCCTCCCTAGTCCTCTCTCCCCAAAACCTGGTGGGACTCGAAGACCAGAGCTCAGACAGACGGACTCAGAGGCAGGGCCGGCCCCCACGTCAGTGATGTGTCCTCTCCTCGTGTCTGAGGTCACGGGACAAGGACACGGATGTTCCTGCCGCTTTGGGGGCACTGCACATGAGCACTCGTTTGGGGCAGGAACCCCCCAATTCTGACGTCCTCAGTGGAGACTGGGGCCTTGACTCCGCTCACCGGGGAAGAGGGGAGCAGTCAGAGCGGCCCGCGGCCCGAAATGGTGTCACCGGTGTCGGCGCCGCCCGCACCGAGGTCCCCGAACCTCAGAACCCGCGTGTCCCCGCCAGCGCGCTCCCTTCCTTCCCGGGTCCACGTCCTGGCGCAGCTGGTTTTCGTCTGAGGCTCCTCCGTGGTGGAGGAAGGTGCACACGTGTTGTTATGATGAGGTCACGCAGGCACCTGGCCGTGATCAGCACGTTCACTGCGCGGTATTAGCAAAGGTCAAAGGTGCGGTGAAGCCCGTAGAAACGGCCCGAACCCCAGCTCCGAGGTGCCCCTCCCGCCCGCCCTCGCGGCCAGGCTTGTCCTTCCTGTGCAGCGGGGTCCCTGTGCCGCTGGGCGCCCTCAGCGGGCAAGCACCCACCAGGGCTCCCACAGGCTGGAGCCCCCTCGCTGAGCTCCCGGGTGTGACGGGCCCGGGGACCCTGCCCTGCTGCCCGGGAACTGCTCAGAAAGGGGGTGTCCGCCACTGTCCGAGCTCCCCTGGTCCCAGCAGGACAAGAGCAAGGGGACCCAGGCTCCCACCCACCCGGCCACCGGCACCCACGTCACCAGTGTGGCCAGCTGCTGGGAGCCCGGAGCGCGGCGGGGACAGGACAAGAGCGTGCAGCACGGATCCCCGCGGCCAGGGCGAGTCATGGGAGGGCCAGGGTCCCTCTGCAGAGTTCTAGAAACTTCTCTGTTGGAGAATTAGGTCTCCAGCTTCCCCGCTGGTCCCCTCCAGGCCGGTGGGAGGGAAGGAAGGGGGAGTCCTTTCCCCCGTGTGTCCCCTCTGTGGACGAAAGGAGCCACATGCTAACCTGACAAGCTCAGGGGAGGCCTGCATGGCAGTCTTGCGAACTCAGACCTAAAATAACCACAAAGGATGGTCTGAAAATTAAATATTTAACTACAAACAGGTTATGGTAGGCAGTCCTGTCCTAGGCCGATATCTTCCCTGACGAAGATCAACTTAGATCTTCTTTCCTGAGCCCATTTGTCACGTTGCCTCTGTGAACGGAAGGAGCCACATGCTAACCTGACAAGCTCAGGGGAGGCCTGTGTGGCAGTCTTGCAAACTCAGAGACCTGAAATAACCACAAAGGATGGTTTGAAAATTAAATATTTAACTACAAACAGGTTATAGTGGGCAGTCATGTCCTAGGCCGATATCTTCCCTGACAAAGATCAACTTAGATCTTTCCTGAGCCCATTTGCCTTTTTGCCTCTAAGATAACATATCTGTGAGATGTCTGGGTAACTTGTAACTTCCTTTTTACCCCGGACCCCTCAGGGCACAACAAATGGCACCGGGACATTCCTTCATTGTTATTGTTATCAAGTTAATTGTCAACTGTTAATTACGTTAAAGTATCCTGTATCTATCTCTGTAAGAGAAGCACATGTCCATCATTTCACTTTTCACCCAATCCCAGAGGTTTCCCCGCTTTGCTTTGTCCCACCTCCCTAATCTGTCACCAATGGATTTCATGTAACTCACCTACGTCCCTTTTCTTTGATTTCAAGGTATAAATATAGATGTAACCCTGCATTCTCCGGAGCATTACCTCAATTCATTGAGGTTCTGCTTCCCGGCATATGTCGACATTTTGGCTCAAATAAACTCACTAAAATTCTTTACAGGTTTCAATGGTTTTTTCGTTAACACCTCTAAGATAACATATCTGTGCGATGTCTGGGTAACTTGTAACTTCCCTTTTTGCTGGAGCCCCTGGAGCACAACCTGATGTGGTGGGCGCCAGGACAGATGCCTCAAATTCCTTCATTATCATGTTAATTGTTCCTGCACCCACTTAAGTGTGTGTCCATCCTTTCACTTTTTATCCAATCCCAGGGGTTTCCCACCGTTTGACTTTCTCCCACCTCCTTAATCCGTCACCAATGGATTTCACGTAGCCCACCTACGGCCCTCCTCTGATGGCAATGTATAAACACAGATGTAACCCGCCATTCTCCGGAGCATCATCTCCATTCATTGAGGTTCTGCTTCCTGGCATATGTCCACAGTTTGGCTCAAACTCACAAAATTTCTTCACAGGTTCCAATGGTTTTTTTTACGTTAACACCTCCAAGTCAGGCCCCTTCCGTCTCCGCACTGCAGTTCCCCGGGGAGGGCACCCCCGGCCCAGGGCCAGGTGGCCAATGTGCCGCCCAGACTTCGGCCCCCATGGCCTGGGTGCCCAGGAGGCAGGTCTGGGTGCCCGGGGACCTCCCCTCCCACTCGCCCCCGGACAGACGCGCTGTCACCCAGTCCTGCCGGATTCTTCTCCGCAGGAACAAGGGCCCCGGCTCCGGGCCACCCGCAGGGCCGGGCAGGGCCACGCTAGACACCGCGGGGTGCGGGCGCTGCTCCGGGCGCTCCGCGCGGGAGGTGGGGTCCCCGGAACCCCGTTTGGCGGGGTCGCACCCCCCGGGAGCCCTGCAACCGCAGCTACGCGAACGGAATCTCCGGCGGGAGGGTGGGTGTCGCGGCCTGCGGGGCGGGAACGGGAGGGCCCGCCAGGGGGCGCTGCGGCGGCGGCGAGGGGCGGGCGCGGCTTGGACCTCGCGGGCCGCCGTACGCGCTATAAAAGGCGCGGCTCGCGTTCTCGCGCTCTTTCCGGGCGGCGGGAGCGGCCGAGGAGGCTGAGGCCATGGCGGGTCCGCGCGGCCCCGGGGTCCGTGGCCCCGGCTGCACCCGCCCGCCGAGGTGCCCGCGGATTTGGAGCCTCCGGGTGGCGCGCCCCGTGGAGAGGAGGCGGGGACGGTAAGGGAGCCGTCGCCCCCGGTGCGTCCGCGCGGCGGCCTGGCGCCCGGGTCACGTGCTGCCCGGCGGGCCCCAGGCCGAGTGCCCCCTTGTCTTCCATCCGATGCCCCTGCGCGTGGCCTTCAGTCACCTCTCCAGGGAGCTCGCCTGCCGGGAGCTGAGCCCCGGGAGGGCTCCTGGGGCCCGGGGTGAGCCTGCAGGGGGGTCCCCAGGTGCAGCCTGCACGTGCAGCCCCGGCTGTGTGATGTCGGAGGGACCGCGGGGCGCGGGCGGGGTGAGGCCGGGCCGGCCTCCGCTCGCGCTGCCCCTCGAGGCGTTGCAGGGGGGGCTGCCGTGCCCCGCCTGCGTCATGAGGCGGCAGAGAGGAGAGAGGCTCGCCTACGCCCAGCGCCCTGGCCGTGGGCGCCTGGATGGTTGACAGCCTGACACTCGGCGCTGCTCTGCGCTGCTGGCGGGGGCCGGCCACCCGATGCCCGCCAGGTAACGGCTCCTTAATTCCCCAGGCCGGGCCCCCGATCGCGCGGCGGGCATGCATCTGACTGCAGGAGGTAGGAGCCGGCGCAGGGCCGAGGGGCAAGGTGAGTGGGCTTGGCTGCTTGGCGAAGGTCTGGGCATTGCTCACTGCCACGTGGGTGAAGAGTGGCAGCAAAATCTCCCTTTGGGGCCGGGGTGCCACCTAGCAATCCGGTGGTTCAGTCTTAGCAGGTGTGAGTGTCACGGGGTGTTCGTGGGCAGCTGCTCTGCCTCTCAAACCTATGGCCGTGCGCCCGGGGCGCCAGCAGTCCTGCTAGAGGTTGGAGACGGAGCCGCAGGCCAGGGGAACCTCCAGCGAGTGAGGCCTGGAGTCCCCGAGGACTCGCTTCCTGTGCCGGCACCCTCCCCTCCGGTGTCGGGACCTCACTGGGAGCTCGGTGCAGGGTGCGGCCATCTGTAAGGAGGGCCCTCCTGGCTGTACGTGTCCCCCGGCTCTTCAGACACCGAGCCAGGCGCCAGAGTGGACGGCCCAGACCCTGGCTTTCCACTTGGGGTGCCCGTCTGGGGCCGGAAAGGGGAAGGGCGGGGCGGGGTGGCTGCCCTGCGGGTGCTGGACCCGCCGGCACCACAGACGCGGCTGCCGTGCTGCACCTGTGACGCCAGGGCGCAGAGGAAGTGGCTATTTCTACGCTCAGTGCTCAGAACAGTGGGCACTAAGAATGGTTTGTAGCCTGACAGGCCCGGCACGCCCGGCTGGCATTGGGGGTCCCGGTGTGCGGCCGTGGGACCTGTGCCCAGGCTTACACTTGGGGACCATGGGCGGGACCCTGAGCTCTGCTCTTTCCCTCTGGACAAGGCTGTTGGGTGGGTGGGTGCTGATGCACGTGGCAAAGGCAGTGGGGCCGACCGGCTCGGGGCTCCTGCCTGGAGGTTCATGGGGCTGGGCGGCTGGGCCCTCCCTGGCCCCGGGTGGGTGGTCAGCCACCTGGCACATGAGCGCCCACTAGAGACTTGAGACAAGCAGCACTTTATGGAGCGGGAGGGGCGGGTGGGGGTGCAGAGGTCCACTCCCAGCATCGGGCCCCACGTGGATCCCCTCAGTGGGCCGATGGGAACTGTCACAGCCAGGGCACCGGGGAGGGAGGGGGCTGTGGGTAACCTGCTGGGGCGGGCGGCCCGTGTAACCCACTGTCCTTGTCCCTTTGCAGTTGAGAGCTCGGTGCTGTGGCAGCCGGACAAGATGGGGCCACGCGCTCAAGGCGAGAGCCACCTGTTCAAGTCTGGTGAGACCCTTTGTTTCCTAAAGTGTCCCTGTGGGAGGTGACCTGTGGGGGGCACGCAGGTGCCCTGTGGGGAGGGAGGGCTTGGTTGGCCGGCAGTGAGGGCCCCTTGACCTCTGGAGGCGGAGCTCCCGTTGCTGGCGAGGCGGTCACTGTCAGGGGCCTTGCTCACCTGCCTGCGTGGCGGTCAGCTCCTGCTGGCTGAGCACAGATTGCCCAGGAGCTCGGTCCTTTAGGACTCGTCACCTCACCGTCGCGGGGGTCAGGAGTGGCCTGGCCGGTGATTTCTGAGGTGCAGGCTCTGGCTGCTGGCAGGAGGCTGAGTCCTCACAACGCCTGGCTCCCCCCAAAGCCGGTGACCCTGATGGGGGCGCAGGGGCTTCTGGGAGGTGGCAGGAAGGGTGCTGTGTTGTCCCAGCCCTGTGGCCCTCGGTCCAGGTTTGGGAGGGGCGTTTGGTAACAGTCGCCTTGAACGTTGGCTGTTCTCGCTGCCACGGGCGGGGGGGGGGGGGGGGGCCTTGGTGAGCTGAGGGTGATGGTCCACCTCGGGGCGCGCTGCGGGTCCTCAGAATCGGCGGGTTTTCTCTCTGCAGATGTGGCTCCTGCTGGACCAGCCCGGCTGGCGGCCTCGGGTCAGGAGAGCGGAGCATGGATCAGGCTGCCCGGCTCACAGCACGGCAGGTGCCCCTGTGCTGCTGGTCGCAGCGTCTGCGGGGGCGGCCGGGAGCCTTCGGCCTGAGAAGTGGCGCAGGCGCAGTCGCCGGGCTCATGCTGCTGGGGAACATGGCCGAAGGGGCGAGGTGCTGGGTGACCCTGCAGTTCACGCGTGGGTCCACCTTCAATAAAGGAAACCGCGTCTGTTTACAGTGACTGTTGATCCAGTGAATGAAGGAGCCCCCGGGCATGATGGTCGTTCTCTCGGGCAGTTTTGGGAACATCCGTGTGACGGTCTCTGTGTGGCCATGTGGTTCGTGGCCAATTTTAGTGAAATGTCAGCGTGCCTGTGGAAGGACAGGCTGCCCGTGGCCACGCCAGTTGGGGTGGCGGGGACAGTCACGCGGCCCTCACTGTACGTGGCACCAGACAAGCTTGCTGGCGAGGTGGGGTTCACTCAGGCAGTGAGTGGCTCGTGGGAGGGCAGCTGGGCTTCGCAGAGAAACCTGACCACTGCTCCTTCCGCACCCAGTGCCTTGTGGGTCCAGAGGCCGCCACACCACTTGCCACTCAGAGGTTCTGGGTGGCCAGGGCACTGCAGTGTCGGTGACAGGCTGACCCTCAGGCCAGGTTCTTCTAGACTAAAGGCAACAAAAGCATCGGTGGGGCTGCCCCGGGGAAGATTCTAGTCTGCACAGCCCAGCTGGTCGTCCTGCTCGAAGCCTGTCCCCTCCTGCCCAGTCCTGTCGCTGTCCTTGGTGGCACTGGCGGTGGGGACACTGCTGCGTTGGGAACCTGGCCGGGCGAGGGTCCTTCCTCTGACCGCGGGGGTGTCTGCAGAATCCCTGCTCAGAGCTGCCTGGGGTGGAGGGCCTTTCCCAGAAGCCCCCACGGCTGCACACTTCTCTCTGGTCCTTGCCCCGGATTAATGCGGAAGGAGGGCACATGTCCAGCAGTCCCACTTGGCTGCTCTGCTCCAAGGAGCACCCCCACCCTAGCCTCACCAGGGTCCCTGTGTCACGCGATGCAGTAGTCCTTGAAGGAAATGCACATCTGGCCCGGCCAGCGTGGCTCAGTGGTTGATGTCAACCTGTGAACCAGGAGGCCACGGTTAGATTCCCAGTCAGGTTGCAGGCTTGATCCCTAGTGGGGGGGGATCAATGATTTTCATTGGCGTTTCTATCTCCCTCTGAAATAAAAAATATTTTTAAAAATCCACATCTAAGTGGCCCCACACGTTAAGGCAAGCGGAGCCTCTAACAGCCCAGAGCCCAGTCCTACACGGATTCCACCCCAACAGGGATCCACGTGGAATACACACGCTGGTGTCTGAGGGGCGGGGGGGAGGGTTAGCACTAGGAACAGTTAGTGGGGCCTGGCCCCCCATCCAGGTGGGGGCAGGAGCCGACCAGGAAGGTCCGCCTCCAGCATCCCATCACCCCCTCATCCCAGATAACTCCCCAGGGCTGGCCCTCGGAGTGGGGCCAGGCAGACCCCGGAGGCCTGTGACCCTGAACCAGAGAGCTGCGGGGGGCGGGGGCCGGGCCCAGGGCCAAGAGGGGAACGTGCACGCACAGAAAAGCTCTTTATTTACATCAGGTGATCTTTAAAGTAACAAAACCCAACTCCCCCGGGCGGGTCCCCTTGCCAGCCCTCGGTGGGTTCCAGGTCCCCCTTCCCGCGTCTCGTTCCTGCTAAACCGTCCTTCCATCTGGGCTGCTGGACCCTGGGGGGGTGGGGGACGGTGAGGGGGCCGCTGGTCACAGGAGCCCCTGGGCTGGACACAGCAGCCCGGCCCAGGCCCTGCAGCCGCGCCTTTGTCCCGGGCAGGCGAGGAGGGAGGGAGGCGGCTCGCGGCTCAGGCGGCTGCAGCCCCGGGAGGGGCCCGGCCGGTGGGCAGTCCTGGCGGGAGCCCCGCGGCGGCGGGCGGCGGGGTCAGGAGTACTGGGTGTTGGAGATGGTCTTCCACAGCAGCGTCTTGAGGTGGCTCAGCACCAGCGCGTGGTGGGCCTCCACCTGGCCGGCCAGCCCGCTGAGCGTGGTGCAGGTGCGCAGCTGCCGGCCCAGCTCCGCGCGCAGCTCGCGGGGGGCGCCGGGCAGCAGGTAGTCCCGCAGCAGCTCGCACACCTTGGCCAGGTTGGGCTGCAGGAGGTCGCCCTTGCACTGCCGCAGGAGCTGGTCGCAGGGCGCCCTGCAGTCGCGCCCGTAGGTGCAGTCGGTGCTGCGTTCGCAGCGGCGGCCGCGCAGGAAGCGGCGCACGGCGGCCTCGGGCGCCACCTGCCGCAGGTCGGCCATGCGGAAGTCGTAGGTGGCCGTGTAGCCCACGTTGGCCAGCGTGGTCTCGCACATGTAGAAGGTCCCGTAGGCGCCGTGGAACAGCTCCTCCACGAACTCCAGCAGGCCGATGGCCACCTTGGCGCGCCAGGGCCACGGGGGCCCCAGCCACTGCTGCAGGGCGTGGTGCAGGGCGGGGGGCAGCAGCGGGCGCAGCAGGGGCGCCGCCCCGTGCCAGGAGCCGGGCGGGGCGCCCTCGGTGACGTACAGGTCCCCGCAGGAGCCCAGCAGCCGGGCCGCGTGCTCCTTGTCCCGCAGCGACAGCAGCAGCAGGAACTCGTTGCGCTGCAGCAGGGCCCACACCGACTTGGCCTCGGCCAGCGACACCCGGCTGTCCTTGTTGAAGTCGGCCAGCAGCAGGACCTGCCCGACCAGCGCGGGCAGGGAGGGCAGGTCTCCCAGGTTCGCCTGAGGTTTGGGACCAAACGAGAGGGGACAGCGGTTCAGAGCCAGGGTGTGGCCGAGGCGGCAGGACGCCGGCCTCGGTGTGGGTGCCAGGCCCTCGGCTGCCCGGGTGCTGGCGGGCTGGGCTGCGCCCGGGACCCAGCACATCCAACAGCTTAGAGGAGCCCAGCCTCCAACTGCCGCCTCCTGGAAGCCCACCCGGACTACCCTCCCACCAGCATCTCTCTCGGAGCGGCTCCTCCGAGGACGGTGTCCCCGTGTCTCCACCAGGGCTCAGGGGCCTGGGGGTGGGCACCTCAGCACGGAGGTGAGAGCCTGCTGGGCGGGGCCAGTCGCTTCTCCTCGGCTCTGACCCCACCTCCCGTGCACACCCAGCTCCCTGCTCTCCCTACTGACACCCTGGGAGCAGGGTGCTCCCTGCCTCGTGGGCGATCCTGATGCTTGGAGCTGGGGCCCGGCCAGAAGCCTGACCCCCCAGGCCCGCCTCCCGCTCTGTGCACACGTCCGCCTGACCTTGAGAAAGCTGAGGGTCATCTCCCGGAACTCTCTGATGGAGGTGCCCCGGGCGGGCTTGTCAAACAGCACCAGCTCCCGCCGGGGCGCCGCATCCGGCCCGGCCTTGGCGCTCCGGCTCTCCTCGATGCCACACTTGATGGTCACCTCCTTGCCCTGCCAGAGCCCGCTGTACACCTGGACGGGGCACAGGGGTCCCCATGTACAAGTCCCTCTCCCGCTGCACCCAGGCCTCTGAGCCCGGCCCCCAGCCCCGCGGGGGGAGGCCTCCTGGCCCGGCCCGGCCCGGCCCTGGCCCGGCGCCCCTGGGCTCACCTGCTGGCCGGGGACAGAGGACCGGCAGGTCCTCCACTCCACCCGGTGCAGCTGGCACAGGTCCTGGCACAGGGAGCCCGAGATGATGCCCTTGTGGTACTGGTCACACTGGGAGGAGACACGCCGGGAAGTGGCCGGGGAGACGGGGCTCAGGGGCTCCAACCCTGGCCACCCCGAGTCCCCCCTC
Source organism: Eptesicus fuscus (assembly GCF_027574615.1). Lineage (NCBI taxonomy): Eukaryota > Metazoa > Chordata > Mammalia > Chiroptera > Vespertilionidae > Eptesicus > Eptesicus fuscus. The sequence goes on from NC_072487.1 coordinate 78,143,049, forward strand.
CTTTACATGCTGTACACCCCTGGGTGGTGGCCGACGCCCTCATCACGTCTGCCAGTGGCCCCCGGCTCCCAGGCCACACACTCCTCAGAGGGCCCCCAATGCTGCAGCCAGGAGCCGGGCAGCCTCCGGCCACACGCGGGCGCCGCCTGCCCAGCTCACTGCGCTCTCAGAACTGGCATCTGTCCCTGCCACCATCCCTCCGTCCCAGAGACGCCGGCTTCTCCTGGCTCAGCTGCTGCTGAGCGGCAGTGACACGCACCCTCACGCTGCCCAGGTGCCCAGTTAGAGCCCACAGCCGGCGGGCACGTGCCAGCTGGGGGACGTGGTCGGGCTGCCTCGCCCTCCAGAGCAGCAGGCTCCCCCAGCGCCTCTCTGGACTGTCTGTCCCCTGCAGCCCCTCCAACCCCCGCCACGCCTCAGCCAGGGCCACAGGGGGAGCCCTCAGCAGCCGCCCAGGCCCTGGGCAGCAACGGGGCGGGAGGTGAGGGAGCCGGGGTGGCCCTTCCCTCTGCAGCGAGCTCCCGGAGTGGATGCTGAGGTGCACTCGGTTGCCATGGAGCCCAGGCCCGGCCAGCCAGGCCTGGAGGAGGCAGAGGCAAGGGAGCACAGCGCCACCCACGCAGGGAGGAGGGAGGACGGGACAAAACCAGGCCTGGGCTCCGCGTGAGGGAGGCGTCAGCTGTGGCCGCCCCGGCTGGGGTGGGAAAACAGGAAAACCAAAACCGCACCCTCCATCTCCCACCCGAGGGAGGCCCCACCCCAAGGGGTCTGCTCTGCATCAGACCGTGGGCGGCGGACTGCTCTGAGAGGCGCCACCAGGGCGGGCGGTGTGTCCTCCAGGCCCGGTTCCGTCTGCAGCCTGGGCCCGAGCCCCGAGCCCGGGGCCCGCCCTCCAGGTGTGGCCTGGACAAGCTGTGGAGCCTCTGAGACAGCTGGGTCCTCAAGGTCACCAACATCTGCCCACTCCGCCTCCCTCCCCAACCTCTGGAGTCCGCCCGTCTGTCCACCCCTGGCACCGGCGTGCTCTCCGGGGTGCCTGCCGGGCCTCCCCATCCCCGCCCTCCTCCAGCCCCCCCACCTCCTCCTCGGCCAGCCAGAGGGTCCCTCCGAAACCCACCTCAGGGCCTCAGAGGAAGGCGGGTCCCTGCCTGGCCGGCCCAGGCCGCACGGGGAGGGGCGGAGCCCACGCCCAGCCCACGGGGACACTTACGATGACCGCCTGGCACACGTGCCCGCGGCAGAGCTCCGTGTAGGACGCGTAGTTCACGTACGCCAGCCAGCTGCCCGCAAAGACGCCCAGCCAGACCAGAAAGACGTACTTGACCCTGAGGCCTGGGAGCCGGCCCTGCTGTGGGAGGGAACACAGGAGGAAGCGCCACATTTGGGGGGTGTCACCCCCCTCACAGACCCCAGCCTTCCCACGGGCCCGCCCTGCTCCAGCATAAAAAACTGCGCGGCCCAGGGACGCTCAGGGGTCTCCCCCCATCTCCATACCCCCTCACTTCACCTACTTGGAGGTGGGGGCAGGTGCCCAGACTTTCACTGGAAATACATGGGCAGCCCCGCCAGCGTGGCTCAGTGGTTGAACGTCAACCTGTGAACCAGGAGGTCACGGTTCGATTCCCAGTCAGGGCACAGGCCTGGGGTGCGGGCTTCATCCCCAGTGTGGGGTGAGTAGGAGGCAGGAAGGGAGAGGGACAGATGGAAACACCAATGATGAGAATCATTGATCGGCTGCCTCCTGCACGCCCCCTAATGGAATCAAGCCCGCACCCCGGGCCTGTGCCCTGACCGGGAATCGAACCGTGACCTCCAGGTTCACAGGTCGACGTTCAGCCACTGAGCCACCACGGCCAGGCAATAAAAACATTTTTTACATAAATACACGGACAGGTAAAAAATCGGTTTCAAAATGGGGGACCCAGGGGAGGCAGCGCTATTTTGCCGAGTAAAGACTTTTTTGCACATTTCCCTCTGCCTTGCCCTCATTTCCCAGTAACCTCTGACGGGGGCGGGCTGGAGAACCAGGCAGGGCGCTCGCCTCCAACGGGGGGAGAGTTCCCGCTGGGCCTGGGCCAGCAGGGAGTCCGGCCTCGGAGGCCGCTGGGGCAGAGGGCAGGGCCCCGGCCGCACAGTCGGCCCCGAGCCTTGGAGACGCGGCCTCACACACCCACATCCACAGCAGCGTATTCCCAACAGCCAAACGGACACAACCAGTGCCCCTGGCCAGAGACCGGACAGACTCAACGGGGCCGCTCCAGGCAGGGGGTATCGCCCGCCTTAGGACGGAGGGGACCTGACGCCTGCCACATCGCGGCTGGACCACGCAGTCCCGACGCTCCGTGAAGGAAGCCAGGCACACCGGCCCTGTGGCTCCGTGGCTGAGCGTTGACCCGTGAACCGGGTCACTGGTTCGATTCCTGGTCGGGGCACAGCCTGGGTTGTGGGCTTGATCCCCAGTAGGGGGTGTGCAGGGGGCAGCCTACTGATGATGTTTTTCTTTTCTTTTTTAAATATGTTTCCATTGATTTTTAGAGAGAGGGAGAAGGATAAAGAGATAGAAAAACATGAGAGAGAAGCATCATCGATAGGCCAGCCTGTCCTCGGAGGAGGCAGCACTGCCAGCACTGGCCACGCCCCCCAACCCTGCAGCTGGGCAGCAGCTTCAGTCCTGGTCCTGGTCGGTCCTGGGTCCTGGTCCTGGTCAGTCCTGGTTGGTCCTGGTCGGTCCTGGGTCCTGGTCCTGGGTCCTGGCCAGTCTGGTCCTGGTCCTGGTCCTGGTCAGTCCTGGTCCTGGTCCTGGTCCTGGGTCCTGGTCCTGGGTCCTGGCCAGTCCTGGTCCTGGTCCTAGTCCTGGTCCTGGTCAGTCCTGGTCCTGGTCCTGGTCGGTCCTGGTCCTGGTCAGTCCTGGGTCCTGGTCAGTCCTGGGTCCTGGTCGGTCCTGGTCCTGGTCGGTCCTGGTCCTGGTCAGTCCTGGGTCCTGGTCAGTCCTGGTCCTGGTCGGTCCTAGTCAGTCCTGGTCCTGGTCGGTCCTGGTCCTGGTCGGTCCTGGTCTTGGTCAGTCCTGGTCCTGGTCCTGGTCGGTCCTGGTCCTGGTCAGTCCTGGGTCCTGGTCCTGATCCTGGTCCTGGTCAGTCCTGGGTCCTGGTCCTGGTCGGTCCTGGTCCTGGTCAGTCCTGGTCCTGGTCCTGGTCGGTCCTGGTCCTGGTCAGTCCTGGTCCTGGTCCTGGCCAGCTGGGGGCTGGGGCTGCCCTGAGACGTGGGCACAGCGCCCACCAGGACAACTGCGTTCGTGGCTCTTCACGGAGAGGCAGGTCCCCCGCGGCCTCCACTCCCAGGCGGCCTCCCGGGAGGGCTGCAGCGGGAGGGCCTCGCAGGCTCAGGGGCAGCCTGGGCGCCTTGGTGGCCACTGAGGAGCAGGGGGATGGGTGGGGGGAGGGGCGAGGCCTGGAGCGGGTGAGGAGGTTGGGCCTCGGCCCACTGGTCCCTGCCCCTGGGCCTGTTTCCGTTGGATTTGTTCACAAGGAAAAACAGGAAAGTGTGTGTGTGGGGGGGGGGCAGCTGGGGGTGCTGTGGCCGCCAGGGTACTTCCCACTGGGCGGGGCCTGGGTGGGCTTTCAGCATTGGGGTCCTGGGGCGCAGGAGGGCAGGCTGGACCCGCGGATGGCGGGGGTGTGTGTTTGGGGGGGACCAGGCGTCACAGCGATTGCAGGAGCAGGAGCCTGCAGGGGCCCCGCACAGCCCTCACCCCACCCCAGCCCTCCAGGCGCCAGGTCATCCAGTGCACTGACCCCTCTGGCCAACTAGGACTGAACCCCAGGTCCTCGTCTCCCATGGGCACTCCTCCAGGGGCAGCCCCTGACCCCACCCTCCTGCCCGGCCGAGGCAGCGCTGGGCGGGGCGGCCTCACTCGTGTGCAGGAGCCACGGGAGGGGGGAGGGTGCTCAGGGACAGGGCCAGCACCACGACTGCCCGCAGGGGGCTGTCCACACGCACCACCCGCCCAGGAGGGTTCCCCTGGCCGGAACCGAGGCTTGGAGTGTGTCCCTGACACTGAGGGCGGGCGGCGCGGGGCTCAGACCAGGGGGACCCCCTGGGTCCCTCCCCCTCCAGCCGCTGTGCCCCACCCACTCTGCAGGGCCTGGGCCGCCCCTTCCATCAGAGCTGGGCCAGAGCCTGAGGGGGCACGGGGGTCCGGCACAGACATGAACCCACATGGTCCGGGGCTCCCACAGTTCTCCCCAATAGGAGCAGCTAAGGACAGCGGGCCCTGGGCCCAGGGGCCTCCCCGGGGCAGCCTCCTGCTGGGCCCAAAGGCTGGGCCAGGGCTGACCTGCAGGCATGGGTCACAGACGCGCCTGGAGGGCTGGCTCCGCCCCGGGCCTGGCTCGGAGCCCCCTGCGGAGGTGACAGCCCCCCTCCACTCCCGCAGCGGCGCCCAAGGCAGCCGGGGCCTCCCCTGCAGACGGAGGGCCCTGGCGAGGACAGGTCTTGGCCAAGGTCAACCTGGGGTCAGGCACACCCTAAACTCCGCCGGCTGGGGTGCCTGGGGGAGGCTGGGGAGGTCCATCTTGGGGCGTTGTGTTCCTTGTCTTTGGGCGGAGGACAGAGGAGCGGCTTGGGGTGGTGTCTGGGCCTCGGGGAGCAGGTCCACGCAGCCCCAGGGGTTGGGCCGTGGCCAGCGCCAGGAGCGGGGTGCACCACGCAGCACGGGCGGCCGGCCCTCCGCCTCCCCGGCCACACTGCCCACCCGGCCCAGCCTCCCGCGGCCATCACCCCGCGTCCTGAACCCGCCCCCCGCCCCCCACCCCGCTCCCGGCGGGACCCACGCGCCGGCCTCCGCCCAGCACCGAGGCGGGCGGCGCGCCTACCTGCGGGCCCTTGGAGAAGGGCCGGAGGAGCACCCGGTGCGCCAGGCGCCGCAGCCGCCGCATGGTGGGCCCGGGCGGTGCGCGGCCGGCTCGGCTCCACCGCAGCCCCGCGGGCCGGTCCCCAACGGCCGCGCTCCTGCCGCCGCCGCGCGCGCTCTCCCGCCGCGTTCTCGTGAGGGCGCGCTCCTCCGTGGAGACCGGGGACGGGGGCGCAGCTCGGGGACGCGGGGGAGAGGGACGGGGCAGGAGGGCGGGGGAGGGGCACGGGGAGAGGGAGGGGACGCTCAGGGGCGCGGAGGGAGGGGACAGGAGGGCGGGGGAGGGGATGCTCAGGGGCGCGGGGAAGAGGGAGGGGGCGCAGGGGAGACGGCGCGGAGGGAGGGGGCAGGAGGGCGGGGGAGGGGATGCTCAGGGGCGCGGGGAAGAGGGAGGGGGCGCAGGGGAGAGGGCGCGGGGAGAGGGAGGGGGCAGGAGGGCGGGGGAGGGGCGCGGGGAGAGGGAGGGGGCAGGAGGGCGGGGGAGGGGACGCGGGGGAGACGGCGCGGAGGGAGGGGGCAGGAGGGCGGGGGAGGGGATGCTCAGGGGCGCGGGGAAGAGGGAGGGGGCGCAGGGGAGAGGGCGCGGGGAGAGGGAGGGGGCAGGAGGGCGGGGGAGGGGGCGCGGGGGAGGGAATGGGGACGGAGAGGAGGGAGGGGCGCGGCAGAGGGGAGCCGGTCGGGGAGGTGCCCACGCCCCCCGCGGCGCGCCCCTAGCCCTGGCGAGGAGGAGGGCGCCCAGGCCCAGCCCCCAGCCCCCCACACCCGGAGGGGGCGGGGCTGTGGTGCGCGGGGCGGTCGCCGCGCCGGCGGAGGGGCGGGATGAGCGCGGCTCCCTCGGGGGCCCCTGCGTGGGGGACCGGCGGGCAGGAGGCCCGGGGCCGGAGCTGTGGGAGAGGTCCCGAGTGGAGGGGCGGTGGACGCCCGGCTGCGCTTGCCCGTTTCTCCCGGGTCTGAAAGGAAACGGTCCGCACCGCGCACCGCGCAGCCTGGGCGCGCACACCGGAGCCGCCTGGGTCCGGGCCGGCTCCCCGCCCGCCAACGCCCTCTCCCAGCCCCGCAGCCCCGACCCCCGCTCCGTGGAGGGACGCGAGGGCCCTGGCGTCCGGCCTGTCCCTGGCAGCCAGCCCCCTGCCCTGCCCCGCGGCCTTGGCACCGACGCTGGGCTCCTTCAGCCCCTCACCCTGGAGGGCGTCCCGCTTGGCCCCGGATGAGGAGCAGCCGGGCACCGGGGCGGTGGTGTCTGCGCAGAGCCGCCCCCTGTCCGTCCTGGGCGGGGGCCCAGCTGCCCGGTCCCGGCCGCCCCGCCCGGTGCCACCCGGGACGCTGGCAGGTCTTCCCGGGCTTAGCGGCGGCCTGTGTACCTTCTTCCGTTCCTCTGCCTTTTCCCGTCTTGCTTCCCGGTTGCTTGGTGTCTGCTGGACGCCAGTCCACGCCCAACAGGTGATCGGCAAAGGTTTTCTTTCTCCAGGTCTGTGGGGTCTTTTCCGGTTTCTTTTTTCTTTTTATTGATGTCAGAGCGGACGGGAGAGGAGAGAGAGAGAAACATCAGTGATGAGAGAACCATGGATCAGCTGCCTCCCGCACGCCCCACACTGGGGATGGAGCCCGAAACCTGGGCCTGTGCCCCGCCGGGAATCAAGCCTGCAACCTTTCGGGGGGCCGGGAGGACGCCCCACCCGCTGAGCCGTGCCGCCAGGTCCTTCCTGGAGGAGAGGGTCTTGTTTTGGTGAGGTCCCTGCGTTCATTTCCTGTGCGGTCTGTGCATCGTGTGTGTGACCGATCTCAGACGTCTCGGCCTAAGCCGGGGTCACAAAGGTTTTCTGACGGAGACCCATGACCCCCACACTTTGAATCATGTGGTCCACACTTGGACACCCCCTGTCCTCAACCGAGGGGCGGTTATCCTGAGGCCCAAGGCCACACTGGTCCCCCGGAGAGGCCACGGGCCTGGAGGGGGAAGGAGGGCCTTTTCTTGGGCGGTTCCGGGGGGACCTGGAACATCCAAAGACCTGGACAGCACCCCCTCCAGGCAGCCCACCGGCAGAGGCCCCTCTCTGGGCAGCCACATCCGGGACAAGCTGCACGACCGACCGAGGCGTGGGGACCAGGAGGAGGGGATGGGGTGTCAGAAATCGTTTTCTTTTTTTGGGGGGGAGGGGGGAGAGGGGCGTAAACACAGAGGCAGGAAAAGTAATTTCTAGAAGAAATGGGCTTAGGAAACAAGTTATGGAGGTAAAGGAGGGGTCTGGGAGCTTGCGAGTGAGGCAGCTGATGGTAAGGTGCCTGGGGGGCGGGGGGGGGGGGGGCCTGGGCAGGCTCAGGAGGAGAGTCGGATGTCAGCCCAGGGCCTGGGGGCGGTGGGAGGGGAGGGTGGGCCCCTGATTGGGAGGCTTTTGCAATCAAAGAGGCACCAGGCCTCCGCTTAGTCTTAGTCTCAGGGGCCGGGAGGCAGCGGCCCAGGGAGGCAGAAGGCGTGGGGTGCAGCCCACCGCCCCGAGAGGCGCTCACCATCCCATGCAGTCAGCTCGCCAGGAGCCGGGGTCAACGCCCGAGCCGTGTCCTCTTTACCCACATCCGGGGTTCTGGAAGGACATGAATCTGGGCAGACTGACCCCCTCACTACAGCCCAGGAGTCCGTGGAAATACGACAGGTTTCGTCAGGGGACCCCAAAACAAGTGGCTGACTGCGGGAGGAGCGGAGTCCTCCTTCACGCAGCTGAGTGTAAGCCTCCCAAGGCTGTGGGAGCGGAAGGTCCTTCTCCCCGCCGCTCGGGCCCTGCGCGCAGCCCCTGCTCCAGCAGCGCCCACTCTGCGCCTGGCAGCCCCCCGCACTGCGCCCGGCATCGCCCCACACTGCGCCCGGCAGCCCCCGCACTGCGCCCGGCAGCGCCCACTCTGCGCCCGGCAGCGGGGAGCCCGGCAGCGGGGAGCCCGGCAGCGGGGAGCCCGGCAGCGGGGAGCGCCAAGGGGGCGGAGCTGACTCTCCGTGGAGACGGGCCTGGAAATGCCAGGCTCCGCTGCTCACACCCCATTGGCCAGAGCTTAGTCACATGACCTGACTCGCTGCAAAGAAGGCGGGGAAACCAGTCTTTTCTGGGAGCAGGCGTCCCAGTAACATTCCAGGGTCCGGCCCCTTCGGTGTCCGGCCCCAGTGTGTGCAGGACAAACGGACAAACGGAGACGGAGGCCCCGGCACATGCCCTTCCAGACACCGCCCGCCCGCTCCCCCAACCATGATGACCTTTAGGCTGAGGTCAGAGGTCACACATTCCCTGCAGACAGGTGTTCAGGGAGGCGTGGCTCGGTGGTTGAGCGTTGACCTATGAACCAGGAGGTCAGGACTGGATTGCAGACTAGATCCCCAGTAGGGGGCGTGCAGGAGGCAGCAAACCAATGATCCTCCCATCATTGCTGTTTCTATCTCCCTCTCCCTTCCTCTCTGAAATCAATAAAAATTTGTTTTGTTTTGTTTTGTTTTTAAAAAGGGGAAAGAAGAGAGGGAATGGGGGCCAGGCCTGGGGAAGGTGATATTTGCATTTGGACCCAGAGGAGGGGGAGGGGGAGGGAGGGAGGGAGGCAGTTCCAGGCAGGGGAACGGAGCGTGCAGAGGCCACAGACCGTGGGCCCGCGTGGACGCTGTGTTTTGTGCAGTGAATGTTCGTATGTGCAGGTCAGCACCCCGAGGTCTGGACGAGCCCAAAATAGGACGTGAGCCACTGTTCCGATTTGTGTCCGCCGTGGCCTACCCACGGCCGCCACGCCTCCTCCTGCAGGCTCGGACCCCTGGAGGGTGGAAGCCCGTGGAGGGGGTGGGGGGTGCCGAGAACCAATTCCTGCATGTAATAATTACAAGAGTTTCACCAAAAGTGTGGTGAAGCTTGGGGAGCTCAACAGGGTTGCGTCACATGTAGTTTACCTGTTGGAAACGGCTACAAAGCATCTCCCCCAAACCTGAATGGGGGGATTGCTAACTGCCAGACAGCTCAGGGCATCTATTGCCTCCTGTTGGCCAAGCACCTGAACAGCTGTAGGCTATTCCCGAAACTGACACTCTCTGTAAACCCTTTGATACCTACCCTTTGAAGTGTATATTCCCACCTTGCCTTGGGACAAATTGTGTTTAATAAAAGCACGGGGTCCTGAGACAAGGAGAGTCTTCTAGCTCCTTCTGCTGGAAGCGCTCTGACCCCCAATGCCTCTCAAAACTATCTTTCCTCCCCGGACTGCTTCTTAATCATCTACGCGCAGCCCTTTGGGGGAAAGAACCCCGACGATTGACGCCCCAACGAGGGGCTGCAACGGGGGGGAGGGGCTGAGCAGGGAGCGGGCTGGGACAGCTCCCCTGAGCCAGCCCTGCCCGGCGAGCCGCGTCCTCCGTGCAGAGGTCCCAGCCTCGGGGCGGAGACAGGCAGGTGGCCACCCAGGACGCTCCTCTGTAGGAACGGAGTCCGGGGCACCGTGTGTGGTCCGTGCGCACAGTGGAACGTCCCTGGCGTAAAGGGAATGGAATTCCGACACACGCTACCACACGCCCCGGGTAACCTCGCCAACATTCAAGTGGAGGAAGCCAGACGCCGAAGGTGTTGTATGCTCCCCGGATTTGAAGGGTTCAGAAGAGACACCTCTACAGGCGGAAGTCAGGTTAGAGCAGCGGTTCTCAACCTTCCTAACGCCGCGGCCCTTTAATACATACAGTTCCTCGTGTTGTGGTGACCCCCAACCATAACATTATTTTCGTTGCTACTTCGTAACTGTCATTTTGCTCCTGTTAATGAACCGTAATGTAAATACCTGTGTTTTCCGATGGTCTCAGGCGACACTGCTAGCGGTTCTCAACCTGTGGGTCTCGACCCCTTTCACAGGGGTCGCCTGAGACCATCGGAAAACACAGGTATTTACATTACGGTTCATTAACAGGAGCAAAATGACAGTTACGAAGTAGCAACGAAAATAATGTTATGGTTGGGGGTCACCACAACACGAGGAACCGTATTAAAGGGCCGCGGCGTTAGGAAGGTTGAGAACCACTGGATTAGAGGCTGCGGGGGCGGAGGGGGGCGGCTGTTTGCGGGGTTCGGGGCTCCTTTGGGGGAGGAAGTGTCCCGAACAACATGGATTGAGTGTGTGCTCTATGAGCCAACTACGCTCCAGATGGACAGGAGCACACAGGGGCCTCCTGCGCCCTCGCCACCCGCGGGGTCCTCGCCGGGGCCCAGGCCTCCAGGGTTTCGCCTTATTATTCGTGGACGCACAGTCACACGCAGCCCAGAGCACACGCGTGAGGCCTGCGTGTCGTTTATGTACACGGGTCTCTTTTCTGTGATCGTGTTTCTCAGTGGAACTGGAGTCCTCAGCCGGATTCCAGGGCCACAGCTCTGAGCGGAGTTTCAAACGCTGCCCCTGGCCTTGCGGACGGAGAGAGATTGTCTGATGGCTGACGTCACTACGGCGACGAGCTGCCCTGCGGCTCAGGAAGACTTGTCCCCCTGCTCCCCCCGACACCTTGGGCTTCTTAGGGGTGTCGGGCAGGCGGCGGCATCGCTGGGGTGCGGGGTGGACCCGGCCCTGGGGGATATGTTCCCCCTTTAGCGGGCCCAGGCCTGGGTGAGGGCCGCACAACTTCTGCCCGAGGGGCCTGGTCGTGGAACCGTCACCTCCCGGCGGCCCTCGGTGGCCCTCGGGAGCTGGCAAACGCCCGTCCCCCGCACAGGCTGGCGGTGACCTGGCCGCAGGGCCCATCCCTTAATCGGGAACCCGGGACAGCTTCCTGCGAGAGACAGGGCCCGCCGGGCGGCACCCTGCACAGAGCCCAGCCCGGGGGGTAGTTGAGGGAGACGCTTACTTCCCGGGTCTGGGGGTTTGGGGGACACTGGTGCGGGCAGCCCCCCCCCCCCGCCCCTGCAGTAGCACCGACCCAGAGGAGTCTGGGGCAATGCCAGGGGAGGGAGCCCTGGGGAGGGAGCCCCCTGCCCACCTCCCGGCACGGCCTCTGTGGGGCCTCCATCTTAGGGACCCCCAGGCCCATCCTTCTTTCAGTCCCAGAATGCACCTGTGCTCTCTGCCTCGGAGCCTTGGCCGCGGCTGCCGCTCTGTCGGGAATCCCACCCGCCACCTCCAGCTCACATGGGGGGGACCCTCTCAGAGGCCTCTGACCTGAAGGCTCGCTCAAGCCCCCTCCATGCTGGGCTTCCGCCTTAGACCAGGACCCCCCTCCACCTCCCCGTCAGCGTCGGGCTCTCCGCTGGACCCCGAGCCCCTGCGGCCATGGCCCAGGGAGTCCGCCTCTGCCTGCGTCCAATTGCTGCCGGAGTCCTCACCCAGCACGGGGAGCTCAGACACACACGCACACAGATGTGCACGCGCACACACAGAGATTCACACACACACACAGATTCACACACACACACAGATTCACACACACAGAGATTCACACACACACACACACACACACGGCTAGCTCTCTCTCTCTCACACACACACACACACACACACACACACACACGGCTAGCTCTCTCTCTCTCTCTCTCTCACACACACGCATGCGCACACACACACACACGGCCAGCTCTCTATCTCTCTCTCTCACACACACACACGCACGCACGCACGCACACACACACACATGCCCAGCTCTCTCTCTCTCTCTCTCTCTCTCACTCTCACACACACACACACACACACACACACACACACACGGCCAGCTCTCTCTCTCTCTCTCTCTCTCTCTCTCTCACACACACACAGATTCACACACACACACACAGATTCACACACACAGACACACACACACACACACACATCCGCACGCACACAGCCGGCCAGGCCAGAGCTGCTGGCGAACGCACCTGTGACCCCGCAAATGCTCCCCGTGCAGGGCCCAGGCGCAGGGACAGCCAGAGGGTCGGCCACGGCCCTGCTGAGGCCCCGGTCCCTCTGCCTCCGGAGAAGTTCCTGCCGGACCAGCGGGGGTCAGGATGGGGCTGGAAGAGGGGGAGGGATGCGAAGGGGGGGAGGGGGAGGGGGCAGGGGTTGGGGGAGGAGGCGGGAGAGAGGACACAGGACAGGGAGGGGGGTGCCCTTCCCCTGAAAGCTGCCTGTGCTCCAGGCAGGCGGCATGGGGCTGGCACTCCTGGGCACTGACGGGCGAGGGGTGGCACTCCCGGTGGCCGAGGCAGAGGCCTGAGCCAGACGGAAGGTCCGGTCCTGGCCCGTCCTGGGCGAGTGGTTGCGGCGCTGCTGGCCCTCTGAGGCCCAGGTGGTCTGTGGGGCGTGGGGGCAGCCCTGCACTTCGGGGCTCCCGCACTGACCCCCCTGGTGTCTCCCTCCTGACTATCCCGGAGGCTGTGAGGTGGCCAGGCCCCCGGGGCCCCGGACGCTCCCCTCCTGGCCCAGAGGCGGCTGGAATGTTGGGTGAGCTCAACCGACGCTCCAGGCCCAGGACAGGCCAGCCCTGAGGAGGGAGCCTGGATATCCATTCATCCATTCATTCATTTATTCATTCATCCATTCATTCAGCATCTCCCAAGGACTTCACGGGGACTCTGGAGCTGGGGTGGGAAGGGGAGTAACAAAACCTGAGCCCTAAACACTGAGGTCACCGCGCAGCAGACAGACCCGCCGGACCCCTGCGGTGCAGCCATGACCAGGGCGATGGGTGTGGGCCTGGGGACCGGCGGCGGGCAGGCAGAGAACTTAGGCTGGGCCTGGGGCCTGGGGCTCCTCCTGGTCAGGATGCCTGCCCACCCCCCCCCCCCCCCCGCAAGGCCCCGCAGAGGAAGCAGCTGGGGAGGCGGGAAGGGAGGGCTGGCTACGCCCCCACGCGCTGGCGTGACCTCACTCTGGGAGATACTCAGGGCATGTCGGGGCGCCCTGAGCGGGTGGGGAAGAACGGGTGTCACGGGGCTAGTCTATGACAGGGACGCTGAGCATGGGGTGGGTGGATGCCTGGGGAGTCTCAGGGGCGTCACCCAGCCCTGCTGTCACGCCTGCACGCCCGTGTCCAAGCCACAGAGTGACGGTGAATGCCCCCGACGGGAGGGTGTCAGCGCGCTGGGAGTCCCCCCGCCCCCCCGCCCCGAGGTCCAGCTGTCTGCCGCGTCCGGATGGGCAGGGGGCTCAGGGAGGGAGGTTCTACCTGCAGGCGCGCCCCGGTTCCTCTGCAGGGACCACAGGCAGGTCAGAGCCCGCAACCCTCTCCCTTGAGGCTGCAGCCCCGCTGCTCTCCGAAGGCAGGTCCCCAGGGCGCAGCGCGAGGGCTGGGTGCACCGGGACCCTGGGTCTCGCTGGGCTGGATGCAGGGCCTGCCAGGACCCATGTGGGCTTCCCGCTCACATGCTGTGGCAACAGCCTCCAGGGCCCGGCCGGCCTGGCTCAGTGGCTGAGCTCTGACCTATGAACCAAGAGGTCATGGTTTGATTCCCGGTCAGGGCACAGGCCCGGGTTGCGTGCTCGATCCCCAGGGTGGGACGTGCAGGAGGCAGCCGATCCATGATTCTCTCTCATCACTGATGTTTCTATCTCTCTATCCTTCTCTCTTCCTCTCTGAAATCAATAAAAATATATTTAAAAAAATACCCACACAGCCCTAGCTGGTTTGGCTCAGTGGATAGAGCATCAGCCTGCGGACTAAAAGGTCCCAGGTTCGATTCCAGCCAAGGGCACATGCCTGGGTTTCGGGCTCGATCCCCAGTAGGGGGCGTGTAAGAGGCAGCCAATCAATGATTCTCTCTCATCACTGATGTTTCTATCTCTCCCTCTCCCTTCCTCTCTAAAATCAATAAAATATATTTTTTTAAAAAATAAAAACTAAAAATAAAAAAACACCCACACAGCCTCCAGGGGCCACGGCACGGCAGCCTCGGGGCCGGCGGAGACCTGCTCGCTGGGCTCCCTGCTCCCTGCCCGGAGGGGACAGCCCGGAGGGGATGGAGGGGCAGTCTGCTCGGACCCCACGGGGGGGGGGGAGTTGGAGGAAGAAACTGAAGCTCGAGTGGGACAGAGAGGAGGAGAAAAGCGCCACTTGGACCCCTCAGAGGCCTGGGCAGAGCCTCGGGGCTCCAGGCCTCCAGGCGACGGCTAGGGCGGCCCGGCCCCTGCCTGCGTCCGCGGGGCCAGTGTGCTCACTGAGGGCCGCCGGCCCTGGGCGGGTGGAGGCGGGTTGATTATCAGGTGGTTGATTATCAGGTGGACAGCCCCCCCAACGCCACGGGGGAGAGGAGTCAGGGAACCCGGAGCCCCTCGCCCATCCTCCTCCACTGCCCGGCTTCCCCCTCCCTCCCGGGGCTGCCCACTAGGGGGCAGTGCCGCCCAGCCGGTGCCGGGGCCGAGCCGCTGCAGGTGGAGAGAACCTGGGTGAACGCAGGGCTGGGGCCCTAGTCAGCGGGGAGAGCGGGGGGGGGGGGGGGGGGGGCAGCGGGGGGGGGGGCAGACCAAAGCCAAGGGGCTCACCCTCCATGAGGACAGACGACTGACATTCTCAGGACAAGTGTGTCCAGGTGCTCGGGCGTCTTTGTGTGGGCGCCGCCCCCTGCGGCCTGTGCTGGGTTTGCTGGAGGGGGGCCTCCTCGGGGTGGCGTGAGCCGCGGGGCCCTGGGTGGGGCGGAAGCTCCAGCGCGTTCCACGCTCATTAGCTCGGTGACTAATGAGCCCGGATGGTCCGCAGGAGGCCGCACCTGCCCTGCTGAGTCAGGTGAGCTGACGGTGGCACCGGCTGACCTCTCACCCACGCCCCGTGACGTGGGGCTCATTTGTCCAGACCTCCGTGTGGAGGGTGTGGTGAAGGTCAAAGGCCAGAGGGCCAGGCCCGCCCTCTCCGGGGGGCAGGGGGCAGGTGCCGTCAGCGTGGTTGGCACCGTGCCCGGTGGTCCTGGGCGCCCCTCCGCTCCTGCCAGCGGCTCCCCCTCGGCCTGCTCCTCGGAGGAGGCTCCGGGTCTTACTCACGCTGTGGACAGACAGGCAGGTTGCGTGGGAAGCAGCCTCGCAGGCCGATGCTCACACATTCCTGGGGGCCAGCTCACAGGGGACCGCGCCCGGGCCTCGCGTGTGCTGAGCGGACCCAGGGCATGGCTCCGGTGCACCTCGGGGAGGGTGCCGGAAACAGCACCCCGTGAGGGGGTGAGGGGTCACCCTGACCGCCACAGCATCTTGTTCACTGCCTGTAATCCCACCCTCCACGCCACCTTCCTTATGTCCCTTCCTTTTTTTAAAAAATATATTTTATTGGATTTAAAAATATATATATATTTTATTGGTTTTTTTACAGAGAGGAAGGGAGAGGGATAGAGAGCCAGAAACATCGATGAGAGAGAAACATCGATCAGCTGCCTCCTGCACACTCCCCACTGGGTAATGCACCCGCAACCAAGGTACATGCCCTTGACCGGAATCGAACCCGGGATCCCTGAGTCCGAAGGCCGACACTCTATCCACTGAGCCAAACTGGTCTGGGTCGTCCCTTCCTTTTTAAAAATGTTTATTTTATTATTTTATTGATTTCAGAGAGGAAGGGAGAGCGATAGAAACATCAATGATGAGGTCTGTACTCATTCTTCAATAAATCTCCACCTTTGCTATATATATATATATAAAAAGAAACATCAATGATGAGAGGGAATCATTGATCGGCTCCCTCCTGCACCCCCCACACTGGGGGATCGAGCCCACAGCCCGGGAATCGAACCGTGACCACCTGGTTCATAGGTTGATGCTCAACCACTGAGCCACACCGGCCAGGCCCAAATAAGCTCTTATGAGACTTCTCTTCAGGTCTGGATGTGTCTTACGTCACCACCTGGCTTGCAGCAGGAAGGGCGACCCCGGGAAGGCCTGTGTGGTCCCCCGGGTACCCCCAGGAGTGTGGCTCTGGGACTGAGGACACACCGCTGCCAAGGAGACCCCGGGAGGTGAGGTCCGGGTCCCATGGTGAGGGCCTGGCCTCCCCGAGTCCCTTCTTCCCACGTGGCCAGGAGCCGGCAGCCCGGGGGGGCGGGGGGCTCGCGGCCACAGGTGGGCAGGACTCAGGCCCCGTCCCTGCAGAGCCCAGCGCCCGGCCTCCCACCTTCCGCCTCGTCTCACCCAGAGGGGACAGTGCTCCCTAGATTGGCGAGTCTGGGCCCCCAGACTGGGTCTGCCGGGGGTGACGCCATGGGCAGTGCCCAGGGGAGGGACGTCCTGCCGGCCACAGTCCTGGTGGGCACAGCGGGCAGCTCAGAGCTCTCCAGGGCAGCGAGCGAATTCGGGTGGGGGCGTGGAGGAGGCTGGTCAGCCCAGAGCCCCCCCAGGGTCAGAGGCAGGTTGCGGCCTTCGGAGTGGACGGGACACCCCAGCCCTGCGGCGTGTTGCCCCGCCTGCCCAGTGGCGAGAGGCAGGACAGCAGGGCGCGGGCACCTCTGAGGCCCCTTGGCCCAGAGAGGCGGCCCTCGGCCAGCAGCCCACACCAGGGGCGTGGGGCAGGCAGAGGCCCGGCTGCGCCTCGGGCTGGCCGGGGAGCCCTGGGCAGCTGACTGGTCCGGACGCCAACTGGACCAGGGGTGAGGTGGCCGAGGGCAGCCAGCCTGGGGCAGAGCTGCTGACGGCGGGCGTCTCACACACAGCCTGACAGCCTGCCGCTGTCCTTGGCACAGATAGGGAAACTGAGGCCCAGAGGGAAGGGCTGGGCTGAGATCCCCGGGCGGGGGGTGGGGGGCGGCTGGGCAGGGCCCTGGGTCTGGTGCTGGGCGCTCAGGCCCTCACCTCAGTCTTTCCGCCCTCCCCGCCCCCCATCCTGCCGGCCAGGGACCTCGGGGGCCCCTCAACCTCCTGGGCCCCTCTGTTCCTTCCTGTTCCTTCCTGGCTGTGGGGGCTGGGCGGGGCCATCTCTGAGGACCCATCTGAGGCTGGGGTGCCCGCCAGTGTCAGGGCAGGATGCTGGGGGGCCATGATGGCCAGGCTCTGGGGCCTCACCGGCCTCTGCCCAGCCTGGGAGCCAGCCGTGCGACCGCACTCCCAGGGGTCTCCCCCCCGCCCCCCGGCCCCTGAGCTGGGCCGCACGCTCCCAGCCGCGTGCCCGCCAGCACCCTCCTGCCTCCCTGGGGAGCGTGTGGCCCCAGCGCCTGGGCGGCCTCGCCTCATCCATCTTTAAACGCAACGCGAGCCCACGGAAGGTTCAGGGGCGCTTTATTTACAGGCGGCGGGAGGGCTCCCCCAGGAGCTGGCCCCCAGGCCTCTCCCCCAGCCGCCGCCCTGCCCCCTTCAGCCTCCAGGCCCGGCTCCCTCCAGCCTTCACCCCGGAGGTGAGCCTCCTAGAGGCCCAGAGGCTCCACCAGCCATTTGATCGGCTGCTTCCCAGCCCGCTCCCCTCCTGGCCTCCTCCTGGCCTCGCTTTCTCATGCACACGCGAGAGGCCGTCAGGTGTGGCCTTGTGGGGGGTGGGGTGGAACGGGGACAGGGGACGGAGACTCCTCTCATCCCAGCGAGGAGGAAACTGGGGCTCAGGTGCGGTCGGGTAACCTGGAGGCTGAAGGAGGTCGGGGACTTCAAAGGCTGGGCGCCCGGCCCGGCCCCTGAGGCCACGTGGCAGGCGGGAGGTCACACATCGCTTCTAGGAATGGGGAGCCTCCCCCCTCCCTCCGGACCCCAGCCAACCCCACGGCCCTCCCCGGCCCCCAGGAGGCGGCGTGTGGACCGGCGGTGGCCTGCTCAGCCCCTGGCCAATCCCCGCGCAGAGCCCTGTGCCCTGTGCCCACGTCCCCTCCCCTGGGCCTCGGGCTCCCAAGGGCCGGGGAGGTGGTGCTAGCCCAGCCTCGGTTGTGTCACCTGATGCCCTGTCTGGCGGGTTCCCAGCAAATGCCCAGGAGGCTCTCAGCTGATGTCTGGCGGAGGGGGGGGGGGTGGCGCTGACTCAGCCCCCAACCCATCCGCAGCTTCCTGAGCGGTCGGACAGACGGACGGACGGTGCGCCCCTGCCCAGGGTGGTGGGAGGGAAGTGAGCAGAGCCCATGCCAGGCCCTGCTCAGCTGAGCGTCACGGAGGTTAGAGATGCCTCTCGGCGTCTCCCCGGCCCCCAGGCTTCAGCTTCTGGAAACAGGGCGTGTGCCCGCCCCGAACGGAGCATCGCGGTCAAAGACTGAATATTGTTTCAGGCCCGCACCCCCCTCCGTGCCTCCCCAGGCCCAGGCCTCGCCCCCCTTCTTGTCGGAGGGAAAGTGGAGGTTTTCTTTCCACACGTCCCCGGGGAGGATGGAACTGGGGAAGGAGCTGGCATCGGGCAACAGCCTCTCACCCGTCTGAGGATGCAACAGCCGGTCAGAACCGCCCCGGGGCGCGCCAGGTCAGACTGCCGCCGCCGCCGCCGCAGGGGCCAGGAAAGCCTCCAGGGCAGTGGGCGTGGGGCGCAGCGATGGGGTCAGCTTCCTCCCGTCCCTTCCTGACTGGTGACTGTCAGCGCGGGGAGCCCCGGTTTCCCATCCGTAAAATGGGGGCGCACTGGCTCCGGAGGAGCATTTAGTGAGCACCTACTGTGTGCCAGGCATCGCTGGTTCTCAGCGCTGGTCATACACCAGCAAACAGAACAGACAGGTCCCCATGGGGTGGCCCTCCCAGTGGAGGGGGGACAGCAAGCCCCCCCCCCACGTGCAACTAGGATCTAGAAGAGCTGGGGAGAGGGTGAGGCGGCCACAGGCAGGGAGGGGGTGATGGGAAGGTGGTGGGCCGGGTAGCGCAGCCCTTTTGGGGTTGGTGAGGCCTGGTCCCCCATCCCGTACTGACCCTAAGGTGCCGCTCCCCCTCCTGCGAGAAGCCTGCCTGGCCAGCCCACACTCTGGCTGCAGGGCACTGACCCCCCCCCCCCCCCACGTCCTCCAGCACTGCCGGCCGGTCCTCCCGGGGTTCTCCGGGCTCCCCCAGGGGGCGGCAGTATCGCCTCGGCAGTGGAAAGAGAGACAAGTAGTCTCTTTATTTTTTTGCTTTTTTTTTTTTTTTTTAAAGAATTCTTCATTGTTGAAAGTAGTACATATGTCCCCTCCGCCCCACCCCCCCCAGCCCGCCCGGCCCTCCCCACCCTGGTCTGTGGCCACAGGGCGCACATATATGGGTACAGGGTCCTTTATCGTTGATTATCTCCCTCCCCACTGGCCCATGCGCCCACGTCTCCCATCCACTCCTCGTCCGTTTATTTTGTTCCTTAGATTCCACACGTGAGTGTGACCATGTGATGCTTGTCTTCCTCTGACTGATTCCAACAAGAGGTCTCTGAGCGGATACAGAACCACGGCCCGAGGCCCGAGGCCCGGGAGCCCCCAGAGGCCGCTGGGAGGCTCCCTGCAAAGCGCCCGCAGGTGCGGAGCCCGCCCCGCCCCTCGGCCCGGGCACAGCGGCCACCTGTGCGCCCAGCCCCGCAGGAGCCGCACCTGCCAGGCCGGAGTCCCGCTCAGGAAGGGGGTGTCTCCGTGAGTCATCTCAGCCACGGGTCACCCCGGCCTTTGAAAGGAGGAAGAGGCGGGTACAGTGCCAGCGCCCCCGGCGGTGGGCACGTCCGAGCCCCGGCAAACGCAGGACCAGCCCGGCAGGTGGACAGGACCTGGGGGAGGGGGGCCACTGGGTCTGGAAACTCCAACCTGCTCTCCGAGGCCGTGGCCGTGGCCGCCGCCGCCCGGCTAACCGCCCCGTCCTCACGCCCGCTGGCCGGCGGCCGAGCTGGGACACGGTCGCCTGATATTTGCCACTGGCCCGGCCCCAGGAGCAGCCGGTGACACTGTTCCTGGCACCCAGCGCCCGCACCCTGGCCCCGCCCAGAAACACGCCCCATTCCAGCTGCTCCCCCTCCTAAATGGGGGCGCCCCCAGCACCCTTAGGGGAGGCCGCCCAAAGGCCGGCGGGGTCTCCCTGAAACTGCTCGAGGGGACCTGCGGGGCAGGCTGCCCGTCCAGAGCGCGGTCCACCGGCCGGCAGGGCGGCCGCCTCCCGGGGCCTTGGGAGCTGTGGTCTGGGCGCGGGGGCGACGGTGGCACCGGGACAGGAGGGGAGGCCCGGGCTGTGGGGGGCGGTGCCAGAGTCCAGCCACCCGGCGGCCAGGACGCCGGGGCGGGGGGGCGGGGAAGGGGGGGACGCGCGCCCCGAGGCTAGGTGACCGGGCGGCGGGCAGGGGGCGGGGCGCGGGGCGGGCCGGTGACTCCGGGCCGGGGGGGGGGGGGGGGGCGGGGCCGGGCCCGGGGGCCGGCGCTGGAGGGGGAGCCGCGGGAGGGCGCGCCGCACCTAGGCGCTTTCCTCTCCCCACCCCGCGCCGCCCCGCCCCTCGGTCCTCGCAATAAGGGGCGCGGGCGGGGCGGGGACCGGGGCCAGCCGCCGGCAGCCGGGAGTCGGCTTCGCGCCCGCGGCCGCAGCTCAGGCTCCGGGGAGCCCGAGGCGGGGAGCCCGAGGCGGGGAGCCCGAGGCCAGGCCGTCGGGGCCCCGAGGGCGCCGCCGAGCGCGCACCCGCCATGGAGCTCTGGCCGTGGCTGACGGCGGCGCTGCTGCTGCTGCTGCTGCTGGTGCAGCTGAGCCGCACGGCCCGGTTCTACGCCAGCGTCAGCCTGTACTGCGCCCTCTGCTTCTCCGTCTCCATCGTGGCCGCCGCCGTCTGTCTGCTGCGCCACGGCGGCCGGACGGTGGAGAACATGAGGCAAGGGGGCCGGGCCGGGCGGGGGCGCCGGCGGGCGGGGAGCGCCGGGCCGCGCCGGCTTCCGCTTCCCCAACTTTCTTCTCCGCTTTCCCTCCTTCCTGCCCCGCCCGCGCCTCTCCGGGCTCCGGGCGCGCGCGAGGGGAGACGGCGGCCCGGGAGGCGGCCGGGGGGGGCGGGGTCCCGGGACCTGGCGTCACAATGTCCCCGCGTCCTTGCCGGGCGGCCCGGCCGGGGAGCCGGCGCTGACGGCTTTAAACGGGTCCCTGCGCCCGGCCGAGGGCGTGCGGGGTGCGGGGTGCGGGGTGCCGGGCGGAGGGTGGCGCAGCTGCTTTGCGAGAGGAAAGGGCCCGGGCCACGCGGGGAAACCGAGGCCGGGACGGCGCCACACCGCCCCCTGCTGGGCCGTGCGCGCCGGGGCACCCGACGTCCCTCCTTCACCCCTTCTCCCGCCCACCTGGCACCTGGTCCCCGGCGCCCTCTGCCCTGGAAGGGGAGGCTCTGTGACGGGGCGGGGGGGGGGGGGCAGGGTTGGCCCTTGGGGTCCGGCCTCAGTCCGGGGAAGGAAGGGGTGGCGGCTGGAATTTTCCTCCGGGAGCCGCCCGGGCCCCAGGAGCGGTGTTGGGGCGAGGGCAGGGCGTGGAGGGGCCTCTGGCCGCCGACCGAGGAGTCGAAGGCCTCTCGGGTCAAAGGCTGGGGCGGGGCTGCAGAGAGGGGCTCCCTCTTGCCCTTTCACCCCATTTGTTTTTCTTTTCAATGAGCAATAAACGCGCCTGCCTGCCTCGGACAAACCTCATTGGCTACGATGCTGCCACTGCGCAGAGCTCACCCCATTTTGGAGCGACACTGCTGTGGCCGACATCGCTCTGTGGGTTTTGCAATAGCCTCTTGGCTGTGACCTTGTGTGGGGACACTGGCCGTGCCCCCCACCACCCAGTGGCCACGGGGCAGTGGGTGAGGGGTCCTGGCCTCGGCCGTCTCTGTCCTTGTCCCGGGCAGGCCCGTGCGCCAGGACCAGCCCTCGCTGCATGGGTCCCAGGCCCCTCTTCAGGGATTAGTGACTGATAGGGGGCTCCAAGTGGGGGCCCTCCAAGTGGGGGTGCTCAGTGAGACTGTGCCCCCCGCCCCATGGCCCAGGCAGTGTCTTAGGGAGCGGCCCAGGGAGCCAGGCCCCGGAGGCCCGTCCAGCCGCAGTCTTCCCAGGCGAGTGTCCTCTGGGCGGGCAGGGAACAGCAGGTCCCGTGCTGGGCTGGCCACCCAGGGCGCTGCCCCAGGCTCCATAGAGGCTCCCAGCTGTCTCTGCCCCGGACGGCTGGGCCTGGAGGTCAGGAGGTCAGGAGGGGTGCTGGGTCCAGGGCGCTGGCCTGTCTGGTTCAGAGGCAGAGGGGGCCCTGGGGTGCAGGGGAGCTGTGCTCAGAGCTGGTTTCCAGCAAGAGTGACGGCAGGTCCTGGACGTGACCCTCCCCCTCCCCCTGCCCCTCCCCCGCCGTGTCATTGGTGGCCTCTTGCTAGCGGCTCCCTTGTCTGTTAAAAGGCCCCACTGGCACTGTCAAGAGGAACCTGACTTCAGAGCCGCTTTCCCGGGTCAGGAGGTCAAGTCCAAAGTTTCTGAGCGGTGGTTGGGCCTGGCAGGCCCTCTGCGCCACCCTGGCCGGCCTTGGCCGAGGCTGCCTGGCCGGGCTCTCCGCAGCCCCCGGCCCCACGTGGGCCCCCCGCCTCCCCCGAGGTTCTGTGCAGCGGGGTGTCCTCCTCGGGACCCTGGGGGCCCTGATGGTGCTTGGCGGGAGCCCCCTGCCCCTCCCTCCCCAGGGAGAAGGTGGGCCTGGGGGCCCGGAACCCACAGCCTGTACCCCAGACCCCACAGGGCGGGTCGCAGTGATGACTCCCAGCCACGGCAGGGCAGGGCGGGGGACTGTGCACCTGAGTTTGCAGAGGGGTGTGGCTGTGAGGCTGAGAGATGAGGAGGTGCTGGGTCCCCCTAGGGGCTGGGCCAGGCCCAGGAGGAGGAGGTGGAGGTGTGTGTGTGGGGGGCTGAGCCTCAGGCTCCTCCGCCCCTCTCGGTTCTGAGTCCCGGGTGCCGCTCTCTCCAACCCCACCCTTGCTGTGCTCACTGCCCCCCAACGGCCATGTCCGGAGCCCCACTGCTCTGCGTGGGCACCCGGGGGGGCGCTGCTGTTTAGCCTTGAGTTCTGAGGGTGCTGGGAGCAGTGACGGGGCTGAGACCAAGGGCCCCTTGGGCTGGGGGTGCCTGTGTGCAGCCGCCTCCTTGTCCTGGGAGACAGGTGTCCTGTCGCACCCATTTCACAGAGAAGAAGGTGAAGGCCAGGGAAGCCGTGTGGTGGGGTCGGGTTCAGCGGAGGATCAGGAAACCCCAAGAGCGGCTCACCCAGAGTTCACTCTCTCAGGCACCACGGGAGCCCCAGCGGGCGGCCTGGCCAGGCAGCTCCCAGCTCCTCTGCCCGCTGTTCTCGGGGTCCCGCGGGCCACCACAGGACCGAACCACATGCTCTGCGGCCATCCTGCGGCCAGGAGCTGGGCCATGGCACTGAGCTGCAGAGACGGCGGTGCGGGGCTAGGCCTGTGTAGGCTGTGCCCACGCATCGAGGTGGGGTCTTGTCGATGCTGCTCCGGGTTTGACCTCCGAATGGCCAGCCTCTGAGCCCGTGCTGCCGGGGCCTGTGTGGCCCTGGGCGGGGGGGGGGGGGGTGCCTGGCCTCGAGGGGACGGCCACCCTCGCTCTGCTGGGACCAGCTCTCCCCTGGGCCTGGGGGCCGGAGCTCCCAGCAGCCCCCGAGGCCCCGAGATGCTCCTCAACGCGGGCGGGCGGGCTTCCCGGATTCCCCTCTGCACACCCCCTCTCAGCACCTGGGCCTCTGCACCCCCACACAGCCCGGTTCTTGTCCCCTCCTGGTGCCCCAGCTCACATGACACTTGTTGGAAAACACCCCAACTCTGGCAGGTGGCTTCGCCGGGGCCTCCCGTCCCCTGAGCAGATCCGGGGCTCCTGGCGGGCTGCCCCCACCACATCCCTAGCTCTGGGGGCTGGCCGAGGGCAGGCACACCATGGCCAAAACCGCTAAGGCCGAGGGCAAAGGTCACAGGTAGTCTGGCTTGGCCTTGAACTGCCTCCCAACCACCCGAGTGAGGGGGGAGGGGGCAGCAGGGGGGGCGGCGGCCGTGGGGGCGGATCTGCTCCCATTCCCTTTGGGCTCCTTCCTGCCTGGGGCATTGTCCGTGTCTGGGAGCGCCCAGGGCCCCCCTTGTCCCGGGGACCCCAGCCTCGGCGAGCTCAGCCCCTCTTTCCGCACTGAGGGAGGTCAAGGGCACTGCCCGGGTTCCCGGCTGGTGAGAAGGGTCCGTCTGACCGCGAGCTCGCGAGGGCCCAGCCGTCCTTGGCCGGGCGCACCTGTCCCAGGAGGCTGCGGCGCGGCCCGCTCTGGGTCCCGCGGGCCCGGCTGATGAGAAGGGTCATGGCACCCGTCTGCGGGGCAGCAGCGGCTCCTGAAAACCAGGAAGGGGCCTCGAGGAGCCGCTGCCCGCAGGCCGTTGGGAAGAGCCTGCTCTGGGGGCCGCCTGCCCTGCCCGGGGAGCCCACCCCAGTCACCCCGGGGCAGTGCTTCCAGAAGGAACGCTGTGCTGGGCACCCTACCCCTCTCCTGGGCGCTTGGTCTTCAGGCGACCTTGGCCTCACCCCTTGGCCTCCCGCGGGGCACAGGGTCATGGTGTTGGGGGCTGGGGGGTGTGTGGAGGGACGGGGCGTGTGGCCATGTCCCAGGCCGGCACGGCTGTGCGGCAGTGGAGGCTGGCACGCAGGAAGAGGCCCCGGGGGGGCGGGCGGGGGCAGCCTAGATCCGTGGTCAGCAAACTGCGGCTCGCGAGCCACATGCGGCTCTTTGGCCCCTTGAGTGTGGCTCTTCCACAAAATACCACGGCCTGGGCGAGTCTATTTTGAAGAAGTGGCGTTAGTAGAAGTTTAAGTTTAAAAAATAGGGTCTCAAAAGAAATGTCAATTGTTGTACTGTTGATATTCGGCTCTGTTGGCGAATGAGTTTGCCGACCACGGCCTAAATGACAGGTTGGTTGAGGTTCCCGCCAGGAGAGCGGCAGAGCCCCCCGCCTTGCTGCTGGGGGCTCAGGGGGCTCGGAGGAGCGCGTGGAGTCTTGCAGTGGGAACTGGACCCCTTGCCGTCCCTGAGCCGCTGCCCCACCCGCTGGTTAAGAGGTGGGTTCTGGTCCGTCCTGGCTTCCCTGCTGTGTGACCGTGGGCAGTCACTTCACTGCTGAGCCTCAACTTTCCCATCTGCAGGGTGGGTATGGTGAGGGTATGGGCCTTGTGGGTTACTGTCAGAGCAAATGAGGCTTCGGGGGAGCCCTGGGCACACAGCAGGGGTTCCGCTCAGCCCTCTGCCCGGGCCCGGTGGCTCAGGGTGGGCACTCGGAAATGTCTGCTGTTAAAATGACAGCATGTCCCCCCCGCCACGTGTCCACAGGGAACCATGGAAAAGGGGGACACGGGAGGGGGAGGAGCGGGCACCCACGTGATGTGGCGTGGAGAAGGGCTCGTCCCGAGGACACCGCGCCTTTCCCCCTCGGCTCCCGGAGGCCAGCTGGGCGGCTCTGTAGCTGTGAGAGTGCCGTTCCCGGGACTGTCGAGGGCTGCTGCCTGGAGCCCGTCCCCTGCAGCTCCTGGCCGCCCCGCTGTCTGTGCCCCCTGAGCCTCCGGTCCTGGGAGCACCACCTGGCTGGGCAGAGAGGCTGGGGGGCGGGCATAGAGGCTGGGGGGCGGGCGGAGAGGCTGGGGGGCAGGCGGAGAGGCTGGGGGGCAGGCGGAGAGGCTGGGGGGCAGACTGAGCGGCTGGGGGGGCAGGCGGAGCGGACCCTCCGGCCCCGCTGAGGGAGGCTGATACACAGTATCTTCCCTGGTTCAAAACTTGGAGTAGACGCAGATACAAAGGGAATAGGAAGTCCTGGGGAGGTGGTGGGGCTGGCGCAGAACGAAGGGAAGACCGAATGTCACTGGAAACGGTGAAGAAACGTGTGAGTGTATGTCCCACGTCTTTTAAAAAGAAACACCAAAGCCAGCCGGGCGATCCCACCACCAAGGGCGCCGTCCTTGCCCGAGGCCTGAGGGTTTGCGTGCAGGAGGCGGGAGCTGCCCTGGGAAGCCAGGGGTTGCAGGCGGGAGCCCCCTGTGAGCAGATGCAGAGCTGCTGTCACTTCCTGGCGCAGGGGCTGCGAGATGGACCCTTGTGACGATCACACCCCCCCCCTCCCGGGACAGGAGTTCCAGATCCCCTAATCTAGACCACACGGGTGTGCCGCCCTCCCGCCCGTGCTGACAGCCTTCCTGCGAGCAGAGGGGGGACCTGAGGGCGTCCGCGGTGCTGCCAGCCCCCCCGCCCCCGGCTTCTGCTGTGCCCAGCTCTGCCAGCGTCTCCCCAGGCCATTCCCAACCCCACGCCGCCTGCCACCTCTCCTCTGTGCCAGTCGAGGGTGAGAGGCGATCTTGTTTTGACTGGCACGTCTTCCCGGTGAGACGGGCCTTTCCCGTGTGTGTGGGACATTTCCGTGTTTGTTTTGTTAAAATACGTTTTTATTGATTTTAGAGGAAGGGGGAGGGAGAGAGACATCAATGAGGAGAGAGAATCACTCATCAGCTGCCTCCTGCATGCCCCCCGGGCCCCCACTGGGGATTGAACCCTCAGCCCAGGCGTGTGCCCTGACCGGGCATCGGGCCGTGACCTCCGGGTTCATAGGTTGATGCTCAGCCACTGAGCACGCGGGCCGGGCATTTACGTGTTCTCTGTGAACTGCCTGTTGGTTCACACACACACACCCCCCCCGGCCTCACGGAGACCCGAGACGCTGCCTTTTGCGGGTGAGAAGACGAGGGCCCCGGTGCCCAGGCCGGCAGCCCTCCCCGCGGGGCCTGTGGCAGGTCCGGGCTGAGCCGCTGAGGCTGGCAGCTGAGGAGGAAGGCCCGGGCTGGGCTGACCGCCGCGCCTTCCCCGAGCCTCAGTTTCCCCATCTGCAGCATCAGACAATGAGACGTGCCCGCTGTCCCCAGCGGTTGAGGGTCTGTCAGACTCAGGAGGCCCCTCCTGTGACCCTGCTCCGATGAGGCCCCAGGAGGAGCCAGATCCACAGACAGGAAGCGGGCAGGGGTGCGGGGCTGGGAAGGGTGGGTGGGTGTCTACTGGGGACGGCGTCCGTTTGGGAAGCTGGCAAGTCCTGGAGAGGATGAGGGTGGTGGGGGCCGCGCCTGGGTACAGCGGGCAGTCCCTCCTTCCCGCAGGCCCGGGGCCGTGGGCGCGGGCACAGGGGTGCTCTGGGAGAACTGGGACGGGTGGGAGGGACTCAGCCCTGCAGGGAGCCCTCTCGCAGCGAGCTCACCCTGGGCTGTCACCGAGGGCCGCCCCCTGCAGGCACCTGTCCCTCCAGGTGTGAGCACCGCGTCCCCGCAGAGCAAGGCGCGAGGCTGCCCTCCCTGCGTGCCCACACTCAGCCCGCCGCCCAGACACAGCTCCGGGGCGGCTAGGGCGCGGAAGGCACGGGTGCCCCGCGCACACCCAGTCACGAGGTGCTGCTGGGACGAGGCCCCTCAAGCCCCGGGTGGGGCAGCCGGGAGGGGCACGGCATCGACTCCACAGCTTTCTCCCTGTGACCGTGACCGTGACCGTGACCGTGACCGTGACCGTGACGCGGCGAGGCCACCTTCCCGCCGTCTTCTCTGGGGAGGACCTGGCGCTGCTCCGAGGCTGGCACGGCGTGAGGGGCGGAGCCTGGGCGCTGCCCACAGGGCGCCTCCTGGGCCTCCCGTGGACTCGGAAGTAGCTTTAGCTGCTCACGCGCTCCCCACTCGGCGCCAGCGCTCACTTCCGGGTGTGGCCCTCTTAGGGGGGCCTGTCACCTCCCCGACGGGTCGCGGCCCCTGGAGGGTGTGGGTGTGGGGCCCGGCCTCGAGGCGCGCAGGGACCTCTCGGGATGGGTGACATGGCTGAGAACCACACCCAGCCTGTCTGTGGGGCTCGGGCCCTGCAGCCCCCCTCCAGCGGGCAAGGGGTGCAGGCTGAGGGCTGGGCGGCTCCTGGGATGCAGACGGGGAAGCAGGGCACCCCTCTTCGCTGGGCATCTGCCCCCAGAGGCTGGCTCCCTCCTGTCTGGTCGCGATGGCGGGAGGCAGGGCAGCCTCCGTGGCCCCCTGGAGGGAAAGGCCGCGAGAGCGAGGGGGGGTCCCCGCGTGTCTCCTGTACCCCACCCAGCGGCCCTCCGCTCACTGGCACCGTCTCCCCTCTCCCCTCTCCCCTCAGCATCATCAGCTGGTTCGTCCGGACCTTCAAGTACCTGTTCGGCCTCCGCTTCGACGTGAAGGGTCGCGAGCGGCTGTGGGAGGACCGGCCCTGCGTCATCGTGTCCAACCACCAGAGCATCCTGGACATGATGGGTGGGCGCCGGGCTGGCGGGGCATGATGGGTGGGCGCCGGGCTGGCGGGGCATGATGGGTGGGCGCCGGGCTGGCGGGGCATGATGGGTGGGCGCCGGGCTGGCGGGACATGATGGGTGGGCGCCGGGCTGGCGGGGCATGATGGGTGGGCGCCGGGCTGGCGGGGCATGATGGGTGGGCGCCGGGCTGGCGGGGCATGATGGGTGGGCGCCGGGCTGGCGGGGCATGATGGGTGGGCGCCGGGCTGGCGGGACATGATGGGTGGGCGCCGGGCTGGCGGGACATGATGGGTGGGCGCCGGGCTGGCGGGCCTGGTCCCTCGGGGAGGTGGGGGCGAGGCGGGCCCAGAGGAGCTGCAGGTGAGGGGCCTGCGCCTCCCTCCAGCCACAGGCCTCCCACTGGGGAACGGACCGCGGGCCACAGGGCCCTCCTCTCACCAACAGCGGGTGCTCTGTCCACACCCCCTTTCCGGGCAGGAACCGGCTCAGGGGCTGGATGACCTGCCCTCGTGGCCGGCGGGCGGGCGGGCGGGCGAGACTCCAGGCGAGCCTGTGGGTGGTCGGGGGCAGGCCGCTCCCTGCTCCTTGGGGTGGAGGCCCCAGGCGCTGAACCCCTCCTCCCCCGCTGACCACGCGACAGGCCTCATGGAGATCCTGCCCCCGCGCTGCGTGCAGATCGCCAAGCGGGAGCTGCTGTTCACGGGGCCCGTGGGCCTGATCATGTACCTGGGCGGCGTCTTCTTCATCAACCGGCAGCGCTCCAGCACCGCCATGAGCGTGATGGCCGACGTGGGCGCGCTCATGCTCCGGGACAACGTGAGTGGGGCCGGGCCTGCGTCGCGGGGGCGCGTCGGCTCCGGGCGGGACGGGGCGGGTGTCAGAGCAGCCGCACAGGCCGCTCCCTTGGGCTTTTAACCACATCGGCAGCCCGGCCGGCGGGGCCCAGGGGTTATGCGTCGACCTGTGAACCAGGAGGTCAGGGTTCGATTCCCAGTGGTCGGGGCACAGGCCCGGGCGGCAGGCTCCATCCCCAGTGGGGGGCGTGCAGGGGGCAGCCGATCCACGGTTCTCTCATCATTGATGTTTCTCTCCCTTCCTCTCTGACGTCAATAAAAATTATTAAAAACAAATAAACAAACAAAACCCCACATCGTCGGTGCCTGCCTGCACATTGCACGCCGGAAGGCAGGGGGCAGGGCTGCGCTGGGAGGGGTCCCCGCCGAGCCGCGCCGCGGGCTCCACAGGAGGGGAGGGCACGGCCCCCCCCACAGCCCCTCCTCTCTCCCCGCAGCTCAAAGTGTGGATCTACCCCGAGGGCACGCGCAACGACAACGGGGACCTGCTGCCCTTTAAGAAAGGCGCCTTCTACCTGGCGGTCCAGGCCCAGGTGCGCAGGGCACGCCCTCCCGGGGCGGGGGGCGGGGGGGCGGGGGGAGGGGGGGCGGCGCTGGGCCTGGGGTGACTGCAGGTTAGGCCGGAGCCTCTGGTGCTCGGGGACCCTCCTCCTGGGCCGGGGCAGGGCCTCACCACCCTCCACCCCCGGGCCGGCTAATGCCATGGGGTGCGGACGCTGGCAGGTGGGTGATGTCACTTCCCTTAGCTGGTGGCGTGGGGGAGGGGTTGTGGGAAAGGGGGCGGTGGGGCTGGGACGGGGGTGGCCAGAGGCCGGGCATCATTTCCTGTTGTCGCCCTCCACCTCCCTCCGGGGCCTGCTAGACCGGCTCCCTGCGTTCCCAGCCCCCTCCCCCCTCCCCCGCCCAGACCTCTGCCGGTGCCCAGTGCCCGGGGAGAGGTTAGGGCTCTCCGACCGACCGCAGGGTTAATGATTAGCCCAGGCGCCATTTCCGCCGCTGCAGGCACCAGTGCTTTCCAGGAGCACAGCCGGCCCTGCCCCCGCCCCTGCTGGTGCTGCCCCCCACCTTCCCGGGATGGGGCGAGTTGGGGAGGGTGGTCAGGGCCCTGCCCCCTAGGAAATCTTAGGACCCAGTGGGGGACACAGAGCTGAATCGGGGGGACATGTGCCAACCTAGGAAGGCTTCCCGGAGGCGGCGGCACGTGGGTGAAGGAGTTCAGAGTGAGTTTATGGCCCTCGGGGCCACTCAGCCCAGACAGCATGTCCCAGGCCTGGGGTTCAGCGTGTGGCAGGGCTGAGGCGGGACAGAGTACGTGCCTGCCAGCCATGGGTGCTGTGGGCACCCCCGGGCGAGGGGGCAAGGCAGGCGCCCCGGGAGCTCGCCCTGGGGGAAGGGGGGTCCGGCCCTTCTCAGGAGGCTTGTCTCCCTGCGCACAGGTGCCCGTCGTCCCCGTGGTGTACTCCAGCTTCTCCTCCTTCTACAACCCCAGGACGAAGCTCTTCACCTCAGGTAGCGCCCGCGCACGCGGCCTGTGCCTGCCGCGCCTGGCCCGCACAGAATACAGGTCCCCCTGCCGGGTGGCTGTCGGCCAGACCCGCCGCCACTGGGGCGGGGGAGGGACGGGGGGAGAGGTGGGGGGCGGAGTCTAGAGTCTTGGCAGGGCCTGAGGTGAGTGGTCGTGGGCCATGTCCCAGGGAGGGAACGGAGGCTCCCAGCAGGTGGGTGGGTCCAAGTTCACACACAGGCCCAGGCTGTGCACGCAGCTTGGGGCTCAGGGTGGGCAGCCCCGGGCCGAGGGGGCTTCCGGGCCAGGCCCCACCCCCAGGGCAGCAGCCTCCCAGGCCCCCCCACGCCATGGGCCTCAGAGCCGGGGGCCTCTGCCCTTCCCTGCAGACCCTGCACCTGGTCCCCCGTGGGAAGGTTTGAAGGGCAGCGGGGCGGCCCCCGAGGATGGCAGTGGAGCGTGGGTGGCTGCCGGGGAGGGGCGCGGGCACCCTCTGGGGGGTGGAGCTCTGGGCCTGGGTGGTGCTGAGAGGGGGGCACACTTGCCCACACCCCGGTGTGCGCTCAGGAGCCGGGGCGACCGGGTCAGTTATTGTAGCTGCGAACCAGCCACGAGGGGGGTCGCAGGGCCGAGCGGCAGGGGCGGGTTCAGCTGGCGCTGGGCCGCGGGGAGCCAGGGCCGCAGGGACGGTGCCCCCTCCCCCCCCAGGCCGCTGACGCCAGCCCCGCCCACAGGCACCATCAGGGTGGAGGTCCTGGACGCCATCCCCACCAGCGGCCTCACTGCCGACGACGTCCCGGCGCTCATGGACACCTGCCACCACGCCATGCGCACCGCCTTCCTGCGCCTGTCCAAGCCCCGCCAGGAGAACGGGGCCGCCTCGGAGCCGGCCGCCCCGCCAGCCCAGTGACCGCGCCTGCAGCCGGGCGGGACCTGGGGGCAGAAAACGGACAGAGGCCCGGCCCCGCCCGCCCCGCCCGGGCCGCCAAGCATCCTCTCCCGTGTCCCGGCCCTGTGGCTCGTGCTTTCCTTCGGCATCCGGTCCAGGTTGCCGATGTCCCTGCAGGGCCGCCGGGCCTCCCCCAACGCCGAGGGCAGAGCCCCAACACGGCCTGCGCGGACTCCCCCGCCTGCATCAGGCTGGGGCGAGGCGGCCGCGGGGCGCGAATACTGAATCAGAACTGCACGTGGCTTTTTCGTTGTGCTTAATCCTCCCCCAGGATTTTCTTTCCATTGATTTTCAGAGAGTGGAAGGGAGGGGAGCGACAGAGAGACACGGCGACTGGTTGCCTCCCACATGCCCCCCCGACCCCCACACGCCCCCCGACCCGGGCTGCGAGTTGAGCCTGTAACGGAGGTGCCTGCCCTCGACTGGGACCCGAACCTGGGGCTCTTCCGTCCGAGGGCGGCACGCTGACCACTGAACCACCAGCCGGGGCGCACAGGGCTGTTTTTATAAATGGACTCTTGCAAGTGCCTGGTGAGCTGTGGTCACTCAGAGGGTGGGCAGGGCTGCTCAGGGCCACAGGATGGCTCAGCCGGCGGCGCAGGGGGTCTTCCGGGCCGCGGGCCTCCTCCCCGGGGCCCGGGCCGGAGCCTTCTAACCCCCCGACCTCCCAGGGCCGGGCCACAGCTGAAGGGGGCAGCGGTGCGCCCCGAGGCCTGGCAGGCACTGGGCAGGAGGCTGAAGATTGCTCTCTGGCCACTGGCGAGGGGCGGGCCACCTTGTCACCAGCAGGAAGCGTCTCTGGCCTGTGTCACTTTCCCAGAAGCCACTGCTCCAGCCCCTTTTGGAGGGGGACCAAGACCCCCCCTAGGTGGGCCCAGTGGGCTGGAGCCCCTCCCTGTCCCGTAGCCACACCCTCCCCTCCCACCGGCCAGCACGCGCCCGCCCCCCACAATCCATCCACGGACACGGCAGCTCTTCAAGTCTCATTTTATTCTGACAAAGGTCAGGGTGGGGCTCCCCAGCTAGCACGCTGCCGGGTCAGTGGCCCCAGGGCCCCAGGCTCTGTCGCACTCCCCTGGGCACAGGCCTGCTGGGTGCAGGGGCTGAATTCACGCAGGACCCCTCGGCCCGCCCTGCCCCGTCCTTCCGTGAGGAGAGGTGGGGCGTCCTCCCAGGAGAGGGGTGCAGTGCAGAGCTGGGGAGGAGGCAGGCCTGTCACAGCTCCTTCTTGCAGGAACCTGTGGGGGAGGGGTGGGGGCTGAGGTCAGAGGTCACTGCTCCCACCACCTGCCAGGCCAGCCCGATGTGCCCCTGCCCTTGGCCTGTGGGCACGGACTGGCCCCCCTGAGGGCAGCTCAGGCTCCCGGGGGCTGTGGGTGGGGGCCGGGGGGGGCGCTCAGGCACTCACAGGACCCCAGCTGCTCCTCCAGGAAGGAGACCTGCTCGCTCAGCGAGTCGATGCGGTCCAGCTGCTGGAAGGAGTGGGCCAGGAAGCGGCCGGGGTCCCGGAGCCCCTGGTCCAGCGCCCGCGAGGCCAGGCTGTGCAGGGGCTCCAGCACCAGCTGCAGCTTCTGGGGGCCGGCGGGGGCCAGGGTCAGGGCGGGTGGCCTGGGCCAGCCCCTCCCCCGCTCTGGCCCACAGGCCTTAGGGAACTGCTGTGCGCAGGTCTAGCTGCAGGGCCCCGGGCGTCCACCAGAGGGGGCGATGGTGCCGGGAGAGCCAGAGGCCCGTGGCACAGCCGGGCCAGCCGGGCCCAGGTCCCTGAGGACGGGAGCACCTCAGGGGTGTCCGGCCGAAGGCCCACAGGACACTGCCCCCCAGGGACAAAGGCGGGGTGAGCAGGACCTGGGGTCAGGTTCTCTGTGGCCTGAGGGATGGGGCCGAGCTCTCAGCCCCTCCTGTGGGGTCCCAGTCCTCTCCCGTTGCCCCGCCCGGCATGGAACCCAGGCCCAGGGGCCCCCTGGGCTGTCAGTATCGGGGACCCTCCCCACTGAACACAACCGACAGACCACGGGGCTGCCCCAGCCCCAGCCCCGCCAGCCTCACCTGCTCCAGCACGTCCACCCGCGTCCGCAGCCTCTGCACCTCCTCCTGCACCTCCCCGTGCGCTCCTGGGGAGACGCGGGGGCTGAGGCGGGGCCCCTCCCCTCGTCTGGGCTCCCACTGTCCCCCGGGGCCGCCTGGAGGTCTGGGGGGTGCCCTGGGCAGACAGCCCCACCCGCCGGCCCCTGGGTGCGGGTCCCCGCCGTGCTGAGGGGTCCCCGCCGCGCCGACGGGTCCCGCTGAGTCCGTGCTGCGCGCTCGGTGCCGGGCTGCCGACGGCGCATTATTACTCACGGTACGAGTTTGAAGTGTCACAGCGCGTACCAAAAGTAATAATGTCCCGTCGCCAGCGAGGTGCGGTCTCCGGGCGGCGGCGGGGACACGGGCCGGCGGGCCGTCCTCTTCTCCGGCTGAGACGCCCCCGCAGCCCTCCCCCCGAGCCCAGGGAACCGGCCACCAGCCCTTCCCCCGAGGACGAGCCCCTCTGCCCGGCCAGGGAGCTGGCCTCCCGCCCAGGGCCGGCTGCCCGCTGCGCCCCTCCAGCCCGGCCCCCCGGTGCAGCGGCAAGCGGGGGCATGTGGGGGGTTTACCTCGGGTGGGGTTTGGGGCCACCCCGGGGGGCCCTCTCCTGGGCAGGCAGAGCACCCTGTCCGCAGAGCGGCTGTGCCCCTCCCAACGCCGGCCCCAGCAGCTCCCCACCGCGCTGACACACCACCGGGCACGGCCCCCTGCGGCGCTGCGCTCACCCACGTCTGTGGGGGGTCCGGCAGGGGCCCTGAGCCTGGAGGTCTGGGGGGTGGGGTCCAGGCAGACCCGGCAGAGGCCACCCCGAGGGCCCTCCCCGGGGGCACCAGCCTCACCTGTCTGACTGCTGCCTCCCTGCCACCCGGCCGGGCAGTGGCCGCGTCCCGGCCGGACACAGCTCCCTCCGTTCTGGCACGGCGGCTGGCATATTGCTGGGGGGGGCGGGGGGGCTGTCACTCACTCAGGAGAGGCCCCCGGGCCCCGGGGAGCCAGGGGCAGCGGGAAGGGGTGCCGTGCAGCAAAGAGGCGGGGGCTCGGGGTTGGAGAGGAGAGGAGGCTGTGCCGGGGCCGGCCTCACCTGCTCCGCAGGCCCCGGGGAGCCCACGGGTCCTCTTCCAGCCCGGACAGCAGGCGTAGCGCGGCCTGGCGGGCGCCGGCCCGGGGCTGCGGCGGTAGGCAGTCTTGTAGATGGTTCTGGGGGCGAGGGGGGGGCGGGGAGGCAGCTCAGAGGGGCCCGACCCTCACGGGGCGGCCTCACCGGCTGCTGCCAGGGCTCCTGGGCTCAGGTCAGGCTTCCCCCAGGCCCTGCCTTCCTGGTCTGAGCCTCCAGAAGCCACACCAACCGTCTCCCCGAGTGGACAAGGCCACCGCGGGGTCCCCAGAGCTGCTCCTCCCCAGGGACAGCGGTGAGGGTCACCGCACAGCCCTGTCCCGCCCCGTGCTGGGGGGCTGAGCGGGACTCAGGCAGCAGGAAGCCGCTGTGCCTGGCACAGGGCGGGGCGTCCCCTATTGCAGGGGGGATGAGGCCCCGAGCGGAAGGTTGCCGGGTCAGTGCAGAACCCGCTGGGCTCCCCGATTTGCTGAGGGTGCTCCCTGCCCCAGTGAGGCCCAAACCGCCACGGGAACCTCTGAGCAAGGCCTGGAGCGGGGCTGTAAGCACAGAGCCCCCGGCACCCAGGCCCGGCCAGCAGCTGGGGGAGGACCGAGCCGCGTCCAGGGACCAGGACTCCCCTCACTGGGCTCAGGGCCCCGGGACTCAGAGACCCGACAGCACATGAGATGTTCAAGGCACATCTCCAACGCCGAGAACGGGGACGCGTGCCCCTCGCCGGCCACAGGTGCAGGGAGGCCTCGGGGGGACAGATACGCCCTCCAGGGGTGACCACCGGACTGTCGGGGAGAGAGGGGTGCCCACGGGAGCCCTGAGGGCAGGACCTGGGCAACGGAGGCGGCATCACCCCGGGGACAGAACCTGAAGCCAGTGGTGCCGGGTGGGGGTGGGATGAACACCCCAACATGGAGGGAGGCACACAGGATGGGGACCCCTCTAACAACGAGGGGGGAGAAGAGCGAGGCCCCACGGTCAGGCAGGTCAGTCCGCCACCGGCCCCGCGTGGCCTCGGGGAGCCCTTCTGCTGCCCTGGCCCCCTCCCGCCTCGGGGTGCACTGCCCTCCTGGTCCCGGCACACGCGCGGCGGGCGGGCACTCACCGGTACGTGCTGCAGACGCGGTGCCCGCCGCAGGTGGTGAGGAAGGGCTGGTACACGCGCTGCACAAAGGACTCGGTCACGGGGCCCTGGGGAACCCCCACAGCGCACACCCGGCGGCTGGAGGGGGCGGCGAGTCAGCCGGGGGCTCAGAGCCAGGACCCTCCCAGCTCTGGGACCCCAAGGACTGGGGGAGGGGCTGCCCAGGGAGGGGTGCTCACCCAGGCCTGTAGACCAGCTCCGTGCCGCCCGCCGCCAGCACCAGGGCCCACAGCAGCAGCAGCTCCCGGCAGCCCCCCATGGCCCGCGCCTGCAGGCGGGACGGCCTTCTCCTCGGGGTGGCCTGCAGCACAAGCAGCGCCCTGAGTCCCGGGCAGACTCCCCGCCACCCAGGCTCCTGGCGGGGTCCCTCCCCGCCACACACAGCCCCCGGACCCACAGGTGACGCTGCAGCCGGGAGCCAGCGCCCTCGCTCGGGGCCGGCGGCACCTGGCCCTGCGGGTCTCGGGCTGGTGGACCGGGAGGATCGAGGCTCCGGGACGGGGCGCTGAGGCAGGTGGGCGCCAGCGCCCCGCAGGGTTCAGCTTCCTTGCCATGGCAGGACAGGGGAGCGCCTGCACCCCAATCTCAGCCCGCAGATGGGGGTTAGTGGGCAGAGCTGGACCCCAGCCCAGCTGGCCTGGGCCTCCTGGCCTCAGCGTCCCCTGCAGGGAACCGGCCACGGGCAGCGTGGGAGTCTGCCCCGGGGGTGGGCACTGGGCACGCAGATGCTCTGGCCTCAGAGGGGGGAGGGGCTGCACTTAGGGGACTCCTACGCTGGGGATACCAGTCCGGAGTACTGGGGATACCAGTCCCAGACAGCGCCCGGGGCACCCGGGCCGGGCACTGAAGCAACCCCCCATGCCAGTGGATTAAGGCCATGGAGCTCCTGTTGGGGACGGGAGCCAGGAGGCCCGGCGTGGACCCCTGGGAATGTGAGAAGCCGGCCCGGAATTAATGGTCTGCAACTGGCCGGGGGCCTGGAGGGCGGTCTGCACAGTCGGGGCAGGAGGGGCTCTGCATCTGTGCAGCCAGGGCCTGGGGGGCCGGGGAGCTCCTGGCTCCTGTGGTCCGGGTGCCCACCCGAGGCCCCAAGGGCCGGAGTCCCCCTGCCCCTCGCTGCCCTGGCCCTGCAGGCCCCCAGCCGGAAAGGCCCAGAAAGAAGCTGCTGTGCATGTGCGTGGGTGTGCGTGCGTGTGCGTGTGTGTGCATGTAGTCAGTCAGGTGGACCCTTCTCCAGCTTTTTCCGCAAGGACACCCCTGGGGTCTGGGCCCCCCTGGCTGTGCGGTCAGTCCCGTAGACGGTGACCACGTGAGCAGCTACCAGCCGCCCCGCCCACCAGCGGGCTGTGACCGGGGGTGGGGGGGGGGTGGGGGGGTGGGGGGGTGCCCTGTTCCTCCGCTGGCCACTCAGCTGGGAGCTCGCTGCTCACTCTTGCCCACCCGGGCGGAAAGGCAGCTGGGGAGGGTCCCTCCTGAACCCCCTCTCCTCTGTGGCCAGGGGCGGGGCAGCGGAGGCGTCGGGACTTAGTTTGGGGGCAGCAGGGGTTCTCGGAGTTGCTGGGCAGGGCTGTGAGGGGCAGGCTGGAGGGACAGGTGGCACTGGGGAGCAGGCCGGGGAAGGCGGCGGGGGCTGGGCCGGGCAGGGCCGTGCCAGGGTTCGGGAGACCCTGCGTTCCTCTCCCCAGACGTGCCTGCCCGCCGAGCAGACGGCTACCCGCCTTCCAGCTGGTGAGCGAGGGACGGTTTTAGGAAACAGTTTTTGAAAGTCATGCCTGCCCTGGGCCAGAGGAAGCCAGGCGCTGCCCCGTCTGTGCTGGGCTGGCAGAATTTCATTCCCCTTCGGGGTGCAGCCCTGCTGGGCCGCAGGCAGGGCGGGGGGCGGGGGGGCCGAGCCTCCAGGTCCCTAAGCAACAGTGTCCTGTCCCCCCAGTGTCAGCGTGAGCCCTGCCCACCGCCTGCCCGGCCGCACCCGGAGCCCCACGGGGAAGGGAGGCGGGGGCTGCAGAGGGAGAGGCCTGGCCCCCCGCAGGGAGACGGTCCTGGGGGGCGCTCGGCGTGTCAGGGTCCGAGGGAGGCGGGTGAGACCAGACGGACCCACTGGGGCTGCGCCTCTCCGCCGCCGTCCCACGCCTCCTCCTCCCGGTGCCGGCTTCGCGGCGGGTGGGGGTGACAGTGGAGTGACACCCCCGCCTGGACTTCGGGGTGCGGGGCCAGTGAGGCCCCGGTGGGGGACGAGGGCTGCGGCGCCCCCGACCCCTCCCCGCGAGGCCCAGCCCGGCGCCCGTCACCAGCAGGGGGCGCGCGTTCCCGCGGCCGCTGGGCCCATTCTGCAGACCCAGCGCGGGCCGGTGCAGGGGTGTCAGCCCGGCGCCCCCCGCCCGCTCCCCTCCCGGCTCCCCGCCGTCGCCCGCCTCGCCCCGCAGCGTCGCGCGCGGCCATGTCCCCGACCTCCCCCACCCCCGCCCAAGCGGCGAGCGCCCCCGGCCCCCGGCGCTCCCCGCGGCCCCCCGCGCACCCCGGCCCGGCGCCCCGCTCCCTCCGCACTCACCGCCCGGTCCGGGCGCGCACGCGCCGCCGCCGCCGCCGCCGCCACTGCGCCGGGGGCCCCGCCCCGCCCCGGCCCCGCCCCACCTGGCCCGCCCGGCCCCGCCCCGGGTGCGCTCCGTGCCCCCGCCAGCCCCATGGCGCAGATGGGGAAACTGAGGCCTCGCAGCGCCCGTGCCCGCGCCGGGCAGTGAGTCAGCTGGAACCGAGCGCCGCCGCGGAGGCCAGTTCCCTCGCTAAGCCGAGGGCGCTCACAGGACCCCCCGGGCCCGGAGACCCTTTATTCCCGCGAGGTCACGGCTGGGTCCCCGTGACCCCGAGCTTCAGCCGCTGCAGGGTGCCGAGTCAGCACCCCTTTGTTCAGACACTCGGGCCACCTGAGTGCCTCCCAGTCCCCGGGAGCTCCCCCAAACCCCTGCCACCTCTGGGGACTCCGGGGGGCGGGGGGGTGGGTCCCCTCTCCGTGGCTCCGTTTCCGCATTTGCCAGAGTGGCCAGGAGCAGGCGTGCCCTCGGGGGACGGCGCCCCACAGCTGGTACCAGGCAGGGCGCCTCCCTGGGGACTGGGATGGCTTTGGTCCCCCCTGCCCCTCCGCCCGCGCCCCGTCCCCGGTCAGCTGAGGGTGTAAGGCACCCCAGGCTCAGCCCCCCCCTTGCGCCCAGAGCCCGGGCTCGCTGTGGGACTCACCTGGAGAAGGGCGCTCCGTCATGCCCCGGACGCTGGTGGCGGCTGCTCTCCCACGTGCCGGGGGCCACCCGGGCCGCCCCTGTCCTGGGGTCTGTGGGGCAGACACAGTGTGGGTGAGCGCACAGCCTTGGTCACCCTGAAGGGGGACAGGGTCAGCTCAGAAGCCACTGTGGGACCTCCGCCCCCACCCCGTGGTGGCCCCAGCTGAACGGGACTCCCAGATCTGCGGTCAGTCCGTAAACAGCGACCCTGGAGGCCGACGGGGGTTCCCGTCTGTGGAATGGGCCGTTGGCTCCTGCCCTAGGCCCCGGGATGGAAGGAAGCTCTCTGCAAAGCCCGGTGAGGTGAGGGTCCAGCCGGCTCCCCGGGAGGGAGGGGCGTCCTGTGGAGCCAGCAGCGGGGGACGCCTGGCTGGGGCCTCCTTCGGTGCCTGGGAGCTGACGGGAGGTGGGGGACCCACCTCGCTGGACAGGAGTCCCCAGAAAGAGGCCTCTCCTTCCTGCCCCTCAGGGGCCACGGCCTTGGACGGGGGGTGGGGGGGGTGCCTAGCACCCCTGGCAGCTGGTCGGAGGGACAGCTGTTGCTGGGAGCCCTACTCTGGGCCTTGGGTCTCCTCGCCCCAAACCCACTCAGGGTGGCCCTCGTCCAGCCACAGGCAGGAAAGGGTTAAGAGCTAGACCTAGGCGGCCCTGTCCCCTGCCCCCATCCTGTCCCTGAAGCCGTGGTCACTTGACCCTGTGACCTCCTGCCTGAGCAGAAGGGCCGCCCGGAGCTGGGTCAGCTCGTCCTCTCGGCCTCGCCTCCCGCTTCCCCATCTGGAGCACGGGCGGCCCTCAGCCCGTCAGACCGCCGGTGGGGACGCCAGGCTGCCGGCGCCAGGGCCCAGCTCGGGGCTTTGGGTGGGACTTGGGCCGCTCTGGGTGGGGCAGAGAGGGGGAAACCAGGGCCTCCCCAGGGCCCAAGGTGGGCAGACGGAGTGCCGCACCCCACGGCACCAGGCCAGGCCAGGGGGCTCCGTGCCCCCACGTGCACACCTCACCCCGGCTGCAGGTTTGGCTTTGGGGTTCCCGTCCTGCCCCCGCGAGCGCTCGCCCACCCTTGGGGTCTGAGGAGGGGTGAGGCGAGCGGGGCTTCTCTGGAAGGCAGGGTGCGGCCAGGAGGGCAGCCGGCCGCCCCCACCTGCTCCTCCGGGGCCACCCACCCGTGGGCGCCCTTCGCCGGGGGCCCGAGTGTCCTCTGTGCCGTGGGGACGGCACAACAGGGAGGACAAGGCGACGGCACCGGAGAGCGGAGTCGGGGCGCAGCGAGCTCAGCCACGGGTGCGGGGCCCGGGGGGCCTCAGGGTGCTCGCCCCACTGCCCGCTTCCTGCCCCTCCGGGGCCGCTCCCGCCATACCTGACGCCGCCCAGGCCCCCGCTGGGCCATGGCCACCAGCGCCGCCGCCGCGGGCCCGGGGTGGACCCTGGCCCTCGCCGGCCGCCCCGCGGCACCTGCTGAGGCCGCCCGCGGGCCCGCCCGCCGCAGCCGCCCTCCCGGCCGTGCATGCTGGACAGCGGCTGGGGCCCGAGGCGCCTCCCGGGCGAGGAAGGGCGGCTTTTTATGCTCCCTCCCGAGCCAGTCGGGACTGGGATGGGCCCTTCCCGCCGGACTTCCTGTGTGTGTTCCCCGCTGATAAGGGTCTGCGGCACAAACAGGAGGCCGGGGCTGCGGGGGGCCCCGGGGGAGGGGCCTGGCCCAGCTCCGGCTTCGGGAGGGGAGGCGGGCCGGCCCCCCGGGGCTTCGAGTCCAGCCCTGAAGCAGCCAGAGTCCAGCCCTGGGCGAGCTCAGCCCGGCCGTGACCCGGGGCCCGCTGGCCCCACCTGGGAGGGAGGACGTGGCGCGCCGGGCCCTCTCAGAGCCGTGGGTCCCCCACAGTAGTGTGACGCCACAGGAGGGGCCGTGGCTCGGTGACTGTGGACGCCCCCAGGGCACGCAGCCCCCCCCCATGTGTGTGGGAGCCGGGGGAGGAGCCAGCAGGAGAGGCGGGGGGTGCGCCCGGAGCCTGGTGGTCTGAGAGCAGCCGGTTTGGGGATCCCTGGAGCCCAGAGTGGCCGTGGAGGCAGGGCCTCCCCTCGGAATCGGGCTGTGTCCCCCAGGGAGGGTGCCCCTGGAGAGGACAGCCCCTGCGCCTGTGGGGTGCCCGGCCTCCAGCAGGCTGAGGGGTGCAGGGCTGCGAGTGGAGGGAGGCCGGGCCGTTAGGGTGCTTCCTCAGAGGGGCCCAGCCCCCGGCCTGGCCCGGCTCCTCATTAGGGGGCCCCGGGCCTGCAGGCCGAGCATCGGGGACCACAGTGCTGGGTCCCAGGGGACCAGGGAGGGGGCCGCTGCTGGGGACCTGCCCGGCCACACAGCGGACCGAGGGCCTTGGGCGGGAGCCCTGGCTGAGCCTGGCCTTGACCCCCCGCTTGCCTGCACCTCCCTCCGCCCCCCCGCACCCCCACGTCCTGGCCAAGAGGGGGCGGGAGCAGTTTGGGAGATTCCCCCCCGGAACGCTGAGGGCAGGGGGGTCCCCACAGCCGCAGGGACCTGCTCCCGGCCCTCAGGCCGAGGGTGTACGTGGCGGCAGGGCCGGCAGGGCCCGGGGCTTCTCTGGGCCTCAGTTTCCCCATCTGTTCCGCGGGGACGAGAGAGGAGCCGGCCCCCAGGGCTGTGGGACTGGGGTCCCTGGGACTCGGGTGCTGTTGGTCTGAGGGGTGAGGGGCCTGGGGCCTCCGTGCTGAGGTGCCCCTGCCCTGAGCTGGAGCCACAGGCCCCCCCCTCCCCTCCAGCCCGCAGTGGCCACACTCCGGACACCCTTTTGCCTCGCCCGGGCCCCTGTGCTCTCCCACCCGAGGGCCCGTCTGCCCAGGGGCTGGGTGTCCTCCCGAGGGTCCTCGCCAAAGAGTAGGGCCAAGTGGGCTTTGCCCCCTCCCAGGAGGTGCCCACACCACCCAGCCCCCAGCCCCCCGGTAGAGGAACCGGCAGACACCAGGCCTGGCTGGATCCACCCCCTCTGTGTACAGACGGGGAAACTGAGGCCCAGAGGGCGAGCTGGAAGGGGAGCGGGAGGCGGGCCGGGGCGGGAGCAGCCCTTCCCTGTGCCTTTCCCAGCAGCCCCAGGGCCTCCCGTGCCCCCCTCAGACGTGGCCCCGCCAGGGACGGCCTGGGACCGGAGCAGCTAGCTCGCCAGACATGTGGGCAGGGTAATGGGCCGCCCCTCCCTCGAAAGCAGGGGCATGTTAGGGAACTTTCTGGAAAGACGCCCAGGTTGCGGAGTGAAGCCAGGCGCGGGGAGGGGAGGAGGCAGGGTCCTGGGTCCCGTGGAGTCAGTCTCAGTGCTGGCTCCTGGGTGCCAGCCCCGCCTGCTGCTCTGGGAGCCCCTCCTGACCCCAGACCCTCCAGGACCGAGACCAGAACCAATCTGAGGAAGGGCCTTGGCCCAGCCCCCCTCTAGGCCCCCACCCCGCACCAGCCTCGTCCTGCCCCGTCGCCTAAAACCCACCTGGGCGCCTAAAACCCACCTGGGCCCACTCTCAGGGCCCGGAGCCTCAGGGGCACGTGCAGGAGGTGGCTGGGCCTCTGTCCAGGGGGCGGGCAGGGGCGCCGGGGGGGTGAGATCGGGGAGGGCAGAGGCGGGCGCTGTCTGGCACCCTCAGACGCAGCAGAGTCCCTGGGGCCTGGAGCCGAGGAAGGCCACTTTGCGCCCATGGGCCTCCCGGCACTGGAATGCTGGGCTCACCACGAGCTCCGGGCTGGAGGGGCTCGTGCTGGGCAGGCCCGGCCCCCCCGCCCCCCCCTCACCTCTGATGGCATGGAGCACACCGCCTGCCCGCAGGGAGTCCGCCCCAGGCCTACGTCCCAGGGCACAGCCCGGCCCGCCCCGCAGGCCCAGCACAGAGGTGGCCACCGGGTGGGATGGTCAGTGACCTCCACGGGCCCAGGCTGTCCACACCGGGTGGCTGAGATCTGGCCTGGAGCCCGCCAGCTTCGGGGGCACCGGGGGCGGGGGGGGGGGGCTCAGCACTCGGGCTGTCGAGGCACCGAGATTGGAGGGGGTCACGCTGCTTACCTTCCCCCAGCGCGCTGCTCCGGGGGT
This sequence comes from Eptesicus fuscus, assembly GCF_027574615.1. Lineage (NCBI taxonomy): Eukaryota > Metazoa > Chordata > Mammalia > Chiroptera > Vespertilionidae > Eptesicus > Eptesicus fuscus. The sequence goes on from NC_072487.1 coordinate 78,185,997, forward strand.
GGGCGTGGCAGGGTCAGCAGGGCCCTCGGGGCCCCCTGGGACCCTCCTGGGCCCCCTCGCCGCCCAGCATTGGCCTCTGCTGCCCCAGGAGAGGATGGACCGAGCCCGGCAGAGGCCGGCGTGGGCGTCCAGGCGGCGTGAGGCCGGGGACACCGGCGTGTGAGCCGCCGCAGGAGGAAAGAGCGGAGCGCGGAGCGGGAGATGAGCTTCCTGTTGATCTCCCACACGCTGGGCGCGGGGCGCAGGGACAGGATGGCCGCCCAGCCTCCCACCAGGTGCGCCGAACCTGCCCCGTGCGGCTGGAAGGGCGGCCCCTGGGGCCCCCTGAGCTGCCTGCACCTGAGTGGGGCCAGGCCCCAAAGGGAACAGGCTTGGCAGAGAGCATGGGGTCTGTCCTGCCTGCCTGGGGTCCTTCCCTCCCCTCGCCTGCCCCCCACGCCTGCCTGGCACATCCGTTAGAAGTGCCCTGTGCCAGGCGCCCTCAGCGCTCACGGACACCCGGGGCTGAGCATCGCCCACGGACCCGCAGCTCAGAGGGAGGACGCCCAGGCGGTCAGCGGGCACGGGAGTCCTGCACCTCCTGCTCCCCGCCTCCCTGCCCGGGGCCACCCTGGAGGCCCAGGACGCGCCTTTTGCCCGTCCTGGTTCCCAGCAGGTCCCCGTGGGCCCGTCTCCCGAACACGGCCCTCCGGCCACTGCCCAGCCAGATCCAGGTCGGCACGCTCCCCGCCGGGATGGCGTCCTCCTCGGCTTGGGGGCCCCCGGCCGCCGCCCAGTGGTCAGGGAGCTTGTGGGGGTGACATCCCTGCCGTGGCTTCCCCGAGGCCTCCCAGCGCACTGGGACCCCACGCCCGGCGCCCCGAGCACCAGCTCCGCGGAGGGGCGAGGGGCGCGTCTCGCTCGCTGCTGCCTGCCCTGCAGCGGGACCAAGCCAACCCCCTGCAGGTGCACACGGGGCAGAGGGAGCCCTGCAGGTGCCCCACCCAGGCGGGTGCCCCCACCCAGGCGGGCTGCACACGGGCACTGCAGACAAGACTGCAGGAACGCGAGCCCCAGGAGCGGCGTGGAGCTAGTGCTGCCCGGCAGCTGGCCAGGTCGCCCCCAGCCGTGTGGGCACGCCCACCGCCCGCTCCCCGCCAACACTTGGTCCTGTCGTCTCATCCTGTTAGCCACTCCGCTGGTTCTGCAGTGGCTGCTGCATGATCACTTCTGTGTTTTTGAACCACAGGTTTCCTCCTGGGAAACAGGCTCCTGGGAGGCCCCGGTGGGGGTGAGAGTGGCCGGGCCCTCGGGGAGCAGGGCAGCCGCCCCGGCCGGACCCGGCTCCGCTGAGCCGAGCCGTGTGAGCTGCGGGCGCTGAGCTGGTCGGACGGGGGGGCACTTTTCTCCTGCCAAAGGCCATGTGGACGGTTACAACCTCAGCCTCGGGCCACACAAACGACCGGCCTCAGAGCCAGCCTCTCCATCGCTCACACGTGTCGGTAACTCCCCAACGCCTTGGCAGGGCCAGACCGAATGGCTTCGCGGGCCTCCTGCGGCCCCCGGGCCGGACGTCCCCCACCCCTGGTCCAGGGCCTGAGCGAGTCTGGGGGTGCAGAGAAAAGAGGCCGCCTGCTGGGCCTGAGCCTGGGGCCTGGCTCTGACGTCTGCTGGGGGTGCCCAGCGTGTCCCTGGCTCCCAGGAGGCCCCCTGAAATGCCTGTCCCCGAAGCTGTTGGCCAGGCCGGGGTCAGAGTGCTGACTGCGGCCACGCGGTGGGCATCGGGGTGGCCGCCCACTCCCGCAGGAGCCTTGCTCAGCAGGGAGAGCCCCACAATTGAGTCCGAGACCCACCGGTGCTTGGCCAGACCCTCGAGGGTCGCCAGCCCACCCTCCCCCTCCCTGGCTCGTCCCAGTGCCCGGCCCTCCCACTCGGGCTCCCTCCCCCCTGCAGAGGCCGTGCCGCCCCCCGGAGCTCCCCCGCGTGTGGGGGCTGAGGAAGGGGGCTGCCCTCCCCCCTGGCACCCTGTGCGGAAGCCCCGCTCAGTCCAGCTGCACTTTGCTAAGCTGGGCGGATGGGGCCGCCGTTAAGGTGGAAAAAACACTTTATCTCCGGGGACGGAAAAGGAAGTCCCCGTGAATGGGGGTGAGGGGAGGCTCACGGAGGGGCCAGGCTCAGCAGCCCTCCGCTCCCGCCCCCGCCGGGCCATCCTGTCCCCTCCCCTCCCTGCCCACGAGGGGAGAGCGGGGGCCAGGCCCTCGGGAGCCCTTGGGGTGCGGGAATGACGAGACGGGCCAGCTGAGGCTGCAAGCTGCTGGCCCCCTGTCACCGCCCCGTGAGGGTGACCCCACAGTCTGACCCATTCAGGAGGAGGAATGGCTTCCCAGGGTCATGGAGAGGGTGACCCCCCGCCCAGAGCCGCAGGGCCCAGCCGGAGGGGGGAGGGGGGGAGGGGCGCAGCGGCCTGGGGGCGTCGGGCAGGCCCCTGTCCCCAGCACCCGGCGGTCAGTGGGGGCTGCGAGGAGGTGTGGGGGGACCCTTCCCTGGGCCCCAATGAGCTCCTGGGTCTCTGCCTCCGTGTCCCCAGGTGGCAGGTCAGGGGGTGGCAGGTGTGGGAGCCCCGGGGAAGTCTGGGGGTCTCTAAACTCCATCCCGGTGGGCAGTGTGTGCCGGGCCTTCGGTGGGGGAGGGGGGAGAGGCGTGGTCTGCAGCTCCCACCAGACTCTCCAAGGGGCCGGGACCCCTCGAGTCCAGAGCGAGGCCCTGGGTGCCTGCAGCCCTGCGGCCCACCCCTCAGCGCCACGGCTCCTGTCATCGCCATTATGTCCTCACAGCCTTCAAAACGCAGAGGAAGGACGAGAATTCGCTGCCTGGCCAGAAATCTCTGTTTCCTCTCGGCCAGGAAACAGGAAGTGAGTGCGGGGGAGGTGGGGGGGGCACGAGAACAATGGGAGCCCCCCCAGAGGGGAAGGGGAACTGCGTCAGGGCGGGGGCCGGGGGGGGGCCTGACCTCCCGCCGGCTCTGGCCCCCGTGAATTCAGTCTCGGTTCTCTTCCTGATCCCAAATCAGTGTCTCAGTGTTGGGGGCAGGGCAAGGCCACCGCCGGCTGCCAGGGCTCCTGGGTCTCAGGGACCCTCGTGCTGAGGCCTCGCCCCCAGGGGTACACGGAGGCCCGGACAGGGCAGAGCCTCGCCGGGGCCACGGGGGTGGGGCTGCAGGGCCTCCCTGGAGGGGCCACGGTGCGGTGCAGGGGACGGGGACCCCACGGCACAGGAGGGCACCCTGGACCCTCGCCGGCCCCACGGGCTGGACCAGGAAACCTCGCTCCACCCTCGCCCCTGAGGAAGCGGGAGCAGAGGCCGGCGAGGCGGGAGCAGGGGGCCCGCAGGCCAGCGCCACAGGCCGGCTCTGTCCCTGGGGCTGCGGGACCCTCGGCTGCGGGAGGGCCTGGCGCCGTGAGAACCAGGGCTCAGCCAGTTTCTTAAAAAAAAAAGTTCTTAAATCCTCACTCGAGGAACGAAGAGATGCTTTCCTTTGAATTTTAGAGAGAGTGGAAGGGAGGGGAGGGGGAAGAGCGAGAGAGACACGTCGATGGGCTGCCTCCCACACGTGCCCCGACGCGGCAGAGATCAGACCTGCACCCCAGGCCCATGCCCCTGGCTGGGAATCGAACCCGTGACTTCTCAGTGTGCGGGCCGGCGTCTAACCACTGGGCCACCGCCAGGGTCCTTTCTCAGAGAGACAGGAACACCCAAGATGAGAGAACCATGGCACGCCGCACATGGGGATGGAGCCCGCAACCCAGGCCTGTGCCCTTGACCGGAATCAGACCCGGGACCCTGCAGCCCGCAGTCTGACACTGCCCACCGGGCCGCCCCAGCCAGGGCTCTTTCCGTTTTGTTTCAATGGAGCAGCTTCACTGAGCTGTGGCTCACGAACCGCTCAATCCCCCGTCCACTGCGAGCCCAGGGCGTGAGCCCGGGCCTCAGGCCGAGCAGCCGGCGCCGGTCAGCTGGGGGACAGCTCCGTCTCCCCAAAACACCCGCCCCGGCCCAGCCCGGCCCGGCCGCTCAGGGGTCAGAGCGTCGGCCGAGGACTGCAGGGTCTCGGGTTCGATTCCAGTCAGGGGCACGTACCTGGTTGCAGGCTCAATCCCTGGAGGCAACCAATTGACCTCTCTCTCTCTCTCTCTCTCTCTCTCTCTCCTTCCCTTCTGCTCTCTAAAAACCAGTGGGAAAATACCCCCAGCTGAGGATTAAAAACTAAGAAAGAGCCCTGACCGGTGTGGCTCAGTGGATAGAGCGTCGGCCTGCGGACTGAAGGGTCCCAGGTTCGATTCCGGTCAAGGGCATGTACCTTGGTTGCGGCACATCCCCAGTAGGGAGTGTGCAGGAGGCAGCTGATCGATGTTTCTCTCTCATCGATGTTTCTAGCTCTCTATCCCTCTCCCTTCCTCTCTGTAAAAAATCAATAAAATATATTAAAAAAAAAAAAAAAAAAAAACTAAGAAAGAAAAACCCACACCCTCAGCGGTCACCACCATGCATCGAGCCCCCAGTCCCAGCGGCCGCCGCCACCTCCGCCTCTTCCATGTCTGGGCTCCATTGCGCGGGTTTCTGCTACAGAGTGTGTGTGTGTGTGTGTGTGTGTGTGTGTGTGTGTGTGTGTTTAGGCGTGTCCCCCTCCCCTCTCCATCCCCCCCTCTGAGCCCGCGTCCACTCTGTGGTGGGCTGCATCTCTGCATCTCCTTCGCCCACGCCTTTAGCTGCTGTGAGTCACGCTGCTGTGAACACGCGTGCACAGCCTGCATGCACATGCGTGTCCCCCTCTCTCGGGTCCACGCCAGAAGCGGGTTAACTCATTTGAGGAGCTGCCCCATCTCACCTCCCGAGCAGGTGGTGTCTGACCGCGCCCCCCGCCAACCCCAGGGCCCAGGGCGGCTGGGGGGCCGCTCCCGACCCGGCAGGACCGGGAAACACGCGTGGAGCCGCTCCGACACTCCTCCTCCGGGCCGGGCTCGGAGGGAACCAAGGCCTGTGGGCTCTCAGGGGACGGCTGTCACCCAGCCTGGGTGGCGGGTCCCACCGGGGCCGCAGGGGCCTGTCTCCCCTGATGTCCGGGACTCGTCCCCGAGCCCCCGAGAGGGGCAGGGGTCGCTGGGACGACCCCGGGAACGTTCCCGGCGCGCTGTCCTGGCTCCTGCCCGCCCCATCTGGGGTGGTGGGGCCAGGACCAGGGAGGCAGGGCCCCACCAGTTTAGGGGAGCAGCAGCTGGTCTGGGCTGTGTCTAGGGCCCCGGGTCCCAGGGCCACTCTCCCCAGACCCTGGTGTCCTCCATCCATAACGATAGCGACCAGGCCCCTCGCTAAGCCTTAGGGCTCCCCTGGGACCCCTGCCCTGGGGGAACCGAGGCTCGGAGGGGCCACGCAGCCCCATGCGACCCCACGCGGCCTCCGCGCGGCCGAAGCTGGCTCACTGCCCTCTCCCGCCCCCGCTCCAGGGTTGGAGTGGCCCCAGGCGAGCGGGCGCTTTGGGACAGGGTCCTCGGCCTCCCGGACTCTGCTCACTCTCCACCAGCACCCCCTTGCTGTCCGGGGGGCCTACTCTGTGCGCCCCACGAGTGCCAGTGTGCCCGAGGGAAGGGGCCCTCCCAGGCCGGCAGCGGCTCCGTCCGGGCAGCGCACGGGCATGGGGGTCGCCCAAGTCTGGGGTGTCTGTGCTGCTGCCACAGGCCACCACTTCAGCCCCCCGACGCCAGCGGGACGCTCAGCCAGGATGTCCCCAAGCCCGCCTGGCCGGGCGCCCCTCCCGGGGGTGGCGGCTTCCTGCGGCCTCTGGACAATGGCAGGAAACGCGGCTCGGGCTGGGTCAGGCCAGGCCACGTGCGGCCCTGGGAGGGGCGGGAGGCTGCCCTGCGTGGGCCAGGCCAGGGGCCGGCCGGCCGGGCGTTCGGGAACCCCCCCCCCCCCCCGCCCGCCTCCAGGAGGCCCCGTGGGGCTCGTGCAGAGCTGTGGGCTCGGGGATGTGATGGTGATGGTCATGCTTTACTGCGTCTGACTCACAAGGCACAGGGGCTCCCCCAACCCTCGCCCCGCTCAGCACCCCATTTAAAGCAGCAACACGCAGAAGGAAGAAAGCCTCCAGCGGGGCCCCAGCCGGACGGCTGCAGGGCCTTCCTGGCGGAGAAGCCGGCGCCTGTGACGGGCAGGACGGGGGGTCCCTGTGGGCCCAGCGTCCCTGACTCCTGGTACAGCTTACAGCCCACGTGCAAGCCCGTGTGCGCGTCATCGGGGCTCCGTGTGCGCGTGTCGTGCTGACAGAGCCCGGTGCATCTGAGGCATAAACGGGCCCGCCACGCGTGTGAGCTGCCGGGTATCTGTGCGGCTCCCGGGGCCTGCGGCGCCCCCCCCGGCCCCCCCGCTGAGGGTGCACGGGAATCAGCGCTCAGGCAGGCCGCGTGACAGCGCCGGGCGGGCACCCCGAGGCCCCCTGCCTGGGCCTCAGTTCCGTGCCGTTCTGACAGTCAGACACGCGCCTTCCCCTGGGCCGTGTTAGGGCAGCTTTAGGCTCACGGCAACACGGAGAGGGAACCGGGCCAGAGTGACCGCGGCTCCCATCCCGGATCCGGCGCCGCCACGGTCCTCACCCGCCGCGCCCACGCCCCCTCTGAGATGCCACACTCCCCGTGGGCAGCTGCGTGGTCCTGACGTCCCCCGGGTTCTCCCCACAGCGAGCGACGCCAGGACCCCCCTCCCCTCGACGCCCCACACCTGCTGGCTGGCGCCCCGCCAGGCCCTCCCTGGGCCTTCGGGAGGGTCCCCGCTGTGTGCGGGTCTGTGACCCGTTCCCGCCCATTGCTGAGGGGGACTGGGGGGACCCGTGTAGGGGGGCAGTGTCTCCCCAAGTAACGGAGAATCACCACGGGGGCGCCGCGGGGACTCAGACACCCCAGAGGTGGGCCCCCAGGTGCCCGTCAGCTGGCAGGGCAGACAGCTGGCGCCTCCGTGAACGCGTGTCACTCAGCCACAAGCGGGAGCCGCGTCCCGACCTCGGTGACGCCGGAGCTTGGAGCCCAGCCCCCGAGTGAGGGAGCCCGACGCAGGACAGACGTCTGGTTCCCTTCACGTGGAACGTGGGGTGCAGACCCGCAGACGGATCCGCGGGCGGGCGGGGCGGCCGCCGGGGGTGCTCAGCATGCATCTGGGATTCATTCCCCTGAACCGCACACGCACAAACAGCAACACGGCCCATTTCATGTTCCTTACACATGTTAACACAACTTCAAAGAAGTGAACATGGGTTACACCAAACGCATGGAGCGTGCGCCCCAGGGACGCTGCGAGGAGAAGGAAGGCCAGGTCCCAGGGCTGCCCGGGGCCGAGCCGGACAGAGGGGCATCTCGCCAACCCCACAAACATGGTGGCATGCTTCAGGGGGACCCCGGAGCCAGTGGGGGGTCAGCACCGAGGGCCCCAGCCCCGGGGGGGAGGGTGTCTTTAGGGCCGTGTCCGTTTTCCCACACTCGCGGGGGCTCCGGGAACAGACGTGGGGGCAGGGCAGGCGGGCGCTGGGGGGTCGCTCACACTGCGGCTCCCTTTAGGGCAGACGGCAGGTGGAGCAGGGGGGCGGGCCCTGGGGGCACCACCTCAGGCTGAGCCTGGTTGGGACGCGGGCAGAGTCAGAGCCTCCTGAGCCACTGGGAGGGTGGGACCCGCTCCCCGCTCCCGGCTCCCCGCTCCCCTGCCCCCAGGAGCCGGCTGGCCTGGTGGCGGGCAGGAGGGAGGCCTGAAGCTGCTCCTGGCCGCCTCGGTCCAGATTCCAGGGCTGGGCCTGGGGCCCCCAATCCCTCCCGGCCCGGGCCTGGGCGTCCGGAGGGGGAGGGGCGGCAGGAAAGGCTGGGGGAGCCGGGACAAAAGGCGGACGTGCCGGCGGCCATGTGCGCCCTTATCAGGCCCTGCACTCGGTGGGCGCTGCCTCGGCGGAAGCGCTGTGCTCCGCCGCCTTCCTGCCGCCCCGCCTCCGACCACCGACCAGGCCGGCCCAGGCAGGGCGAGGGGACCGCGGGGTGACATCTGCTCCTGGGGGACACGCGGCGCTGAGGGCTCTGGGCTGCAACGCAGGTGGAGTGGGGCAGTCCCACCTGCTGTGCAGGGGAGTCGGCACAGACCCCCGTCTCCCGTCTGTCACCGAGGAAACTGAGGCCCCAGAGCGGTGACCGGCTGGGGGCGTCCAGAGCGCCGCAGTCCCCCGTGGGGGCTGACCAGGCCCCCCTCGGGGCCCTGAGAATGTGGGGGGGGGACACGCCCCCACAGCCACCACACTGTGCACCTCATTTCCCGTTATCTATGAAAAGTGCGCCTCGATGGGCAAACATGGGGGGTGGCCGCAGGCAATGAGCCGGGGGGGGGGGGGGGGGGCTCGGGGGTTCCTACAGGGACCACAGTTGGTTGGGGGATGGGGCGACACCCGGGCCCGAGGCTGTGCCCCCGGCTGCGGCTCCAGGAGGCCAGGTGTTGGCTCTGGAGAGCGGGCACCCCCCCCCCGCCCCCCCCCGCCCCCCCGCGCCCCCGCGCCTGGGAGCCGGTCTGGAAGGGCCGCAGTGCTCACGGGCTCGCCCTCTGTAACCCCCCGTTGGCCTGGTCACCCCACTTCCCGAAGGGAGACAGGGGAGGGGACCTGTCTCAGCCGCGGCACCTGGGGACCAGGCAGTGGCGATGTTGACAGCTCCCTGGGGTGCAGCGTGAGGCCGGGGGACAGGACCCCAGCTCAGTGGGAACAGGCCGTGGGACCTGGGGGCAGAGCGGTGGCGGCAGGTCCTGGAGGCCGCCGGCCCCGCGGTCACACCGGCCGTCCCCACGACGGGAGGCCCCCCCGCCCCCCCCCCCCCCCCCCCGTTTCTGCAGAAAGAGGCCCCGTGAGGCCGCTCCCCTGTGACCCGCGGCCTCGCTGTCTGGGCGTTTGGCTTGGTTGGTGGCCAAGCGTTCCCGTCGCCTCGGGGACACACGGGGCCCAGGCCGTGGCTGTGCCGGGGGCGTGACCCCTGTGCCTTGCCTGAGGCCGGGGGACAGTGGCCCTCGGTGGGCAGGGGCAGGGGCAGGGCCAGGCGTGTCCCTGTTGGTCCTGGCCGGGGCGTCACACTCGGGCGAGAGGGGACACGGCTCTGGCCAGGCCCCTGACCTGCCGCAGCCAGCCACGCCCTTCACCCCTCGGGCCTGTCCGTGCCTCAGTTTCCCCATCACAGGGGCCCGGCGTCCGCTTGCGTGGTGCTGGCCCGGCCCCGTGGGCAGCGCTGCCGGACCGGCGGTGCGACGTGCTCGGAGCCACAGAGGCCCCGCGTCCGTGTTCTGAGCACGTCCACACTCGGAGGCCTGGCCGAGGCCCCGCGGCGGCGGGGGGGGGGGGGGGACCCTGGCGGCTCCGCTTCCTCCTGACCCGCCGTGGGGCTCTGCGGGAGCACCGGGGTGCGGGGGGCCTGTGCTCCCATCCAACGCCTCGTTCTCCGAGACCCGGCCAGACACCCCCCAGGACGGTTAGGGGATCTGTGACCCTCGCTTCCACCTCCATTCTGGGGGCTCACTGGGGGTTCACTCACTGGGGGGGCTCACTCACTGGGGGTTCACTCACTGGGGCTCACTCACTGGGGGGGTTCACTCACTGGGGGTTCACTCACTGGGGGTTCACTCACTGGGGGTTCACTCACTGGGGGTTCACTCACTGGGGGGGTTTACGGGGGGTTCACTCACTGGGGGGGTTTACGGGGGACTCACTCACTGGGGGCTCATTCACGGGGGGCTCACTCACTGGGGGGGGTTTATGGGGGGCTCACTCACTGGGGGCTCACTCATTGGGGGGCTCACTCACTGGGGCTCACTCACTGGGGGTTCACTCATGGGGGGGTTTACGGGGGGATCACTCACTGGGGGGGTTACGGGGGGTTCACTCACTGGGGTTCACTCACTGGGGGGGTTACGGGGGACTCACTCACTGGGGGCTCATTCACGGGGGGCTCACTCACTGGGGGGGGTTTATGGGGGGCTCACTCACGGGGGGCTCACTCACTGGGGGCTCACTCACTGGGGGGGCTCACTCACTGGGGGTTCACTCATGGGGGGGTTTACGGGGGGCTCACTCACTGGGGGCGGTTACGGGGGGCTCACTCACTGGGGGTTCACTCACTGGAGGGTTACGGGGGGCTCACTCACGGGGGGGGTTTACGGGGGGCTCACTCACGGGGGGCTCACTCACTGGGGGCTCACTCACTGGGGGCTCACTCACTGGGGGGGGTTTATGGGGGGCTCACTCACTGGGGGTTCACTCACTGGGGGGGTTTACGGGGGGCTCACTCACGGGGGGGGTTTACGGGGGGCTCACTCACGGGGGGCTCACTCACTGGGGCTCACTCACTGGGGGTTCACTCACTGGGGGCTCACTCACTGGGGGCTCACTCACTGGGGGGGTTACGGGGGGATCACTCACTGGGGGGGTTTACGGGGGGCTCACTCACTGGGGGGGTTTACGGGGGGCTCACTCACTGGGGGGGTTTATGGGGGGCTCACTCACTGGGGGGGGTTTACGGGGGGCTCACTCACTGGGGGCTCACTCACTGGGGCTCACTCACGGGGGGTTCACTCACTGGGGGTTCACTCACTGGGGTTCACTGAGGGGTCAGCGTTGTGCTGCCCGTCTGTCCCCTCGGGGCCAGAGCCGGGGCTGAGGCGGGGGGCCCTGGGGGTCTCAGGGGTCCCTGCGGGCGAGGACCGTCCTGGAGGGTGTGCACGGGCCCAGAGCCACTGCCCCTGACCTAGACGCGTGGGAGGGTCCGTGCTCTGTCCGGCTCGTAGCACAACTGGAAAAGGAAATGTTTAAAAAGTGAAGCAGAGCCCCGGCCGGCGTGGCTCGGTGACGGAGCGTCCACGGAGAGCCGGGGTTGATCCCCGTCGGGCACAGGCCCGGGTTGTGGGCTCGACCCCCAGGGGCGCGTGCAGCCGACTGAGGATTCTCTCATCATTGACGTTTCTCTCTCTCCCTCTCCCGTCCTCTCTGAAATCAATAAAAAAACAATTTTTAAAAAAGTTATGGAAGCAGAGGCATGAAGGCATTAACCCAGAAAGTTCCCGTAGCCCCCGTCCCCCCGCCCCCCCCTCCACCCCCCGCCGTCTAGCCTGCCGCCAGCCCTGGCCGTTCGCACGCGTCCAGGGGTCGGCCAGCGAGTCGGCCTGCGTCTGGCGTTGGCACTCAGCGGGCTCTGAGCGAGCCTGCCTCACGTCGGGCACTTTACGGCCACAGCGTCTGGTCCCCCGGAAGCCGCGTTCCAGTTCCCACTCGGAAGACGGGGTGTCGGGCAAACACGGGGGCTGCACGGGTGTAGGACAAGCTGATGCGTGGGGGTGAGTTCACGGAGGGAAGACGGAGTCGGGACGGGGCCGCGGCGCCGGCTGAGAGCCGTGGACGAGGACACTTTCGGGGAGCCCCGTGGGAGGGGGGAGCAGGCCCGGCCCTGTCCTGAGCACGCGTGTTTCAGTTTGCTGGGCCGCCGTGTGCGGGCCGCGTCCTGACGGTGTGTAAGCGAACCCTTCAGTTCAGAAGGGATCGGGCTCAGCGCCAGAGTTCAGCCCACGCGGTGCCCCCGTCCCCCCCCGCAGGGGGTGCTGGTGACCCCACACGGACACGGGATCGGGGACCGAAGTCCGCGCTTTATTCAGATCGCCTCCGCTTTCCCGGGGCTTTCCCGGGGCCTTTCCTGACCCAGGAGCCCCCTGAGCCGTTGTCGCTGCGTCTCCGCGGCTCCTCCCGGCCGGAGCCTTTCCCCGACGCTCCTGGTTTTGTTATTTATTTATCTTTATTGACCTCAGAGAGGGAGGGAGAGGGGGAGAGAAACATCCATGATGAGAATCACGGATCGGCTGCCTCCTGCACGCCCCACACTGGGGATGGAGCCCAAAGCCGGGCCTGGGCCCTGATGGGAATCGAACCCTGACCTCCTGGGTCACAGGTCAACGCTCAGCCCCGGAGCCACGCCGGCCGGGCTCAGAGGCTCCTCGTCTGACGACCTTGGCGTTGGAGGGCCGGCCGGGCTCTGAAGCTGCTCCTCCGTAGGGGCCCTCGGAGGTATTCTCGTGGCGGAGATGGCGGGTTTGGGGAGACGACCGCGGGACGCTTGCTGTCCACCTGACTGCCCGCTGATGGCGATGGTGACCGGGGCCCCCTGCTGGGCTGGGCTCCGGGTGCTGCGGCTGTCGGCCCCCCCCCCCCCCCACCGCCCACGCCGTGCCCATCACCACGGTCGCTCACACTCCGGGTTGGAATCCAACACGAAATGACAGGCTGCGCGGCTTGTCCCAGCTCGGGGCCTCCGGGGGGCCTCCGGGTGGGCGTCTGTGTCCCTTTGACCTGCCCCCGCCCCCCATCGTGGGGCTTGGGGGTTCTGGCAGCACACGGAGCTCCAAGCTCATCGCGAGTGTCTCCTGCCCCAGCCCAGAGCCGGGCTTCTCCCAGGAGCCGGTGCCTGTCCCCTCGGGTGTGAGAGCAAGGCCTGGGCACTGGGTGTGCTCGGAGCCACTGGTGGGAGGGGGAGGAAGAGGGGGAGGGGGAGGGGGAGGGGGAGGGGGAGGGTCACACCGGAGCCGGGCTCACCTCGCCAGCCTTTGGCTGTCATCAGTCAGTGGGTCACATGTTCATCTCTTTGTGTGAAATGTCCATTCTCATACTTGGCCCATTTAAACAAATCTGGGTTGTCTGTATTTTGATTGTTTGCTTCCCGGCGCTCTTTATATATTCGTAACACAAAACCTTTGTCAGAGATTGTCCTGTAAACCCCCGCCCCCCGCCCCCCCCCCAGTTCCTGGATTGCCTACTTGTTTTCTTAACGGTGTCTTTGACGAGTAGAAAATGTCGATTTTGGTGGAAACCAACATGTTGGTTTCTTTTCTTGGGCCCCGGGTGCGTTTCTGACCTGAAACACATCTTGGCCCACCCCAAGGTCACGAAGATTTTCCTCTTAAGTTTTCTTCCAGAAGGTTCTGGGTTTTCTGTTTCGGCCTAGGATCCACCCTGACTTCATTTTTGGTCCAAGAGTGGATTCGAGGTTCCTTTTTTCTATAGGAACGAACATCCAGCTCTGCCAGCGCCATTTGTGAGCCAGATTTTCTCGCCAATGGCATTGGCTTGGCATCCGAGTTGAAAACCGATGGGCCGTGTGTCTGGGAGCCGGTCTGTTCCCGGACTCCCCTCTCTGCTTCCCATTAACCCGCTTGTCTAGCCATCTGCCCGGCCACGCCGTCGTAATTACGACAGCTTCAAAGCGCGTCTTTAAAGGGTAGGGCCTTCGACTTCGTCTGCTTTTTCCGAATTCTGTTGGCTGTTCTCGGGCCTTCAGCGCCGTTCAAATTAGAACCATCTTGAGAAAGACTGGTTAAGAGCCTGCTGGAATTTTTAAAAAATATATTTTATTGATTTTTTACAGAGAGGAAGGAGAGGGAGAGAGTGTTAGAAACATCGATCAGCTGCCTCTTGTACGCCCCCTACTGGGGATGTGCCCGCATCCGAGCTACCTGCCCTTGACTGGAACCGAACCCGGGACCCTGGAGTCTGCAGGCCGACGCTCTGTCCACTGGCCAGTTTGGATAGGACTCCCCATGCGTGTGTGCATTACTTTGGAGACAATGGTTCTCTTAGAGACGTTGAGTTTTCCCGTCTACACGCGCAGTAGATCCAATTATTTAGGCCCTTCCGTCGTTCCTCCTCAGCAAAGTTTTCTAGCTTTCTATTAAAAACATTTTTCCCATTATTTTGATTCCTACAAATTTGATGTTTTTGCTGCTATTGTAGATTTTTTTAAATGTAATTTCCCAATGGTTCATCTAAATTGACCCTTTGCTCCTCACTCTTGCCGAATTCACTTATTCGTTCTACTGGCTAATTTTGTAATTTCAACAGAACTTTCTACCGATAGCATCACGCCTTTTTTCTTTCTTTCCTTCTTTCATTTGGTTCATCCTCACCCGAGGATATGTTTTTCCATTGATTTTTAGAGAGAGTGGAAAGGAGGGAAGGGGGGGGGCGGGGGAGAGAGAAACATCGATGTGAGAGAGAAACATCGATCAGTTGCCTCCTGCCTGCGCCCCGATGGGGGAATCCAACCCGAAACCCGGATCCAGAATCGAACCCGAGACCCTTTGGCACCTGGGGCATTGCTCTAGCCACTGAGCACACCGGCCGGGGCGACTTACCCAGATTTTGTTAAAAGTCTTCTTTTTTTTAATGCTCTTTCTTTAATATATATATATATAATATATAATTAAATATATAAATATATATATATAATTGATTTTCTACAGAGAGGACGGGAGAGGGATAGAGAGTTAGAAACATCGATGAGAGAGAAACATCGATCGGCTGCCTCCTGCTCGCCCCACACTGGGGATCGAGCCTGCAACCCGGGCCTGTGCCCCGACCACCGGGAATCGAACCGTGACCTCCTGGTTCATAGGTCAATGCTGAACCGCTGAGCCCGCCGGCCGGGCAGGTACAGGGCTGTTCTCTCCTGTGCCTGTTTTGATCATTCGTGTCTCAGGAATGTTTCCATGCCGCTCGAATGGCCAAACTGTGGGCCTCGGAGCATTAATAACGGGAAGTATCATCGCCTCGTGCCCGCAGACCCGGGCGCGGCGGCCCCCTCCCGTGCCTGACAGTGGTCACTGCCTTTCCTTCGTCTCGATCAGTCCAAACGGGACCGCGTCAGGGTCACTGGCCCTCGCCGATCTCCAGCGTTCGGGTCCGTCCGTTTTCTCTCCCCGGTCTCTGCCCTGAGTTCTGTGGGGTTTGGTCCCGCCCCGCAGTCCTGGGCCGGGCCTGCACCCCCGGAGGGCGGTCTGGGTCCCACGGGCTCCCTCCGGGAGGGGGCTGGGGTGCGGTTCCTCCTGCACTGGCCACGGGGTGGGGCACGGCCTGGTCTGACACCCAGGCTCCCAGCCCCAGACTAAGCTTGGGGACTGGGGGACAGAGCACGGGGCAGGGTGCCAGGCTCTGCCCTCACGAGGCCTCGGGGTCCGGCTGCCCGCATGGCCCAGCGCCCCGCCCTGCGAGGGCGTCCCTGCGAGGCCTCGGGGACGGGGACGGGGCCGGGCTGCTGAACTGGTTCCGCATGGAGCCACCTGCGGCCACTGGGGGGCAGTGCGGACCCAGGAATGTGCGTGTGTGTGTGTGTGTGCGTGCGCGTGTGTGTGTGTGTATGTGTGTGCGTGTGGTGTGTGTGGTGTGTGTGTATGTGTGCGTGTGTGTGTGTGTGTCTGTGTATGTGTGTGTGTGTGTGTGTGTGGCCACCGACCCTCCTCTAGCCACTCAGCCTCTCACAGGACCCCTCAGACCCTCCCCATCTGAGCCCCTCCCCCCCTTGGCCCCTTCCTATGGGAGCCCCTCCCCCTCTGGGCCCCCACGTGGTGTCAGTGGTTAAGCGGGTGGAGCGCCGCAGGGTCCACTGGGCCCAGCAGGTGGCGCCAGAGCTCAGGGAGTAGACGGTCCACCAGCTGCAGGGGTGGGAGGGGTGGGAGGGGGCCAGCTCTCTGGGGGTGTCCATCTCCCCGCCCTCCTCCGGGAGGCTGGGCTAACCCTGAGCCCTGGCCTGGCGTGTGGGGGCCTTGCTGAGCTCAGGCTCCTCGTCCCACGTCACTTACTAATCACTGCTGCGGGGAGGCCGGGTGCATTCTGGGGGAGGCTGGGGGAGGCTGGGGGAGGCCAGGTGCAGGCTGGGGGAAGCTGGGGGAGGCTGGGGGAGGTTGGGAGAGGCTGGGGGAGGCCAGGTGCAGGCTGGGGGAGGCTGGGAGAGGCTGGGGGAGGCCAGGTGCAGGCTGGGGGAGGCTGGGGGGAGGCCGGGTGCAGGCTGGGGGAGGCTGGGGGAGGCTGGGGGAGGTTGGGAGAGGCTGGGGGAGGCTGGGGGAGGCTGGGGGAGGCTGGGAGAGGCTGGGGGAGGCCAGGTGCAGGCTGGGGGAAGCTGGGGGAGGCTGGAGGAGGCTGGGGGAGGCTGGGAGAGGCTGGAGGAGGCTGGGTGCAGGCTGGGGGAGGCTAGGGGAGCCTGGGAGAGGCTGGGGGATGCCGGGTGCAGGCTGGGGGAGGCTGGAGGAAGCTGGGGGAGGCTGGGTGCAGGCTGGGGGAGGCTAGGGGAGGCTGGGAGAGGCTGGAGGAGGCTGGGAGAGGCTGGAGGAGGCTGGGAGAAGCTGGAGGAGGCTGGGAGAGGCTGGGGGAGGCTAGGTGCAGGCTGGGGGAGGCTGGGAGGGCAGGGATGCAGGGTGAGTGGGTGAGAGGCAGACACCCCTCAGTGGTCCAGGGAGCCTCCCTCTGCAGCACCGGCTGGGCAGGGTGGGCCTGGAGCGGGTACTGGGGGAAGGAGGCGGGCGGGTCTCCGAGGAGGAGGACAAGCCCCCGTCAGGCCTCCGGCTGTGCCAGCCCCCCCCCCCGTCCTCCCCTCCCCCCAGGGACTGAGCCGTGAGCCCCCACAGTGCGCACCCCACGGGTGGGCAGTGTCTGCAGCGCTATGGGCAGGGAGCTCAGTGGGGGGTTGGGGTGCCCTGAGTGGGAGGGGCCATGGGCTAAGGGGTGTTTGTTGTGCCAAGGTGGGCGGGGCAGGGTGTGCCAGCCCCCAGGCCCCCCACACAAATCAGCGCTGCAGCATCTGGTCGCCGGCCTCTGCCTGTCCCTTCCCTGCGGCCTGTCCTGGCCCAGAGTCACGGTCCCGGGGACACTGAGGTACAGAGCAGGAAGCTGGTCAGGGCAGGCTCTGGGTCCCCCCAACAGGATGCCGGGAGCCCCAGAACAGGCAGCCTCGAGCCAGGCACGGCGCCCCCAGGCCGCCCAGCCCCTGAGCACATCTCAGGAACCACGTGGCCGCCCTCTCCCTCCGCAGGCGGCCTCCAGCCCTGACACGTGAGAGGGAGCGGCTCCCAGACGCACACGGGGGGACGGGAGGGGCAGCGGAGGGCCCTCCCGGCTCCCAACCCCCTCAGGTGCAGAGCCCAGGGCAGGGGAGCCCCGGTGCCCATTTCCTCACCTGTAACGGGCCGGGCACCCCGAGGCAGCTGTGAGGGGCGGGAACTGTCCCTGCGCGCACTGTGGCCGGCGTCTCCCAGGTTCACGGACGGAGGGCTGCCGCCGCCAGGCCCGGACTCCTGGCTCAGGTCCAAGGGCCTCTGGGCCCCCCGAGTCCGGCAGAGGGTGGGCGGGCCCCCCAGGGGGCGGCGGGCAGGGATCGTGGGAATGAGCCACAGGTGTCGCAGGCCTGGGGATGGCGGTTTGGCCACGGGAGCCGGAGCAGGAGGGAGGCGCAGCTGGGAAACCACAGGCCACAGGCCCCTGGGGTGGGCAGGGCCGGGGGGATGGGGGGGGCCGAGCTCTGAGGCTTGGAAGCTGCGGTGCAGGGGGCCCGGGGGAGCTGCCCTGCCCTCCCCCTCACCCCTCCTGGAAAGCTGGATAAAGACCCCTCAGCCTGAGTGACCCCCCCTTCGCCCCAAGCCCACACTTCCTCTGTCGGCCCTCAGGGACCTCCCTGGAGACCAACTAGCCCAACCCTGCATGTGCAGGTGGGGAAACTGAGGCTGGGGCCCAGTCAGCCTCTTGGCCTCTCCCTCAGCAGCCCCTTTTCGCTGGGACCCTGCCTCACCCCGTCGCCTACGGCAGCGTCTCCTGCCTCCGGGCTGCAGCGCCAGCCTCGCCTCCCCCGCCCCCTCCCGGGCCCTGAGACGCAGATGGAAACCTGTCCGTGCCCCCAAGACCCCTTTTTAAAAAGGGCATTTTTATTGATTTCAGAAACGAAGGGAGAGGGAGAGAGAGTCATGGATCGGCTGCCTCCTGCACGCCCCACACTGGGGACCGAGCCTGCACCCCGGGCCTGTGCCCTGACCGGGAATCGAACCGTGACCTCCTGGTTCATAGGTCGATGCTCAACCACTGAGCCACACGGGCCGGGCCTGGCTCAAACCTCCTGTGGTTCCCCCGTTGCCCTCAGAATAAAGCCCTGCCCACCAGGTGGGTGGCTCCTGCCCCAGGCCCTGCCCCAGGCCCCGCCCCCAGGCCCCACCCCCAGCCCCCCATTCCCAGCCTCATGGCCTGGAGGCTGGTGGAACCTGTCTCCTCCATTTCTAGGAGGCCCTGCTGCTCTGCCTGCCCCCGTACCCCCAGCCCCCGCCCCCCAGTGCTGGCTCCTTTCAGGTCTGGTCCTCGGCTCCGGGGCACATCTTCTGAGCCGCTTTCTGAGCCCGAGCCCAGGGCAGGTGGCTCCGGAGCCATGCTACGCCCAGGGGCCCATCCTCAGCGGGCCCAGGGCCCCGGCCCAGGAGACACTCAGGAGCCCAGGGGAGTCCCTTCGTGTCTTTCTCTGTTTTCTCCTCACCGAGGGGCGTTTCCCACGGACTTTTAGAGAGAGTGGGCGGGAGGGGGAGAGAGAGAGAGACACATAGATCAGTGCCTCCCTCCCCTAATCACGGCCCCTGGATCGGAACTGAACCGGGACCCTTCCATCGGGGCCGACGCTCTATCCACGGAGCGAACCGGCTGGGGCGTCCATGCCTTTTAGTCAGAAGAAAAAACAATTTTTATCTGGTATTTCTCTTTAGACCAACACAACCACACAACCTAATTCTCACTATTTTTGTTCTTTTTGGAGGAAGAGGCTCGGGACGGCAAAGCGCCTTGCTGACCGCCTGCCAGACCTGTGCCTGGGCCCAGGCCCCCCACAGCGCCGGTGGGTGCGGCGATGGCACGGGCAGGGCTGGCTGTCCCTCGAGGCCCTCGGGGTCAGGCCATCAGGCATGTCCCTGACTCACTCTGGTCCCTCAGCCTCAAAGCCGTGCGGGGCCATGGGCTCGGTCGGCCTCGGGGAACGGCCGGCGGGCGCCCATCTGGGGGGCAGGAGGGCCCCAATCTGCTGGCACCAACAGGGCTTTGAAGCTGCCCGGAGGCCCATAAACGGGGTGATGAGGGTGATGAAGGCCCAGGAAACCCAGACAGGCAAGGGCCTCCTGGGAGCAGCGGGCGAGGCTGGTCAGGGCACAGGCAGGGGGCTGGGGGCTGGGTATGTCAGCCGTCTCCCCATAACTGGGTGACGTGGGCCGAGCACCCGTTTCATAGCTGGGCAAACTGAGGCTCCACGAGTTACCCTGCCCAGGCTGCTGACGCTGACGCTGCTGCCCCCTCGCCGGCAGGCTCCCCAGCTCCTGGGGCTGAGCTCGCACCCGGGGGGGAGGGGGGGGGGCTGTGCTGGGGCTGGGCCCGGCCTCCTCCGGGCTGTGCTGCTCTCAGCCCCAGCCAGTGCCGGTGGCAGCAGGGGGCCTGGCCGGGACCCTCGCAGGGGACGTTCCCACAGCCCGGTGTGGGCTTCAGCCGGGGGGCGGGGGCACGCGGCCTTGGCTCAGGGCTCCCCTATGAGAAGGGCCACGCTGGCCGCACCCTCGGGGGCCCGTCGGAAGCCGAACTGGAGCTGGGGAATGTCCACAGCACAGGCCAGCAGCTGGCACCTGGTGCCCGCGGGGTCCCCTCCCCGCTGAGCGCCTGTGCTATTTATAGCACCGCTGGGAGCAGCCTGCACACACTGTCAGCCCCTCCCCACGGCCCGTGGCCTCAGCCCGTGTTTGAACTCTCGATGGGCAAACATGCCAGATAAGCATGGAGATCAGAGCTGCCAATAAACCGCTCCCCGCCCCCCAGCAGATTCCCGGACGACCCTGGATGGCACAGGGGCCTCAGAGCCAGGCTGACCCCGTTCCCCCCCCACCCCCGGTTGGGATCCAGCTCTGACTTACCAGCCCGGGGTCTCCCACACCTCTTCGCCCCCCCCCGAAGGGGCCCACCCATTGAAGGCAGCTTCCGCCCCCAGGTGGGTGCCGGTGGGATCAGGCTGAGGCCTGTCTCCAGCACGTGGCCGACTGGGCTTCTGGTCAGACCGACTTGGGTCACGTGTGGGTCACGTGTGGGGCACGTCCACAAATCACTGTTCCTGTTTAGAGGGGCTCCTCTTCGCCACGGCGGCCCCTGGAAACGCCCTCTGTGTGTGTGGGGGTGACGTGCTGACGCAGCAGGGGCTCGCAGCCCTGGTCCCACCAGCCCGCCAGGCTCCCTTGGCACCCCAGGCCTGCAGTTCGTTCTCCCCCGAACCCCATTCCACTCTGTCTGGTCCACGTCCAGGAGAGGCCACGACACCCAGCAGGGAGGGCCATCCATCACCTTCCAGACCCTGGGGCGTGGCCTCGGCCTGTGTCAGAGCTCAGTCTATGAATGGGCTCAGGGCTGAGTCTATGAATGGGATCAGGGCTGAGTCTATAAATGGGATCAGGGCTCAGTCTATGAATGGGATCAGGGCTGAGTCTGTGGCTGGGGTCAGGGCTGAGTCTGTGGCTGGAATCAGGGCTCAGCTGTGGCTGGGATCAGGGCTCAGTCTATAAATGGGATCAGGGCTCAGTCTATGAATGGGATCAGGGCTGAGTCTGTGGCTGGGATCAGGGCTCAGCTGTGGCTGGGATCAGGGCTGAGTCTATGAATGGGATCAGGGCTCAGTCTATAAATGGGATCAGGGCTCAGTCTATGAATGGGCTCAGGGCTGAGTCTATGAATGGGATCAGGGCTGAGTCTATAAATGGGATCAGGGCTCAGTCTATGAATGGGCTCAGGGCTCAGTCTATGAATGGGATCAGGGCTGAGTCTGTGGCTGGGGTCAGGGCTGAGTCTGCGGCTGGGATCAGGGCTGAGTCTGTGGCTGGGATCAGGGCTCAGCTGTGGCTGGGATCAGGGCTGAGTCTGTGGCTGGGGTCAGGGCTCAGCTGGGCCAGGACTTGGTCTGGACAGTGTGTTTGTCCCCAGTGGTTCCAAGTCGAGTTGCTGCAGCTGAACTCTGCTTCCTCTTGGCCGGCTCCCAGCAGCGATTCCCGGGGGAGAGGCTCCATTCCCGCCTGTCACATTCCCACGCCTGGCTGGGGGCCCGCCAGGAGCGGTGGGGTGTCCAGGGGATGCTCCAGGGGGTGTGCATCCCCAGCCTCTGACGGCGCCCGGGGCTTGCAGAGGGAGCTCTAGTCTGCGGGGTCTGCGCCCCGGCGCCCAGCGAGGCGGGCGGGGCGGTGGAGCACTTCGGAGGCCTGCTTCCCCGGGGCCTGGCCTGGCTCATGACCCCAGCCCTGGGGCTGCGCCTGCCGGGGCCTCAGTGTCCCCATCCGACAACAGAAAGAGGAGGGTTTGTTCGAGGCACCCCTCTAGCCTGTCCTGCGTCCACTGCTCCCGCGCCCACGTCTGCGGCCTGTGGGCTGGTGTCCAGAGAGGAAGGAACCTGTTTGTCTTTGAGAACCACAGGCCCCCCCGGGACCCGGTGGGCTGGGGAGACCCACAGGCCGGCCTGACCTCAGTGAAACCGACTCGCTCGGGACGCAGGGTCTGTCACCGGAGGGGCCCAGACACCTCTGCGGGGACTGGCCGGCGCTGGAGGTCTGGGCAGGCCCATGGGCGACTCCAGCCTCAGCTGGAGGGGGCCTGTCGGTTCTGCTGGGCCGAGCCGAGGCAGCAGCCCGGACCTGGGCGAGGCCCGAGAACCAGGCGCCACAGGCCTCTGTCCCCTGCCCATCAGACTCGGGGGCCCCTAGGGATTCCCGACTTTCTGCCTCAAAGATGCCTCCATGATGCCTGGGGGACGCAGACCCAGCTGCGAGGTTTTCCCACTGAGCCTCCCACCAGCCGGGCAGCCGCCCCCTCACCCCACTCTGCAGAGGGGGAAACTGAGGCCAGCAACGCCGACCACCATCCGGGGCCTGACAGGGTGCTGAGCACTCTGCCTGCCTCATTCCCTGTAGGTGTCCCACCCTCAAAGGAGGGATCCCCACTTTCAAAGGAAGGAAACTGGCCCGGTTGGCACGGCTCAGTGGCTGAGCGTCGACCTAGGAACCCGGAGGTCACGGTTCGATTCCTGGTCAGGGCACAGCCCGGCTTGCGGGCTCGATTCCCTGCAGGGGGCGTGCAGGAGGCAGCCGATTGGTGATGTTTCTCTCTCATCCACGTTTCTGTCTCTCTCCCTCTCCCTTCCTCTCACTCCAAAATCAATAAGAACATATTTAAAAACAAACAAAAAGAAAAAACATACAAAGGAGGCAAACTGAGGACCAAAGAGGGCCAGGCCTTGGCCCAGGTCCCTGGGCCCCACTCTAGGAAGGCCGGGAGCCTGCCTCCTCCACCCCGCCCCGTGCCCTCTGCCCTCTGCCCTCTGCCCTGGGGGGGGGGGGTGCAGCGGCAGGCGGCAGGCTGGGACACGTGCCCCCGAGGGCTGGCCTCCGCAGCTGCTCCCACTCCCGGCCGTGTCTCGACTTGCAGGGCCCCTGCCCCGGGCCCGGAGGAGAGCCTCGCCCGCCGTCGGAGGATCAGGAGGACAAGTCCCGGCGGGCCCGCTCCCCGTGCCAGCTCCGAGCGTGAGAAAATGCCGCGGAGGAAGGTGTGGCAGGAGGCCGGGCGTGAGCACCAGCAGCCAAGTGCCCCCTCCTCGCCCTTCCCGGAGCTGCCTGGCACCACCCCTTCCCCTCGGGCTGCAGTGCCCCCTCCCCATCAGCTCTGCCCCTCAGCACCGCGCCACTGCCCACCACCACCCACCACCACTCACCGCTGCCCACCACTGCCCAGCTCACCGCCCCCACTGCCCACCGCTGCCCACAGCTGCCCACCACTGCCCACCACCACCCACCGCTGCCCACAGCTGTAGCCCCGTGCGTGTCCCACCAGGAGGCTGAGCTGGGCGGTGTGGCCACGTGGCCACCGAGGTCTGCCGAGAGGCAGGTCCCAGAGCACTGCCCACCCCTCGCCCGTCAGGCCACTGAAGCCAGCGCTGTGCCGGCCCGGAGACTCCCCGAGAGGCCCCTGCTCCCCAACAGGAGGCAGCGCCCGGCCCCGTGGTCACTGAGAGCCCGGAGCACATGGTCTGGCCTCTGGCCCCTCGTGGGCTCCTGTTTGTGCAGAGAAGGAGGGGGAAGGAGGAGGGGGCCAGGGCCAGGAGGTGCTGCCCGGGCAGGGGGTCAGGGGTCAGGGAGGTGCTGAGGTCCCTGTGCAGGGGGAGGGTGAGATCCAGAAGGTCGGGTCCCCCCCCCCAACATCTGTGCAGGAGGCGGGGGGCAGGAGCAGGGCTGAGGGGCGTGGGGGCTGGTGGGTACAGGGGCCTCTGTGGCTGACGGGGGCACTTTACCTCGTGTGCTGACCCAGCCCCTGGGGCGGCGCCAGGCCCTGACCAGGGGCTCCCCACCCCTCGGCTCACTCACCACCCGGGTCCTGGGTCCCACAGCCCGTGCCCACCCCGCCCTCCCTCCCCGCCTCCCCCAAATCTCTGTGGGCTCCGAAGCGGGTTGTTTCAGGCCCCGCCCTGGCAGAGCCCACAGACCCAGGGCAGGGGTCGGGGGAGAGGTCCCGGGGGCCAGGCAGCAGCACGGCCCATGTGGCCGGGACTCCGATGGGCACAGCAGGGCAGCGGGGAGCGCGGAGGAGGCAGGACCCCCCGCAGGGCAAGTGCGACCCAGACCCTGACCCAGACCGAGGGCCGTGGTGGGGGTCACAGGGGTCACGCAGGTGAGGGGGCAGCAGGCAGCTGCCAGCAGAGGATCAGTCTGCCTCCTGGGTCCACGCTGGCGCTCAGGGAGACCCCGATCCGTGCTCCAGACAGGTGCCTCGTGTTGCCCCGCTCAGGGGGTGGGCGTCGACCTATGAACCAGGAGGTCAGGGCACAGGCCCGGGGTGCGGGCTCCATCCCCAGTGTGGGGGGTGCAGGAGGCAGCCAATCCATGATTCTCTCTCATCACGGATGTTTCTCTCTCTCCCTCTCCCTTCCTCTCTGAAATCAATACAAATATATTTTTTTTAAAAAGAAACGAAAGATGCCTCGTGTGGACAGGCCGCTGCCCTGACACTCAGCCGAGAGCGCACCCCGCTGCACCCCACGCGGCAGCCCTGTGGCTGGGTGTGCGGAGCGGCTGGAGGGCTGGAGGGCCCGGCCCGCGTGGGCGACACGGCCTGCCCCCAGGAGCCTCTGCGCAGGGCCAGCCCCCTCCCTCGAGCCCACGTCTGAGGACCCTGCCCCGCCGCTCCCCACAGGGAGGGGGCCCATCGCCTGTGCACCCCGTCACCCCGCTCCTCCACCCTCTGCCGGGAGGAAGGCAGGCCCTGTCTCGGGCACCTGTGCTGGGGGCAGGAAGCAGGGCGCCCGCCCCCCCACTCCCCCCCCCCCCGCCCCCAGCCTGCCCGGCCGGAGGAGCAGAGGGGTCGGCGGGCCCAGGACGGGCAGGTCCGGGGGTCAGCAGCGCCCAGGGCCCACCCGGACCTGTGGCTTCTCTCCGCTCTGACTGCCTGGTCCTGAGAAGCTCCGAGGCCCGACGTGCCCGGGCAGAGCCGCCATCTCCCCAGCGAACCCCGGTCCCGGGAGACAGACACTGTGGCCTTGCCCTGGAGAAGGCAGGACCGGCACAGGCTCGGCCCGGGGCGGCGGCCCTGCCACCAGGAGGGGCAGTGGATAGACTCCCAGAGGTGCCTGAGGAGGGTTGGGGGCAGACGTCCCGCTGGCAGGTGGGAAACTGAGCTGTGAGGACGGAGTGGGCTTGCCCAGGCCCCTGCCCAGCCCCTGGGGGCCCCTCAGTGTTGCTGTCGCCCCCTCCTGAGGACCTGAGGGCTGGAGCCATGGGGGCCTGGTCCCTGGCTCCCCCCACACCCCAGGAGAAGAGCCACATGAATCGGGTTGGCAGGGGCAGGTCGGGGCCTGAGCCCGAGACTCAGGTGTCTGCCACGCACTCAGCCGTGTCGCAAGAGCGGGCAGGAAGCTGGCCACGGGCGCTGGGAGGGTCCGGGCCGGGGCCCTGGAGGCCCTGCGTGTGGGAACCCAGAAAGCCCCACCCCCCACAGCAGCAGGCCCCCCCCTCTGCTCCCACGAGCCCACACCAGGCCCCGGGGCCCCGGTGGGCGTGGAATGGGTGTCTCCCCCCCCCTCCCCTCCCCTCCCCTCCTGGGCCATAAGTCACACGCTGGGCCTGGCACAGAGGCTGCCCGTGGGCAGGGGCTGGAGCCAGCGGTCCCAGGCAGAGCCGGGCAGCTCTGGGAGCCCCGTGCGGGGTCAGCACCCTTGGGCGCACCCCTCCACCCTGCGCCTCCCTCCCCGGTGGAGAGAGCCCAGCGGGCCTGCAGCACGGGCGGCAAAGGCCGTGAGAGGAGGAGGCAGAGGCAGGAGGCCGACCTGAGCCCCGCGGCCTCGGTTTAACCCTCTGGGCCTCAGTTTTCTCCTTTCTAGCTCCGCCCACAGCGCTCGCCCTGGGCCAGGCCTCTGCCGCCTCCGGGCGCCCCAGCCCCCCACTGCGGCCTGGCCTGGCCGAGCCTCCTCCCTGCTGGGAGCGGGCCCCGTGAGCCGGTTCCCAGCGTCTATCTCTGCTCTGGGCAGTTATCTGGGACAGGCGAGGCCACCCCAGATAGCGGGCACGGGACGAGCCGGGAACGCCTTGGGCACCCGCCCCCGTGCCCAGCCCGGGCCTGGTGAGCTCAGCTAGCGGCGCCGATAACCGGCTGGCGGGGCTCTGGGCTCTGTATCCAGCGCCCTGTCAGGGAGCCCAGATAACCGGCCCATCGCTCCTCCCTGCCCCACACCCGCCGCCGGGGCCCAGGTGTCCTGGGGGCAGGTCTGCAGTCCCCTCCCTCCCACATCCGGGGGCTGTCCTCTGGGGGACGGCCACTCCTGGGGGCCAGGGGAACATCTTGACTCCCCCCGTCTCCCCACGGTGCAGCCGGAGCTGTGGGGGCCACCAGGCCCAGCGCATCCGCCCCCTCGGGGCTCACCGGGGCCCATCTACGCACGGACTCACCCCCCTGCCCCCGGGCCTGCAGTGACCGCATGGCTCCTGCCCAGTGTGGTCGGCCGGAGCCTGGCCTGACCCCTGCAGCCTCTCCAGCAGGGCCCGGGGCGGGCCTGGCCGAGGGCAGTGGCCGAGGGCGTGCGCCCTGGACTCCTCAGGGCCTCCAAATCCTGCGGTGGATCCCCCCACCCCGTGTACAGAGGAGGGAGGGTCTTGATCACGTGCGGGGGGCAGGGGGGTGCGGCTGGGACCCCAGGGCGGCTCTAGGACCAGAGCCAGGCCTCCTGCTCTGCCTTGGGGGCAGGTTTGGGGGATTTCGGGACACAGGCAACGGGCGGGGGCTGGGAGGAAGGACAGTGGGACGGGAGCGAGGGCGGGTGTGGCCTCACCGCAGGCCCAGGGGGCTGGGATCCCATGGCCGGCCCCGCCCAGCTGGTGGGCGGCTGTGACTGTGGCCTGGGCCCTTCGAGCCGGTGGGCTGCCTCCGGGTGACCCCGCGGCCGCCTGTTGCGTGCGGCCAGCCTTCCGGACCCACGTCCATTGCACAAGCCCGTGAGGTCGCCGACACAGAGGGCCGATTGCACCACTGACTCCCAGCCGCTTCCTCTTTGCTCTGTTGCCGCCTCGGCAGGGGGTGAGCGGGGACCGGGCCCCCCCTGCACCCGGTCAGGCTGCAGACCTCTAGCTGCTCCATCCCTCGGCAGGTCCCTGAGCTGCACCCCGGCTCTGTGAGCCGGGCTGGGGGGATCCACAGCCTGGGTCTGCCCTGGGCCCGGCTCACCGGTGAACACTGGGCCACAGAGACTCGTGCAGTCCCCACAGAGGAGAACTGAAGGTCCAGAGAGGCGCCTGAAATGCCTCCTCCAGGGAGTCCTCCTGGACTGCTCTACCTGGAGAGGGCTTAGCTTCCCTAGGCAACGGGGAGGCCTGCCCCACCTGCTGCTACCCCTCCACTCCCTTGGGGACAGCGGGTATGTCCCGCCCTTCCCCGACCCCCTCCACTGAACTCGGCATACAGCAGGCGCTCCCTAAGCGCTTACTGACTGCCTCAGTTTCCTCACCTGTAAGGGGTGATGCTTTCCCTCGAGGAGGAGGGCTCGGCGATGACACGGCCTGTCCGGGAGGTCACGGGGCGGGGGGAGCAGGGCCGTGGGGCCGGGGAGGCTCGGTCCCAGGAGCCAGGCCTCACGGTGGGACCGGGACCTGCCCGCAGCCGCACCCATGGCACTGCGGTGGGGTGGGCCGGGCGGCACCGGCTCAGGGCACAGGACCCGGCAGATGCGGGGGAGGGAAGGAAGGAAAGACAGGGGGCCTGACCTGGAGACCCCCTTTGCTGGCCGCAGCCCACGCCCCACGTTCTCACAGGCCACGCGCCTGGGCGCATTTCACAGCGGCTGCCTTTTATTTTTTTTTTCCGTTTTACAACAGGTCTCGCCCCTCTTGCCGACGATAAATCTGAGGTCACATCATCTTTTCCTTGAAAAGAAGGAACCCTCGCTCCGAGCAGACCCCCTCCCACACGCCTCCCCGAGGTCGTCGGCCGGGCAGCACCAGCCCCCTGACCTCCGCCCTCCCCCCCCCCCCCCGGGGGAGCCCAGCGGAGCCCCGGCCCCTGCAGCGGCTCCCGGGCGTGGGCTGCGGGCCAGGCAAGCGGGCGCGGCTCCCGTAATAGCATGGCTTCGGGCTGAGCAGGCCCGCTCGCCTCCTCCCAGCTCCTTCCCCCGGTTTCGGCTGGTGGGGAGTTTATTGCCCTGAAACGCGGCCTCCCCAGCGCTGGCCCGCCTCCCTGCACCTGTCCGCTCCGGCCTCGGCTCCCAGCAGCCCCGCAGCGCACCGAGTCCCGGGCGTGTGTGAACACGGGCCCGGGAGCAGCTGCGTGCCAGGGCCAGGCTCAGAGCCCAGCAGCCACCCGACCCCCCAAACCTGCCGCTGCTCCCACAGGGCACCTCTGCCATCCAGTCTCCCTCACTTTGCAGCCACTAGAGGGGCTGCCATCGTCCCAGTTTGCAGGCGGGGCTCTCAGGACCAGAGCCCGGGAGACTCACCCCAAGTCCCCCCGCCAGGCAGGCTGCCCCTCCAGTGTCCTCTCCCACCCACCGCCTCCGTGAGGCCTGGGGACTCACCCCGAAGCCCCACCCTCCACCCAGGCCCAGCCCCCCGCAGAGGCCCCCGCAGACTCCCCTCGGCCCCTCGGTGAGCTCCGGCTGCTCCCCGGCAGGCGCATGGCAGGGCCCGGCCCGGGGGGGCGGGGAGCTGGGTCGGCCAGGCTGCTGGCAGCTGCTCTCCCAGCGATCTCACCCCAGAACCCCACCAGCCCCCCCAGCTCCTGTCCCCCACCTTTGACCCACGGAGCCCCTGCCTGACACCTTCAACCCCGTCCCTCCCTGCCCACCCCTGTCCCCCCGACAAGATGGCACCTCTCTGCCCCAGGTGCCCCCCGCCTCCCCAGCTCCTTCTGCTCCCGCGGCCGCCCTGGCCGAGGACCCTGTTTCAGGAGACACCCAGGTCCCCAGCCGCAGCCCACGGGTCCACTCTGCACTGTGCTACCTCCTGAGCTCAGTCACACGCGCCACCATGGACTCCCTGGGCCCA
Source organism: Eptesicus fuscus (assembly GCF_027574615.1). Taxonomy (NCBI): domain Eukaryota; kingdom Metazoa; phylum Chordata; class Mammalia; order Chiroptera; family Vespertilionidae; genus Eptesicus; species Eptesicus fuscus. The sequence goes on from NC_072487.1 coordinate 78,214,398, forward strand.
GACCCCCCAGAGCCCATCGGACCCCAAGGCCGAGCCCCGCCTCCCCCAACTTCTCCCCCAACTTCTCCTCCAACTTCTCCCTTGAGAGTCTCCCACGCCACCCCTCTGGCCACCTCCTAAAGGCCACCGATGGTGACAGGCCTGACGTGACGGGCTGGCCAGGGGTCCCGGGCAGGAGGGAGTTCAGGCTGCTCAGGGAGGCGGCCCAAGCCCCCGGGCAGCCCCACATCCCAGGCGGTCCCCCCAGGCCAGCGCGGCCCTGTGTTTGGACAGCTGGCGGGCTGGTGGGCCGGCCGGGGTCACCGTGACGCTCTTTCTGGAGGCGAACATGGAGGCGGCCTGAGCCGGGCAACCGCCATCCATCAGGAAGGAGCTCGGCTGGAGGGGAGACCGGGAGGTGGAGGGGGGCAGGGCCATGGGGCGGGGGCGGGGGCCTGGAGGAGGCTCTGGAATTTGCTGCCGCTGGGATCCGGAGGCCTCGCTCCCCGGGGCTCCGGGAGGATGCTGGGGCGGCAGTGTTCCTGTGACCCCAACATCCCCCTGCGGCCCCCGGTGGTGGGAGAGCCGGGGCGGACACATGTGGACAGATGTGACGGAGAAGCCCCTGCCCTGGGCCCGGGGGCTGAGCAGAGGAGGGCTCCCCAGGCGGGGTGCGGAAGGCAGCGGGGCGGGGGAGCTCAGGGGCGGCAGGAAGACAGTGAGGGCCCCCACGCCCAGCCGGGACCCAGGGCACAGCTGGTGCTCACGGGGGGGGGGGGCGGGCAGGGGGGCTGATGTGCCTCGGCGTCCCCTGAGCACACCGAGCGGTCCCTCATGGCGCCATGTCCGCACGTGGCCTCCCCGGCCCTGGGCGGTCCCTTGCCCAACGGGAGGGCGGCGGGAAGCCGTGACCTTCCCCCCTGCGCGGTGAGGTCCGCCCAGCCCCACGCGGCCTCTCTCAGGGTGATGCCGCCAGGTGAGACCCCGCCTGTGGGCCTCCCGGGGCGGCACTGACGCCAGCACCCCGACTCAGCCCTCCGGGGCCCCGGACGAGTCGCTGCCCCGCGGCACCTGCGCCCAGCGGCCCGCTCCTCGGGCCTGAAGTCGCCAGGCCAGGGCACCTACGTCCCACCCCACACCCTGGTCTGAACAAGTAGTGGGGGCCCCCTCCCCAGCAGCAGGAGCGGTCCCCCGGTTGGAGCTGAACCGAGAAGCCAGCCCCGGAGAAGGGGGGTCCTGTGGGGCTGGGCAGGGGCAGGCTGAGCCCTCGGCCTCGGGGGAGGAGGAGGAGGAGGAGGAGGAGGAGAAGGAAGGGGAGGAGGAGGGTGGGCAGCTGGGATCAGAGCAAGTGGAGGGGTGGTCTGTGCCGGACACACAGTCCTGGGAGAGGGGAGCTGGCAGGGGTCTGGCTGGGCCCCTTGCTGGCCTCGCACCCACCGGCCTAACCAGGGCTTCGTTCCGGGAGCTTCTGGGGTCCCTCCAGCTCTGAGCGCCTACTGTGCGCCAGGCCGGTGTTGGCGGCATTGCCTGAGCCTTGTTCCTCCTCAGAGCAGTGCTGCGAGGCCCAGGCCTCCTCCCGCCGAGGGGATCCTGGCTCAGAGAGGTCAGGTAACTTTCCCAAAGGCCCACAGCCCGCAGGGGCGGCTCTGAGTCTTGCCTCCCAGACTGTGTCCCGGACCCCAGAGCGGAGGCAGAATAAGGCCAGGGCTGAGGTGAGCCCTCCCCGCCCCCGCCCCGCCCCCGGCCCTGCAGCCCTGCCTTTCAGGCTGGGGAGCTGCTGGCAGAGGGAGGGGCTGGTCCCGAAGTCCAGCGTCAGCCCATCAGGAGGAGCCTGCCTGGCCGCGGAGCCCCATGCCCGCCTCACAGGGCTCAGCAGGGCCGCGTCCCCAGCACGCCAGGGCAGTGACCCAGGCCTGGGCCAGCCCCCTGAGGCTGAGGAGCGTGTTTTTCCGGGGCCTGGGCACCGTTCCTGGGACCCGGGTTTTCCTGCCATCGTCCGCTCCCTGGAAGAGTCCAGTGTGCGTGCTCAGCACGGCCAGGGGTGAACCTGAGGGGGGGGGGGGGGTGAAGGATTAAAGAAGACAGACAAGAGAATACAGCTGGGGCTAGGTGGGATGCTGCTCTCAGATGGAGACACAGTGCCACAGCCTGCAAGCTGAGTCCTTATTTTATAGCCAGATCCCAGGAGGCAAAACAAGGACGTGGTCAAGATGCTTACAATGTTCTCGCGGGTTTCGAATCTACTCAATTACATGCACCTGAGAACTCGATCAAGCTTTGTTTTGGCAGCACTTCCCGCACCTCCCACAGCCTACATCACTCAGCCACCTGGGAACACAGGTTCGGACCATAAGGTCAAGCTACAACCACAGCCTTTGGCTATAATTGTGCTGGGACTTTGCCACAAGAGGACCTGCCCCCTCATCAGGCCGAGGCTTGAACCCGTCCAAACGCGGTGGCCACTCTCCACAGTCCAGCTCGCTAGTGGGAGAGGCGTCTGAGGCCTGGACGGCGAGGGAAACGGATCGCCATGCGTGGAGCCTGCCTCTAGATTGCTGTGTGGCCTTGGGCCGCGGCTTCCCCTCTCTGGTCCCTGCGGCTCTCATGTCCAAAGTTGCCGCTGAGGGCCGGCCGGGTTGGTTGGGGGACAGCGGCTCCTCCCAGCCTCCTCCTGGCTTCCTGGGAAACACCTGGGCCCGGGGCACTTGGGGAGCCCCTGCCACACCCCGTGGCCACCGAGACGTGGGAGCCGGCGCGGCGCAGCCTGGCCGCTCCTGCTGAGTCCCCCACACCAGTGGTCGGCAAACCGCGGCTCGCGAGCCACATGCGGCTCTTTGGCCCCTTGAGTGTGGCTCTTCCACAAAATACCACGGCCTGGGCGAGTCTATTTTGAAGAAGTGGCGTTAGAAGAAGTTTAAGTTTAAAAAATGCGGCTCTCAAAAGAAATTTCAATCGTTGTCCTGTTGATATTTTGCTCTGTTGGCTAATGAGTTTGCCGACCATGGCCCCACACCGTCCCCAGACGGGCCTCCCTTCTCTCACCCAGGCCCCCCGAAGCCCCCTCCTCCCCAGGCACCTGCACCCCCAGAGTTCAGCTGGGGGCCGTGGTGCTGGCTGCTGACCGCTGCCCCCGCCCGCCACGCCAGGCCCCGGGAGGACGGTGCAGAGGCGCTGGGTCAGCCCTGAGGCGTGCGTGGATGGCCTCCTGCTCCGTGGGCCACACCGCGGCCCGTGGTCAGCTGGAGGGGCTGGACAGGAGGCGGCCACTTCCTGGGCTGGCGGTGACTCACAAGCCCATTTCTGGGAAAGTCACCCCAGCCCCCCACCAGATCCGGACGGCGCGGAGCTCATGGGGACCAGCTGTGGGAAGTGTGGGTGTGATTAGAGGCTGGGGCGGAGCGGGGGGGGGGCAGGGGTCGGGGAGGGATGAGATGCCTCGCTGGGGCTGGGACACCTCCTGCCCCCCTGAGGCTGCCTGGCCCTCCCAGCTGGCACACCGGCCCCTCCCGGGCCTGGTCTGGCTGCAAATGTGTCACAGCAGGTCCTGCTGGAGCCCCTTCCCAGGCCCCCTAAGGACAAGAACACTCTCCTTGGGGGGGGGCGGGGTTCAGGCCCTGCACTGGGCCTCACCCGCCCTGACGGCCCCTGCGATCCGCGCCTCAGCGGCCGGAGAAGGGCAGCGCGGGGCGGGCCGGCTGGGTGTCCGGAGGAAACGCCGCTCCTGCGCGGGGTGGGACGGGGTCTGTCCCGGCGAGGCCTCGCGGCCAGCGGCCAAATGCCGTTTGCTCAGCAGGTCCCTGGAAAAACATCCTCCTGGGAGGAATCTGGGGGGCGGGGGCCCCTGGCCAGGCCGGGAGCAGGGCCCCGGCTCCTGAACAAACACCGAGTGACCCCAGCAAAGGGAGCCAGGCCCCTCGCCCCCCGCGGCCCCCGCCTGCCCTGCAGGGAACGGCGGAGGAAGGGACAGCTGCCCACCCGGTGGGGGCGGCCTGGGCACGTCTTCCTCTGCTCTCCGCCCGAGCAGCTCGCCGTGCGAATCCCCGAGCTCCGCGGCCCCAGGCAGTGCTGGTGGTCGGGTTTGGTGTGTCCCCGCTCGGACAGCCAGCGCCCACCAGCGCGGACCAGGCCCAGCTCCCGGGCAGCCTCGCCCGGCCCCGGGAGGCCTCTCGCCGCTGTGTCTGTGGCCATCTGCTCCGGATGTCCCCGAGAGGGAGCCACCTATGACGTCACCCTGTGCGGCTGGCTCCTTGCACTCACCCATGCCTTTCCTGCTCAGTGACAGCCACGCGTGGCCGCGCCCGGCGTGTTTACCCGCCGTCTGTCCGCGGGTGCGCGGGCTGCCCACCTCTGGCCGCCGTGACCAATGCTGCCCTGCACGCGTGTGCGGGTGCGTGTGTGGGTGCGGGTGCGGATGGGGGTGTGTGCGTGGATGCGTGTTTTCGTCTCTCCTTCGTGGCATTGCTCACGTGGTGGCTCCATGTGTAATCCCGGGGGGCACTGTCCCCTGACCCCCAGGCCCTGCCCGTCCCACACTCGCCCAGCGGGTCGAGGGCCTGATCCCGTGCTCGCCAGAGTGTCCTGGGCCACCTCCCCGCCTCCTGCCTTTCGGGGGGCGGCTGCTCTGGGAGGCACGTGTGAGTGTGGGCGCTGGGCACACACCTGCGCTGGCGTGGACGCCACACCTCTGAGGGCTGGTCCCACCAAGACCCTGCTTCACCGGGGCCTGCTGGGCTGGGGCAGCCTCCCTGGGGAGGGGGGGGCCGGGCACTGGCATTGGGGCGCAGGCCGCCTGGTCCCGCCTCCTCATGGTCAGCCACGTAGGAGTGCAGGGAGCGCTGGTCCCTCCCTTAGTAACCGCTGCACCTGCCCAGGCTCGAGTCGGCCGTCGGGCCTGCGGCAGAGAGCCCGGGACCAACGTTCAGGCGTGAGGTTCTGGGCCCCCCCGAGCTCCTCGGGCCCCCCAGCTGCGGTCCACAGCCACCTGAGCTCACCCCACCGGCTCCCACGGATGCACATGGCGCCAGCCCCCTGCTCCCCCGCTGCTTCCTATTGGCCTGAACCACCCTGCCCCCCGCCCCCCGCCCTGCCCCCCCGTCCCCCCGCCCCCGGCCCCGGCCCCTGGGAGCCTGGAATCGGTGCTGGGCCGTGTGGCCCCGAGTCCACATTTGGTCCCGGGTGGCGCTGGCAGGGGCGGGGCTCTGGGAAGGGGCCGGCAGTGGGCCTTTGGGGCATCACCCACAGAGGGAGGCGACCTGGGCGGCGGGCGGGGCAAGGCAGGCCTGCGGGGTGGGCCCTGCCAGTGTTCAGGGTCTTCCCCAGGAAGCCATGGGGCAGCTGCAGGGCGGGCTGGCGCCGCGGGGCGTCTCCGGCCCCCTGGCCCTCGGCTGCCCGCTGGTGCCCTCCAGCCTGGCGCTGCCACAGGGTTCCCACGATGGGGCTGCGAGTGGGCTCCGTCCAAGGCAGGGAGAACCCCCGCCGTCCGCCGGACCCCTCCTCCGAGCATGGATACCCGGGGCCTGCCCGGCCCTGGGCCCCTCTCGGCCCCTGCGAGCTGCCACTGCAGCCCCAGGGAGTCCCGGCCCCGAGGAGCCGTGGGTGGGACGGGCGGGGCAGGGACCTCCCCCCCATTTGCTGAGGCTGCTGCTCAGCTGTCGGCAGGAGAGCCTGGCCCAGCTGGCATCTGTCCCCGACCGACGAGCCGGCGGCGCCTGTCCTTCCAGGGAGTCCTGCCTGTGCCCGGACAGACGGACAGACAGACAGAGGTCGGGAGAGAGCGACGCACAGAAACTTCCAGAGACAAAGACAGGGGCGAGCGATACAGAGGCCCAGCTAGCGGGGGGGTGGGGGGAGGCGCCAGAAAGAGGGTCCTGGAGGCGGCAGGCTCTGCCGGGGGGGGGGGGGGGGTGAGCGGAGGGACAGGTGACTTGGGAGCTGGGGGCACGCCAGCCCAGCGGGCACGGGCTGGGACAAAGACCCTTTGAAATCCAGATCAATGCCCGTTTTATTTGCGCGCAGGAGGCAGCTGGTCGGGCTCGCTGCTGTGCGTGGGGCGTGGACAGGTGAGGCCGGAGCTGCCTCCGTGGGCCCACTTCAAAGGCCCAAGGATCCCGGAGCCTCCCCCCCCCCCCCCCCCCCCCCTCCTTTCTTCCTGGAGGTGGCGGCCTGGAGGGAAGAGGCGGCCTGTCTTTGCCGAGCCAGCACTGCCCGTGCGCCTCCTGGGGCAGCCCTGGCCCTGGCCTCGGGGCCACCAGGCTGCCGGCAGCCATGTCCGCACACGCGGAGGCCAGGCCAGCGGCGGGGCTGGGCCGGGGGCTCGGGACCCTGCCTGAGCACAGGCAGGTTTGACACGGGAGACCGAGCCGGCACAGGAGAGAGGAATCGCCTCCCTGGTTCTGGGCACGTAACCTTTGCTAACGCCGCCCGCAGGCCTTCACGCCCCGGCGTTCTCCCTACGCAGCGGCTCCGCGTCCCAGCCCCACGCGCTCCGTCCCAGCCCCACGCGCTCCGTCCCTCCTGGCCCCGTGGGAACCAGCAGCTGCGTGGTCCGGGCAGGGACGTCACCCTCGGGCCCTGCCCACGGAGCCTGTCTAATTAGCCACCAGCTCCACCTGCTTTGATCCCTAGCCTGGGAACCGCGCTCTGCCCCTCCCCGCGCCCGCCTCCCCCCACCCCCGGCCAGAGCCGCCCACCTGGGCATCCTCCGGGCACCCTGCCCCCACCTGCCATCTGCGGTCCGGCTCCCCACCAGCTCCGGGCGGCCATGTGCTCTGTGTCTGTGGCCAGAGGGCCTGAGGGTGATGCCTGGGCTGGCGGACAGCCCACAGGAAACTCGGGGTACACCTAAGCGCAGGAGGGCCACAGCAGGTGGGGGCCCGCGCACTTGGGGGGCAGCCTCCCCAGAGCAGAGGTTCCAGGGCGGTACCTTGGGGTGGGGGCAGAGACACGGCAGGAGTGGGTGTGGGGTCAGGCCAGGCTCCCAACCCCCCGCCCCCTCTGTGCCAGAGCATCCCTGCCCAGCTGGGGCCAGAGCAGCGGGGAGGCTGGGTGGTGGGGGGTCCTGAGCTGGGTGCCCACCTGCCAGCAGGGCCGGGTCAGAGCCCCCAGGAAGGGTGCAGGCCCGACCCGGGCTCCCCGGCTGCACACCCGGCCCCCGGGACACCCAGAAACCTTCCCTCCCGCCGAGGGGCTGCGGCCTTTGAAGTGGGAACGGGGCGGGGGTGGCTCAGGGTGTAATTAGACGGAGGTTTCGCTCTCACACCAGCAGAACCGGCTGAGCTCCAGGACGGACAGCCTTGCTCCCCAGGCAGGACCCGGGCCTCCGGCTCCTTGGCCCCTGGTTTCAGCCCCAAGTGGGCAGATGGCTGGACCTGCTTCCCCAAGGCCAGCCCACCTGTCTCCTGACCGTGCAGAGGGCACAGGCAGAGGCCACAGGCAGAGGGCACAGGCAGAGGCCACAGGCAGAGGGCACAGGCAGAGGGCACAGGCAGAGGGCACTGGCAGAGGGCACAGGCAGAGGGCACAGGCAGAGGGCACAGGCAGAGGGCACAGGCAGAGGGCACAGGCAGAGGGCACAGGCAGAGGGCACTGGCAGAGGGGTCAGGCAGATGGGGAGGGGTGACTCCCAGCAGCTCTTTCCAGCTCCCCTGGCCTCCCTGCTGCCCGGGCAAACACTGGGGCTCAGCGGGTGCTCCCGCGTCTCCCAGCACCCTTCCCTCCATGAGTCCAGCTCCTATTTCTAGAACAGAGGGTGGGGTGGGAACCCTGGGGCTTTAGGCGGGAATCGTGGCCAAACCCTGGTGAGTGTCCTTCCTCAGGAAGCCGGCGCTGGGAGGAGGCCAGGGTGCCAGGGCTGGGCCCGTCACCGCCATCCTGGCTGGCACAGCTGCCCTCCTGGGCTGCACTCCCTGCTGGGGGTCTGGGCCCAGGTGGAGGTGAGGATTGGGCACAGGCCAGGACATCAGAATCTCATCAGAGGGCTGGTGTGGAGCCAGGACCTTCTTACAGCACCCACGGCCACCCCGCACCCCCGCCCTGGCCAGGCCCGTGCCAGTGAGGGAGGCCCCAGGCAGTGCCCGCCGGGGTCCTGGTCAGAAAGAACTGGGGAGAAGCCACGCTGCAGCCCACAGCTCTGGTTATGCCCTCCTCAGCATCTCTATCCTGGCTCCGCCCGTGCCCCTGCCCGAACTCCTTCCCTCCTCTGCCTCTTACCCCTTTTCAGATCCCAGTGTGGGTGGGGCTTCTGCCAGGCCCTCCTGAGCCTCCACTGGAGTGACCGTCACCCATCTGCACCCCACAGTCTTGTGCGCCTCCCTCAGCACTGGCCACCGTGCATGAGGCCTGGTGACTGCCCCTCTCCATTGCCCAGAGGACACACCAGGACCTAGTATTCATCCACTCATCTTTCCATCCTTCCTGCTATCCACCTACCCACCCTTCCATCCATCCATCCTTTCATCCACTCATCCATCCATCCATCCATCCATCCATCCATCCATCAATCCATCTTTCCCTCCATCCATCCATCCATCCTTCCCTCCATCCATCCATCCTTCCATCCATCCATCCACCCAGCATCCATCTATCTGCCATCCCTCCACCCATCCATTCACCCACCCACCATCCGTCCTTCCCTCCATCCATCCAACTGCCATCCAGCTATCCATCCTTCCATCCATCTCCTTCCAGCCATCCATCTTGGTCAGGCCCCACCCTGGGGAGGGGCTTCAGAGACAGCGCTGTGGGTGGGGTGATCTCAGGCCTCCTGCAGCCCTCCCTGGAGCGGCCCTCTGAGCTGGGTCCCTGCAGCGGATGCTGAGCCAGGGCTGGGGCAGGGCTCCCGGCGGCCCACTGCTGTGTGCTGGAGTGCCAGGCCAGGCCGTTGTCCCAGGGACATGGGTGTGGGCAGCAGTGTGAGGTCACCTGCAGCACCTAACTTCAGGGAGTGACTAGTAATGGGGTGGGAAGGGAAGTGCCCTCCCAGCAGCCGTGTGGGGGCGTGCACACATGCACACACACGCACCAAGCTCACACACATGCACACACACGGTCTTGCACCTCCTGCCTCCCAGACCAAGCCCCGCGCCCAGAACTGGGTGGTGTCCAGCGGCCTGGGGCGGGGTCTGTTCATGCCGTTGGTGACAGGGCCCTGCTGACAGTGGTGGGGGCAGGGTGAGGCCAGGGCTGGGTCCTGTCCCCTGAGGCGGCCCCAACTCCCCTGCCCCTCCATGAGGGGAGGTCACCAGGCAGGTCCCTCCTCCTGCCCCAGGCCTGTCCCAGCAGCCCCGGCAGGAGATGTGGACGCTCCCCCCACAGCAAGGGCAGGATGGGGTGGAGAGCCAGGGCTGTCCCAGGGTCCGGGAGCCCCCGCCGCAGCCCCTCCGGCTTTAGGCACCCAGAGCCAGGGGCTGGGCAGCGGCCAGGACAGGCCAGCCTGGAGCAGCAGCTTCCCCACCCGCACGGGACAGCGCTCTGAGGGACAGACCTGCCCGCACCTCCTCACTCCCGATGGCCCAGCATTGACCTGCTCATTCGTGCAGGACCGGGAGCTCATGGGGCAGGGACGTGAGGCTCAGGCTCAGCGAGAAGGTCCAGAGAGCAGGACCGAGAGGGCAGGACGCAGGTGTGCAAGGCGGGTGTGTGAGGCGGGGTGTGCGAGGCAGGGTGTGCGAGGCAGGTGTGCGATGCGGGTGTGCGAGGTGGGTGTGCAAGGCGCGGTGTGCGAGGTGGGGTGTGCAAGGCGGGGTATGCGAGGCAGGGTGTGCGAGGCAGGTGTGCGAGGCGGGTGTGCAAGGCGCGGTGTGCGAGGTGGGGGTGTGCAAGGCGGGGTATGCGAGGCAGGGTGTGCGAGGCGGGTGTGCGAGGTGGGTGTGCAAGGTAGGTGTGCAAGGCTGGGTGTGCAAGGCCGGCCCATCCCTCGCCACTTCTCTGCAAAGGGGATGGACGCGGATACCAGAGGCCTTGGGCAGTCGCAGCTGAGGTCTCAGAGGGACAGGAATCTGCTGGGACGGCAGGAGCCACACAGAGGAACGGCGGGTCTAGGCCACAGCTCAGCGAGGGGCCCTCCGCTCTTAGGGGGACGGCAGGGGCGCAGCCTCGGCAGCATGGGGGAGCTGCCCCTGTGCCTGCAGCCAGGGTGCCCCGTGAGTAGAGGGCCCCTGCTGGGGCCGGGTCCTGCCTGGGCTGGGCCCTGCCTTCCAGGAGCGCGGCCTGGGGGCTGACCAGCTGGGCCCTCGGAAGCCCCCAGACGGGGTGAAGCGCTGGCTTCCTGCGGAGGAGGCGCTGCGGCCCTTTACGGGGTGAGGCCGCCAGCTGAGCCGGGGAAGAGCTCCTGGTGCGCAGCAGGCGGCGCGGGGCGAGGTGCAGGGCGCCCGCAGCGGGCGGGCCGGGAGGCCTGAGTGGGGGGCTGCCTCGGCTCTGTGGGCAGAGGGGAGCCGGGAGGCTCCTGAGCGGGGAGGCCGGAGCTGAGGCTGATGGGGCCGCTTGCTCTCCCTTCCTCTCTTCCCGGGACCCGCCCAGCCGCGACCTGGGGGCTTGGGAGCCCCACGCGGTGGGATTGAGGTGCAGGGATGGGCCTTCCTGCCCAGGAGCCCCCGCAGCTGTGACACGGAGCCCCTCAGGACCCTGGCCCAGGGGACACCGGCCAGGAGGCCAGAGCCCGGGGGGGCCTCTTTCTGCCCCCCACCACCCAGCTGCACACACAGCCCTCTCTGCAGCCCCCACACAGAGCGACCACTGTCCCTCTCCTCCCTCACGGCGCCCCCCCACCTGCCCGCCCCCACCTCCGCGTGGCTCTGGTGCAACCACAGCCCCACTGGGTGGTGGGGGGCAGAAAGAGTACCCCCTGGGCCCTGGGGCTGCAGACGCCTCGCACCCGGGGCACCGGACGGGCCGCCCCGGGAACACGCAGGACGGAGCTGCGCCCACCTTCAAAGACACCCCAGCATGGCCATCTTCCAGGACCCCATGGGCCTCCGGCTGAGCCTCAGCAGGGAGCAGGTGGGGAAACTGAGGCCCAGGGGGACAGAGACACGAAGGGTGTCCTGGGAGTGGTTCCCAGCCAGGCCGCTGGGCCTCGGCCTGCGGTCAGCTCCTGGGCTCCGGGGCTGCTCAGAGGCCGGGACTCAGCACAGCCCCCCTTGGGCCTGGAGGTGTGGGGGAGGGGCAAGGGATGGGGGTGGCGGCCTCAGCGGGCCTCTCCTGAGCACCAAGCCCCAGGCACCCATCCCCAGGCTGCCCCCCACCCCCCCGTCATGGGTAAGAGCCTGCGGGGGACTCAAATCCCAGCGGGGAGACGGTCAGGCCTGGTTCCCTTGGCCTCATTCCCCACTCACAATAGCCCGACCCTGAGTCCCTGACGGTGCTTTTAGGGGGTCAGCAGAGGTCACGGCTGCAGGCACACACTAGGGTCACACCCACCTCGTGCAGCCCCACCTCCGCCTCTCGCCAGGTAGATGCGCCTCAGGGGGCGGCTGAGCCCCAAGCCTCAGCGCCCCTGCACATGGGAATGAAATGCGGGGAGCCCCGTAGGCAGCGTAGCCAGCGCTCTGTGACTGCAGGTGCCGGCTGCCCGGACCCCCTCTCCCAGCTGCCCTCCTGGCCTGCGCCCTTCAGCCGGAGGGGCTTGTAGGTGTGGGGTCATCAATGGGGAGGGGGTCACAGAGGAGGCTTCCAGGCACTTTGTGGGTGCCAGGCCTTGGAGAGGGGCCAGAGGAGGGTGTCAGCCCCCTGCAGGGGTGGAAGCAAGCACAGCTTTTTCACTGAAGTGTGAGTGACTGACGGCAGTAACCCTGCCGGCATCGCTGAACCCTAAGCCACGGAACACTGGGGGGGCGGGGAGGGGCACGGGGGCACGGGGGCAAGCTGGGCCCCTCCCCATGGCCTCCGGGGGTGTGGAGAGGCTGGGGCTATGGCCAGCACCCGTTCTCTCCAGGACAGGCTCGGGGAGGGGGGACAGGCCGGGGGGGGGGTCAGTTGGGAGCGCCGCAGGCCGGCCTGGATGCAGCTGGGCTCTGGGGGAGGTTAGCCAGCTCAGAGGCCGGGAAGCCCACTCGGAGGCCTGCGGGCCGTCTCCTGCGGGAACAGGGCTGTTTGCAGGCGGCCCGGCCAGCTGGGTTCCCACGTTCCGGGGCCCGTGGCAGGTGTTCCTCCCGCCGGCACCTCCCTCCCTGCCCACCTCCCCCGCACGCCCAGGGCCCTGGGGACCCGCCCCTCCCTCCTGCCCACGCTCCAAAAATCACTGCCTGGAGACACCAGGCCCGCAGGCTCGGTTCCCAGCCTCTCCCACCGCCGCCACCTGCCACCTGCCAGGCTCAGAGGGGACAGGGGACGAGGTGGCCTCCCGCGTGCCGGGCCCAAGTCACCGCCGCCGTGGCCATCTGGACCGAGGGGTCCTAGGAGGCCGCGAGGGGGTCCTGGGCACCTTCCAGGCCGCCCCCTCCAGGAGGCCTCCGGGACTTCTTGGCCCTGACTCCACTCAGCCTGGGCCCTGGGCCCCCCTCTCCGGCCTATCACCCCCGTCCCCCCGTCCCACTGCTGCCCGGTCAGGCTGGACCGAGGGGGCGCAGTGCACCTGAGCGCCAGCCAGACAGCGAGCCCCTCTCCCTGCCCATCCCTGGTCCTCAGCTTGGGGGCCCCAGGCTCTCAGGGGGAGGGGAGGGATGAAGTTCAGAGAGCTCCCAGGGCTCCAGGCCCAGCTGGGAGAGGGGCCCTGCCCGGGCAGCGCACCAGCAGCCCGTGGAAGCCAGGCCGGGCGGGGGGGGGGGGGGGGGGGAGTTGTGCCCGGGCAGGTGTCTGCACCGGGGCACAGGGCACCTCATTGCCCGTGAACTCCCGTGCACCTGGGGCGCCCCCGTCCCCATCCCCACCTGCCCAGCCAGCGACCGGGGCTCCCGGGTCCGAGCGCTGCCCTGGGGCTGGGGGCTGCCCTCAGGGGGGGGGGGCTGTCCCCCGAGGAGGAGCAGAGGCCCCCCGAGCGGCCGGGGCATGAGGGGTGCAGGGCGAGGCCAGGTTCCGCTTGCCGCAGACTCTGCCCAGCCTCGGTGGCCCGGGCGGGCAGTGTGGGCCCTGGACCCTCCCAGCCAGGCCCCAGGCCGTGTCCCGCCCTCGCCCGGGGTGCGGGGGCTGAGTGTGCCCTCAGAGGTGGGCCCGCACCCTGTCAAGGCCCAGAGGGCCAGTGGCCGTCACCGTGGCCCCGTCTCAGGAGGCTGGTGATGAGGGGGTGCTGGCCCTGGAGCCTCTGCCCACACCCGGGCGTGCAGCCTGGGCACAGGGTGCCCCTCCACTCCCTACCCCTGGCGCCAGGCCCCACTGTCATCAGACCCACTGTCACAGCCGGGGGTCCTGGGGGGTCGGGTCTCCTGGGCCAGAGGTTGGGCCGAGGACACTGGGAGCATGCGGGGGGGGGGGGGGGGGGGGGCGGGGGGCAGCAGCTGAGGGACCGCCCAGAAGCCAAGCACCTCCTCTGTGGGGTCTCCCGGAGCCCCTGCTGGGCTGGCTGGGCCCTGCAGCCCTTAAAGGCAGGAAAAGGGGGAATGGGGAGGTGGGGAGGCCCTGTCTCCTGGGCACAGGGGAGGGGGGCACTGGCCTATTCCAGTGCACGCTGGAGGCCAGTGCAGGGACCCTGCTCTCAGATGCTCCCTCCCTGAGCACCTCGCCTTGGGCCAGCTCCCTGCTGGGCCTCAGTTTCCCATCTGTCTATGGGGCACATCGGGCCCAGCTCCCAGGGCCCCTCCCATTCTGCTCTGGAAGCTCTGGGCCTGGAGTTGAGTCTGTGGGGAGGGGCGGGAGGGGAGGAGGTGACAGGACTTAAGGAAGCCCAGTCAGGGGCGGATTCACACTCTCCCACTAGCCCCACCCCCACCCCAACAATCGGGTCACATTTATGACCCCAATCTCCGGCCCAGCGAGGCCCCCACCTCTTCCCCTCTGAGGGCCAGGGGGCCGTGTGCACCTGCGGAGGTGGGGGGGGGGGCGAGGGGATAGAGGGGTGCCCTCCCAGCCCCAACATCCCAGCCAGGGCCACTCTGACCCCACAGCCTCAGAGGGGCTCCATGTTGCAGCCCAGACGGGAGCCCCGCCAGGCGGCGAGGGCCGTGCACAGTGGCCTCGCTCTCAGGGGAGCTGCAGAGACAGGCCTGCGGCCCCTCCTCCCCGTGTCCCCCGGCCCCGCTGGGCCCAACCTGGAGGCAGGTTTGGGCTGAAGGTGGCCCCGGCCTGTCCAGACTCATCCCCGTTCCTGGGACGCAGGGCTCCCCAGCGACCCTGCCCCCCAGGCAGAGCCCAGCCCTGGCACCCCCTTCCCGGAGCCTGAGCCCAGCTGCGGGGGGAGGTGGGAGGCCCCAGCCCCCCCGTCTTGGACGCAGTGAGACTGAAACTGGGAGTTTCGGGAGGGAGCGGGCTGGGCGTGGGCCAGGTGGGCGGGGTGTGTGCAGACAGGTTCGGCGATGCCCCCCAGGGGTTCCTCACCTGACGCCGCCTGGGTGGCCCGAGCCCCCTCCCTTCCACATCACCCGTCCCAAGGCAGGGAGGTCCCACCTCCACCCAGGGATCCTGGAGAGCCACGGGGCGGGGGGGGGGGGGGAGGGGTGGCTGCCTGTCTGCCTCAGTTTCCTCATCTGTAACTTGGGGCAACAGCGGCTCATTCTGCAAGGCCACTGGTCTCCCCTCCTCTGCCCACAGCTGCCGGCCAACTTCGGGGAACACGGCTGCGGCCTCCAGGGTGCCTGCCGGGATGGGCAGAGGGGCCCACCACCCAGCCACGGGGAAGGGAGCCAGCCCGCCTAATCTTCGGTGAAAGATAACTTCTTCCCGCGAGATTGCGGGGCGCTGGGGGGAGACAAAGGGGCTTTTGTGCGGCCCCTCCTGCGCGGCCCGCGAGGCGGCGTGGCCCTCCAAACGCAGGGCCCGGTGGCGGGAGCTCCGTAGCCCTCCGGTCCCCGGCACAGAATCCCTTATTGTCGCAGAGGCCGGCTGCTCCCCTCTCACCCCTGCAAGGTGCCCCGGGTGCCAGCGGGAGGGGAGGGCGCAGCGAGGGGGGGGCTGCCCGCTGGCCCCTCCTCCTCGGCCCCCCCGCCTGGGGTTGGTGCTCAGTCCTCGTCCTTGGTGCTCAGAACACCCCTCCTCCCTCCGACGTCCATCCTGCCCGGCAAAGGGCCGAGGTCGCAGGCCTGACCCTCCACCCTCACCCGGCCAGATGCCCGTCTGCGCTGGCCTTCCCTCCGCGGCAAAGGCCCGCGAGCGCCACACACGTGGGAACAAGGGGACATCATGCCAAAGAAGGGGAAACAGGTAGAAAGTTCCTCCAGGCAGAGGCAGCAGAGTAGTAGCTGGGATATATGTCCTTCCCGTGTTCCCTACAGCAAGCACGTCAGACTCGCAGCCAGCGGCCGCACGCCTCGTTTCTTGGCCCGTGTGAGCCTTTGGGTTTGACATGCTTGCTCTACAGGCTCCTAACAGGCGTCTTGCTTCACAGAATTGGAGCCACTCTCTCCTTTTTTGTGTGTGGCTAATCCTCACACGAGGATATTTTTCCATTAATTTTTAGAGAGTGGAAGGGAGAGGGAGAGACAGAGAGAGACATCAACGTGAGAGAGACACACTGGTTGTCTCCTGCACACCCCCCACCCCCCCCCCACCCCCAGGGCCCAGGAACCTGCAACCGAGGTACGTGCCCTCGACCAGAATCGAAACTGGGACCCTTCAGTCCGTGGGCTGATGCTCTATCCACTGAGCCAAACCGGTCAGGGCAGAGCCGCTATCTATTCCCTCACTCACTCACTCTCACTCACTCACTCACTCGCTCACTCACTCACTCGTTCCCTCACTTGCTCACTCACTCACTCATTCCCTCACTCACTCACTCATTCACTCACTCACTCACTCACTCGCTCGCTCACACTTTCCACAAGCAAATACCAAGCAGCTGGGGCGCCGCCAGGGGAGTGCTGGGCGCACAGGACTGGACCCGCCTCGCCCTCCAGAGCCAGGGTCCTCGGTGAACGTCACGCGTCGTTAACTGCGCCTTTCCACCTGACCGTCTGCCACGAGTGTTCGCGCTCGTCCATGGCCCGCCGGGGCTCCTCGAGGCATTGCCGCGGCTTACCGACCAGGCTGTCAGGGAGCGCACTGTGTCTGTGTCTTTAAATCCTCACCCAACGGCATTTCCCACTGATTTGAGAGCGAGAGGAAGGGAGAGAGAAACATCCACCAGTTGCCTCCTGCACAGGCCCGACCGGGGAGGGGACCCAAACCCAGGCCCGTGACCTGACCGGGAATCGAACCACCACCGAGCCACGCGGCCAGGACAGCACACTCCCTTTCAGAGCTGCTTCTGCGCGCCCGGCGCCGGGTGGGCGCCGTGTCCGAGCCGTGGGCCAGGTGCTGGTGTTGACCCCACGGGGCTGAGGAAGAGGCCGAGGGCCAGGACGCCCTGCCGGGCCCACCAGCGAGAGCAGCCGGTCCGGGTGCCTTTGCAGCCGATGTTCCCGCTCAGCCTCCCCGGAGGCGGCCCTCCCGTCCCTGGCAGACTCGTCTCGCCCGGAGGCCTCTCCGCCGGCTCTCAGGGCCTCGGTGGAGCAGCAGAAATGAGCGCACGGGACCGGGCCGGCGCTGCCTCACATCGGACCTCATCATCTCAGGACCCCCCCCCCCCCCCGCCACACACACACACCCGTGGGGACGCCTCGCCCCCGCAGGCCCATCGGACAGAGGAGGAGGCCCCGCTCGGGCCGGGCCACTGCAGCCCGCGGTGCTAGACCCGCTGGTGCTTGCTCCCCTGCAGGAGGCACCGTGGCTGGACCCCTCTGCCGCGTCCCGGGCCAGGTCTCCCCGCGATCCTGCTCTGCTCTGAGCTCCTTCGTTCTGTCTGTGGTGAAATACACCCCACCCTGGCCGGCCTCCCCACCGCCAAGCGCACTGTTGTGCCGCCGCCGCCATCCTCTCCAGAACCTTCCATCTTCCCACACTGCCCCCATCGGACACTAACTCCCCGCCCCCCCCCCCCCAATCTTTAGGAACCTGACTCCTGGGGGGTCTGGAAGGAGCGAAGTCACAGTCTCTGTCCTCTGAGACGGGCTATTCCACCCAGCACAACGCCCCCAGGGCTCACCCCGGCGGCTGGTGTCGGGGTCCCCCTCCCTTTCCGGGCGCAGTGATGCTCCGCCGTGAGGCGGGACCACGCGGTTTACTGTCCCGCCGTGAGGGCTGCTCGCGTGGCTTCCCGGTGTGGGCGGCGGTGGGGACGCTGCCGTGGCCGTGGGCGTGCGGACCCCGCTCAGCCCCCGCTCTCCGTTCCCCCGGGGGTGCACCCGAGTGGCTGCCGGCCCGTGGTCGTGCTGCGATTCTTTATCGAGAAACCGCCACGCTTTCCACCGCGGCGCCCGCTTCACAGACCCCGCGGCAGGGAGCGGTTCCCGGGCCTCCGCACCCTCGCCAACGCCGGTTCTTTCCTGGGGTTTTAAAAAGAACACCACGACGCCCTGGCCGGTGTGGCTCAGTGGGTAGAGCGTCGGCCTGCGGACTGCAGGGTCGCGGGTTTGATTCCGGTCAAGGGCACAGGCCCGGGTTGTGAGCTCGATCCCCAGTGGGGGGCGTGCAGGAGGCAGCCGATCCGTGAGTCTCTCTCATCACGGATGTTCCTCTCTCCCCCTCTCCCTTCCTCTCTGAAATCAATAAAAATATTTAGAAAAGAAAAAAAGTGACGCCACGACAGTGGGCGCGAGGTGGGGCTCACGGAGGAGGCGACGCGCACTCCCCGGGATCAGAGGCCGAGCGTCTTTTCGCGCCCGCTGGCCCTCGCCGGCCTTTGCAGGGATGTCTGTGCAAGGCCTCCGTCCTTGTCCACGAGGGCTGTTTGGCCGTGGGTTGCTGAATGTCAGTTCTTTACATACAGGGCGGGCAAAAGTAGGGTCACAGTTGTGGGTCCGTGCAGCACGGAGTTTGTTCTCACGTTGTTACTGGAGGCCCGGTGCACGGTTTCGGCCCGAGCCCCGCAGGCCAGGCCGAGGGACCCCACCGGGCCTCTAGTCTGCATGTAGATCTTTGGTTCATCTCTTCCCGCCCTCCCGCTGCCCCCCACCCCCCGCCCCCTTCCCTCTGAGATTCATCCGTCCGTTCCATGTTCCCATGCCTGTGCGTCGAGCGCCTGCCCCCTGGTGGTCAGTGCGCGTCATAGCTACCGGTCGCCCGGTCGCTGAGGCTTTTGTGTCTAGAGATGTACACGTTCCTGTCTTATTTCCACAGGAACCACTGCAAACCTCCTTCCGCGTTCCTGGTGAACGCCATCGCGCATCCGCGACGCGCACGGCCCTTCTCGGGTCCGTAGGCGGCCTCTTCGCTCCCTGGACGGTGTCCTGGGCCACACGGGCCTTTCCCACGTCCACGTGGTGCGTTCGTCCACGGCCTCCGTGCCTGTGCCGCCAGAGCCTTCGCACAGGCCGCGCCCCTGCCCGGACCCCCAGACGCCGTGCCTGACGTCCCGGTGGCGAGGCCGCTCCCCAAACGTGGTCGGTCTCCAGTCCCGAGGAGACAGACACCCTGCCTGCACCCCGAGGCCCTCCGCGGGGAGGGGAGGGACACAGGAGGCCCTGCCCACTCGGACAGCTCTGCCCCCACCCTGCAGGCCTGGAGGAGACCAGATGGCTGGGAGCGGGAGGAGGGGCGGCCAGGCGCCCTCTGCCCATCCCAGGCCCCGTCTTGCCCTGCCCCTCTGGGGTTCAAAGGAGCCTTGGGGGGCAGAGCGGACCAGCAGGAGGAAATCCTTGTATTTTTTGAGGACAAATGGAAACAAACGCTTCTTGTTTATTTCCTGGCGGATGGTGCGGTGGGAGCGGGGCTGGGGGCCGGCGGTTAACTCCTTCTGGCCCGGGTCGAATTGTCCCTCTTCCCTGGGGCTCCTGGCGCCTGGCGCCTGGGGAGCTGCTTTCCTGAGCCGCTGGAGCAGGAGCGGGGAGGGGGGACCGAACACAAATCAAAGCTTCGGGGATAAATCAGCCGGGGCCTGGAAGCCTGGGAACCAGGGAACGGGGAGCCCCCCCCCCCCCCGGCCCCGTAGCAGGGGTGTGGGGGCTGGGCTGGCCCCCAGGTGGGGACCCCTCGGCGTCTGCCCCACCCCCCACAGCTGGGAGGAGCTGCTCTCCGCTTTGCAGGCGCTTCTTCGGGGACCCTGGGCTGGGGGACGCCTGCCGCAACTTTTTCCCATGACCTCACCGGAAGGGCTGAGCCGGGAGGGGGGCCGCCCGGAGCCACTGTCAGGCCAGCCCCCGCCAGCGCCCTCTTCAGCCTCCGCCGCCGGCCACACGGGGCCCCCCCCCCCCCCCCCCCGCCTCTGCCCCCACCTGCCAGGCGTGGGGGCCCCTGCCTGGGCTCGCACCCAGTACCCGAGGCCTCTCTTGAGAGTCCAGGGCAGGTTTCCCCGCAGCCTCCGGCTGTAGAGACAGATAAAGGCTGATGGCGCGGAGGGTCCACGCCCAGGACCAGGACCGGGGCTCTGCCACGCGGAGGGCGGCTCTGGACTGGGCAGGGCCGGCACCGGCCGCCCAGGTGGGCACCAGCTGGGTCTCCCCACTTTACAGGAGAGGAAACTGAGGCTGGGGAAGTAGAATGACAGCTGCAGGTCCCACAGACAGTGGGGGCCGACCTGGGGTGGGGGTGGGGAGGGGGCTGGGGCCCTCAGTGACCTGGCCCCTCCTGGCGGTGGGGGGACGGGGCAGCCTGGCCCCTCCCTGCGGAGCCTGAGAAGTGGTCCCCCGCCCACCTGCCTCTGACCCAGGGCGGCTTTGGCCTGGTCACCTCCCCCAGCCCCCCGGGGTCTGGCTGGACTCCCCCCATGCAGGTTCTCACAGCCGAGGCGGTGACTCCCACACTGCTCCCTCAGCCGGCTCCTCCTCCCGGCCTCCCGCCTCCCGCCTCCCGCCTCCCACCCCCAGCGCTGGGAACACTGTCCAGATGTTGGGACACCGTCCAGATGTTGGGACTGTGGCCTGTGGGGGCGGGGCCTGCAGTGCAGGGGGCCTGGCAGCGTTCAGACCTGCCTGGGCTGGGGACACGGCTGGCCGGGCCATCAGAGAGAGGGAGATGCCAGCCCAGCCCCCTTGCCATTGCTGACGGGAGACAGAACCGAACCCCCTGGAGGCCCCGGGAAGCTGACCCTGCCTGGGCCCGGGGGACACAGGCCTCCTTCGGGGCCTGGCCGTGCCCAGCCTCCCAGAGCCTGGCTCACTGCAGCTGGGCACCCTGGCGGGCACTGGGAACCGGGGGGCTGTGGAGGCTCCACACCCAGGGCCCCGCTTGAGCCATTGTCACCCTGGAGGGCGGCTGCAGCACCCACTCTGTCTGGGCCACCCCCTGTCCACGGGCCACTAGAGCGTCGGGTCCCCAGGAAGCCCACCTGGCCACAGAGCCCGGGACAGCCCCGCTCCTGTCCTGCACACACGTGCACAACTGTGTGTGCACCCATATCACATGCATATCCAAGCACACAGATGTGCATGCACATGTGCACAGCCATCCACAAACACCGGCATGCACGTACATACACGCACACACACCTTCTCGTGCTAGTACACGTGCACATGTGTGTGCACACATGAGCACACATGCAGCGGTGCTCGTGCAGTTGTGTTCTTGTGCACACAATGACACACTAGCACACAGGCACAGGCACACGCACCTGCACGCAGACACCCACTCTCACATGTGCCACGTACAGTGGAGCTCCTCCTTCCCAGGGCAACTCTCGCGGGACCCCCAGCTCCCCTCTGCACACGCCCCCCGGGCCCTTCCCGGGCCCAGCGGTCTCACCAGGCCTGGGTCCAGGTCAGAATTCCCAGGGGATTGCCAAGGGCCCTGGTCAGGGCCAGGGCGGGGGACACGGCCCAGGGAGCTGTCAGATGCCCTGTGGGGAGGTGGAGGGACGCACCTGCTGGGACCCTGAGTCTGCTCAGCCTCAGTGCCGTGGGCACCAGGGTGCCCCCAGCCAGTCCCTGCACAGAGGGGCCAGGGCCAGCCCCGTGGGGACCTCGGGGGCACCCTGCTCCCCAGCACAGACCCCAGGCCTGGGCCGGAGCCTGGAGAACGGGACCCCCGGATCCCACGACACTCAGCCCCCCCCAGACTCCGGACTTGGCCCATGTGTCACCGGATAAACACTTATTGGCTATTTCCTGCCTGGCCCCAGCCCGTCTCGGCCCTCAGTGTGAGAATGTGGGCGGTGGAGGAGGGAGTGTGGGAGTGTGTGAGTGTGTGAGTGCGCCGGCATGTGAGCGGGAGTGAGCGCACTGGCCGGCCCAGGGCCCCACCTCCTGGTGTGTGGAGCGGGGCGGGGGGGGGGGGGTGGAGGGGGGAGGATGGGTCGCAGGCTTGGCCCCTGTGGCCCTGCTCAGCGGGCCCCGCTCCCCGTGTCCTCCTGGCCCCTGGCTCCAGCCACACGGGGTCTGCCCTCCCCAGAGTCCGGGTCTCGCCTCCAGACCTTTGCCTGTGCCCCATCCCCTGGGCACACGCCCCTCCCTCTGTGGGCTCAGTGACCCCGGGCGCCCTCCCAGCCTCAGGCCCGCCCTACAGGGCTCTCCCTTCCAGGGGGTGAGGCCCCGAGGCCCCCGAGGCTGGGCTCACACGTGTGCTCACCCGATGCAAGTGAGTGAGTGAGAGAGCGAGTGAGTGAGTGAGCGAGTGAGCGAGCGAGAGAGTGAGTGAGCGAGTGAGTGAGTGAGAGAGCGAGTGAGTGAGCGAGCGAGTGAGTGAGTGAGTGAGTGAGCGAGTGAGTGAGAGAGCGAGTGAGCGAGTGAGTGCAGGAAAGACTGCGCTTGACTGGGAAGAGCTGAGGGAGCGGGAAAGGTGAGGGCCCAGGAGGGAGTTGCCAGCCCTCTCCCGCTCTCCCCAGAAACGCCCTTCTCTGCACCCTCCCCGCCCAGGGGCCCTCAGCCCATGCCAGCCTGTCTCCCCTTCTGTCCCATCTCCCTCGCCTGCACATGCAAAGACCAAGGCTCCCGCCTTTAACCGCTCAGGAGGGACAGTGGGGTGCTGCCCGCTCCGGCACCCCGCTTGCTGGTCCTGGAGGGACCAGGCGGGAGAGACAGAGCCTGGGTGGCGGGGAAGTGAGTCGGGCATCGGAGTCCCAGCTCACCTGCCGCTCCAGCTGTGACCTGGAGTGCGGGGAGCCTCTCTGGGCCTGTCTCCCTGTCCCTCCGCCCCACGGGGTCTCCTGGGGCTGCCTGGCCTCCAGCTGCTCCTGCCACAGCGGCCGGTGACCCCGTGGCCGGAGCGTGGGAAGCGGGCAAGGTGGGAGGAAGGCCTTGGCTCCAGCCAGCCGGGAAGGGTGCGCGCAGGGACGCCGGAGCCCTCATTGTCACCAGGGCCGCAGGGGAAGGAGGGAGGAAGTTGGGGGGGGCCTGTGGACTCCCATCAGGGAGCCGGAGGGAGCAGGTGGGGCCAAGGTCAGGCTCCCCGGAGACCAGCACCTCCCCAGCTGCAACCAGTCAGGGCCGGAGGGGCCAGAGGACGGTGGCTGTTCAGTCAGATGCAGGAGGGGGAACCCCCACACCCAGGCTGGGGCCCCGGAATGTGGGAGGCTGTGCCTGCGGGGCGGGGCGTCTGCTGACACGCGGAGTGTCCTGTGGCTGCATGACAAAGCACCACTCTCTCTGTGGCTTAACAGCGGAAACGGTTCCCTCCGTTCCCAGGGCAGAGCCGGCGGGCAGGCGCTCAGGGGCGGCCCACCCGGGCCTCTGCAGGCCCTGGCGGTGCTGGCGGCCTGGTGGTCCTGGGCTGTGGCTGCATCGCTCCCATCCTTTGGGGGCCCCAGCTCAGCCCACCACGCTCCCAGGAGCCTCCCAGCCCTCTCCCTGCCCTCCCCAGGACATCTGTCAGGACACGTCCAGGGTGGTCCCTCCCAGGCCACGTCCAGGTCCCAGGGCCCTCCGTCAGTCCGGCGGGGAAGGTGCCCTGGCGGAGGGCACAGCGTGGGCAAGGCCAGGAGACAGGCCTGGGGTGTGAAGGCCCGGGCCCGGGAGCAGGTGGGCCCTCCCGCCCCTCGGTGCCTGTGGGCTGGGCCAGGCTTCCCGGCCACGTACCTGCCCCCCAGCCCGCCCTCCGTGCAGGCGGGAGGCCCTGGGCCCTGCCGCCAGGAGCTGGGCGGCGGACACCAGCGGCTGCGGGCAGGGCCAGGCCGGGGCTCAGAAAGGAGACACCGCCTGTGGGCCCGAGGGCCTGGGAAGCCCGCGGCAGGTGCGTCCCCAGCCCCCCGGCAGCCGGCGCTGGGCTAAGGTTTCCGAGCTGGTGCCGGGGACGGGCCCGGGGCTCCACGGTGCGGGCCAGCCCGCGGCCCGGCTCCCAGGGCGCCACAGAAATGTCCTTTTGTTGCCTGAACAAAGCCGCTTTGAGCCGGGCCCTTATCTAGGGCCGCGGTGAGACGGGACACCAGGATCCGGCGGCAGCCAGCCGGTCAGCCTGCACGGGCACCCCCTCGCCAGGCAAGGCCGGGAGAGGCTGCCGGAAGGGCTCGGGGCGGGGAGTGAGCGGGGCTGCCTCCCCCCAGCAGGGCCCCTGGCTCCCCCAGCGACACAGCGCCCATCAGATAAGGGCCAGGTAGACACAGGGAGGCCGGCAGGCCCAGCGGGCACAGGCATCCATAGGTGAGCACAGGGAGGCTCCGGGGGCGCAGGCTGGGGAGGGAGGGGGTGCCCTCCCTCGTGACAAGTGCCAGTGAGTCAGGGGCTGCTGGCCCTGGGCCCATGTCCGGGTCCCTCTGCAGACAAAGCCCCCGACCCCGGGCACCTGGAGGGCAGGGCCAGGAGGATGGCCTTCAGGGGTGCCCTGCACCTCGCTCACGGCCAGGGTCCCCGGGGCCTCAGAAGCCGACCCAGGTGGCAGGATGGGGTGCCAGCCAGAGTGAGGCCTGGCGGGCTCAGGAAGCCGGTCGGGTGACTGCCCTGCCCGGTGCCCGCGTGGCCCTGGGTCTCCGTTCCCCACCCCTGCGGTGACGGAAGGGCCCGGGGAGCCGCAGACACCCCGTCCTGCTGCCCAGGCCCCTCACGAGAGACGCGGTGAGGACCGGGGTCTGACCCCACAGCCTGACACAGGGGCGTCTCCGTGGCCTGTGCCTGCTCGGGCCTGTGGGTGCTGGGCACAGTTTGGTCACTCAGCGCCGCCCCCTCCAGCCCTCCCTGCCGGCCTCCCCCTCCCTCACCTGGGTGTCGGTGCAGAAAACATGGAATGAATGAATGAATGAATGAATGAATGCGTGAGAGAGACAGAGAAGGAAGAGGAGACTAGGGGAGAGCCCACCAGCCCAGGACCCCTGGGGTCCCAGCAGGACATCCTCCCATCTCTTGGCCCAGATGCTGCCTTTATTGATTAATTATACATTTTATTGATTGATTTTATTGATTTCGAAGAGGAAGGGAACAGAAGAGGGAGAGAGAGAAACAGCAATGATGAGAGAGAATCATTGATCGGCTGCCTCCCGCACACCCCTCACTGGGGATCGAGCTCACAACCCTTCAGTCCACAGGCCGCCGCTCTACCCACTGAGCCACACCAGCGAGGGCCAGATGCTGCCTTTGGCGAAGACGGGCCGGGGCTGAAGGGTTTGGGCTGGAGCCCAGGAAGGGGGTGAGCTCCGTGCCTGGTGAGGCTGCTCTGCAGACACCCCCGCGCCCCTCCCGCCGGCCCCAGACTCCTCGGGGGCTGCCAGGCCACAGAGCTGTCCCAGGGCTCCCTCGGGCTGGGAAAGGGGAGACCAGCCGCGGGCCTGGCGGAGGAGGCCTGTATCAGCGCCCGTGGGGGCAGGGCCCCACCCCCGCGGCCAGCTCCGCGGCTATAATTAGCCCGTGGTTGGAGCCGGGCCCTAGAAGGACCGGAGTCTGTGCCGCGCAGAGCCCCTTCCCAAACCGTCTGGCGCTCGGCCCGGCCGGGGGCGGCCTGCCTGTCCCTCCCCCGGCCCCGAGGACGGTGGGCCGCCCGGAGCAAACGGTCCCTCTCGCCTGGGATTCGGGTCTTTCTGTTTCCCTGTCCTCTCTCCTCCCCCTGATTTTCCCACAAGCATTTGGGGCATAAAAATAACTTCATTGGGAATGACAGTCACTGGCGCCTCGTTCTGAGCCCCCAGCCCCAGGCGCCCACGCGGGATGGAGTTCTGAGCCTTGGGCCCTGGCAGCGGTAACCCCCCCGCACCCCCTCCCGTTTTCCCAACAAACCTGCCCGCCCGGGCTGGGCCACTTCTAGGCAGCGAGTCCGGGGTCTGCGCGGAGTTGACGGGGAGTCTGGGGCGGGGCCGCTGTACTGCCGCCGGGGTCCCCCGCCCCGCCCCGCCCTCCCTCCTGGCTGGTGGAGTAACTCAGGGCACCCAGCAGGTGAGTAGGAGAGAGACTGGGGTGCGGGCACCAGGAGTCACCCAAGCACGGGATCCCGAGGGCAGTGCGGACGGGAGGGGCACTCACGGCAGGTGAAAGGGGCAAACCTGCGCTGGGCGTCCTGCAGGGCCGCCTGGAGGACCGGCGCCCGGAACCGCGACATTTTCGTGAACCCTGACCCTCCGGCCTGACGGGTGCCACCTGCTCCCTCAGCCTCCCGGCCCTGGGTCACCCGCTCGCCGCGTCTCTGTGTTAACCTCCTGTGTGCGCCGCCCGCGAGCACCAGGAAGCGCTCGCCTGAGGGTCCCCAGGCGGCATCCCGGGCCCCGGGGCAGCGTGAGGGAGAGAAGAGGGCGCGGGGCCCGCCTGCGTGGGGCCCGGCGGGGCGGACCACGTGGGCAGAGCACGTGCCGGGAGAGCATGGGGCTCGGTGGGGTCGGTGCTGGGAAGTGGCCCGGCAGCGCCACCGCGGAGGGGTGAGGGGAGCAGCCAGGCGGGCGCGTAGGGAAGGGTGTTCTAGTCGCAGGGAACAGCCAGTGCCAAGTGCGAGGCAGGTCTGGAGTGAGCGAGGGCGGGGCCCGAGGGGGTGAGGTCCGAGAGGGAGCGGCCCGTGGGGTCTGGGGCCGCCCGGGGCTTGGGCCTGGCATCCAGCAGGTGCTCAATAAGTGCAGCCTCTGCCCGGCCAGCGTGGCTCAGTGGTTGAGCATCAACCTGTGAGCCAGGAGGTCACGGTTTGATGCCCGGTCAAGGCACACACCCTGGTTGGGGTTGTGGGTTCGATCCCCAGTGCAGGAGGCAGCCGGTCAATGGCTCTCATCACTGATGTTTCTCTCTCCCTCTCCCTCCTCTCTGAGGTCAATACAAACATTAACAAAGTAAGTGAACGCTGGTGCTGACCGTGTTGTGGCAACTCCCGCTCTGTGCCGCGCGGCCCGTCTGCCCCACCGCGGCCTCTCGGGTCTTCCTGCAGCAGCGGCTCCGCGGTGGGGTCCGCGGACGGACTTTGCATCGGATGCTCCGCGGCGGCCCGACCGGCGTCCCCAGCAGCACGCCCCGAGCAGCCGGGCGCAGTGAGGGGCGGGAGCAGGCGCTCGCGGAGGGCCGCTCCCCTCAGTTCCGTGCAGACGGATTGGAAACACGTGGGCCAAGGGGACAATTTTAACCAAAAATACGGAAAATCGAAACAGATCAGCGACCAGGGGAGAAAGGGCCCCATGCTTCTGTCCCGCCTCCCAGCCTCCCACGGAGCCCTGGGCGGGAGGGAGCGCGCCACACGGCGGGGGAAGAGCCCCGACCCCGCGCCCACCAAAGCTGCAGCCCCGGGCGGAGAGGAAGCCCCGTCTTACTTTGCGGGAACGGCGCAGTATAGACGCCACGCCCAATGAAAAGTGCCCTGAAACAGACAAAACTGCCAAGTTCACTTTAAAATAAATACAGTTTTATTGGTTTCAGAGAGGAAGGGAGAGGGGGAGAGAGAAACATCCGTGATGAGAGAATCATGGATCGGCTGCCTCCTGCACGGCCCCGACTGGGGATCGAGCCCGCAACCCGCCAAGTGCCCTTGACCAGAATCGAACCCGGGACCGACGCTCTATCCACTGAGCCACACCGGCCGGGGCCAGAGTTCACTTTTGAAAAGCAATGCGGCCAGTGCAAAGACGGGACCCCCCCTTCTCGCCTCTGGCTGGGCCCCGGGAGGCGCCACTCGGGCCCCAGCCCACGGACCTGCCGGCTCCTCGCCCCCCGGACCAAGGGGCCTGAGGCCCGGCCTCTGCCAGGGTCCCACACTCGCCTGTCCTCCCCGTCAGGCCTGGGGCGCCTGTGGCCGGCTGCACTCCCCTGGGCCCCCGTCCCTGCCCGCACCTCTGTCCGCAGGCCTTCCCGGCCTCCCATTCCCTCGGCGGGCACATTACAGGGTTATACTTCACCTCTGATTGGCTCCAAAGAAATGAAACAAACACTCAGCTCCACGGATGCCCAAGAGGCATCTGGCAAATTCAACCAAATTCTTGATTTAAAGAAATCATAATAATAAGCCCGGCCGGTGTGGCTCAGCGGTTGAGCGCCGACCTATGAACCAGGAGGTCAGGGTTCGATTCCCGGTCAGGGCACAGGCCCGGTTATGGGCTCGATCCCCAGCGTGGGGCGTGCAGGAGGCGGCCGATCCACGATCCTCCCCATCGATGTTTCCCTCTCTCCCTCTCCGAAACCAATATGCGTCCATTTAGAAACGAGCAGATGCACAGGACATCAGCAAGGTCTCAGCCTCACTCCTGGTGACAGAAATGCCCATGAAAACAGCTGATGGCAGGGCCGCCCGCCCGAGGTCAGCGCCCCTGACCGCACACGGAGGACGCGGGGACACGCACATATTACTGCAAAGGGTCACGACCCCGGCAGAGGACAATTTGGCAAAATCTCCCAGAATGACGAACGCACACCCTTTGACCCAGCCGGCCGTCCCCCTTGTAGGAAGGCTTCCGGCGCCCAGAGACACGGCCCGGGTCACGCGGAGGGCCCGCGCCCGGGGAGATCCCCACGGCCCATCGGCGGCCTGTGCCGCCCACAGCACAGCCCGGGGAGGGAGGGGCGTTCGGGTTTGGCGTGAGGGAAGAGCGGGTGCCCAGCGGCGTGTGGTGCGGGCGCGGACCCGTGGGAGAACAGAGGCCGAGAGAAACTCCGGGGACGACCGGCCGGGCTTGGCTCCTCGGGACGAGACAGGCAGCTGTCCTCACACCTCGGGTCCTGGCTGAGCTGTGAACACGGACATGTTCCCTCTCCGCTCCAGGGCGGGGGGAGGGGAGGGGGTGGTGAGGGGCTGGGTGGGGGCTCCGTGGGGAGCAGGAGGGGGAAGAGGAGGCCGCTTAGTGGTTCATCAAGCACAGCTGTGCTGGACCCGGGGGTCGGAGGTCGGCCCTGGCCACGTCGGCCCCATTCTCTCCAATCGGACCTTGGCAGAGGCCACGGGTGGCAGCGTGGGTGGGGACAAGGGCCAGGCCCGGGAGGGGCACCACAGGCTGGGCCCAGACAGAGCGGAGGGAATGAGGAGGCCGAGGCGGGGGAGGGAGGAGCCGGCTCAGTTCCCAGCCCAGAGGGGCGAGGGGCTGGGGCGAGGGCAGGTCAGCCCTCCCTCTGGGCTCCGGGGGGCGCTCACTGGACTCACTCTCTGGGGCGTCTCATCAGCATCTCATTTGCATGGCCATTCTTCCTCTCCCCGCCTTCCCCACCCCCAGGAGCCCCCTCCTGCCCTGGGTCCCCCTCCCAGCGGCCCCCACCCCGTCTCCCCCAGAGGAGAGGACAATGGGGGTGGGAGGAGGGGGGAGGGGGAGGACGGGGAGGAGGGGGACGAGGGGTCTGGCCGCCGGGGGCTGGCAGGAGCCTTTGTGTGCGAGGCCCCGTGTGTGCGTGTGTGCGTGTGTGCGTGTGTGCGTGTGTGCGTGTGTGCGTGTGTGCGGAGCCAGTGCCGGGCTGTGAATGGGCGGAAGCATCCCAGGAATGAAAGCCGCGGGGCCCAGAGGCCGCCTGCCCCGCCCGCCGGTCCCGTGAGCCTCCCCCATTCACACCTGTGGTGGCAGAGCCCAGCGGAGCGGGGTGGACTGGCCGGGCACCAGGAGGAGGGACGGAGGGACGGAGGGCACCGGGGCAGCGGCACAGGTCGGGCAACTCACACCACCAGGTGCACCGCGCACCTGGGCAGCCGGCACGCCTGACCTGCGGCTCCCTGCTGGCCTGGGGGTCTCAGCGTAAAACGGGACGGAGACCCCTGCCCTGAGAGGGAGCAGCAAGGGGCATGGGGGGATGGGAGGGAAGCTGGGGCTGAGAGGGGGGCGGAGGGGAGACGGGGGAGGGAGGGACCCGCTGAGGCTGTGAGAAGGGGATGAATGGCTGAGAGAAGGGTGCTCGGGGCTGCTGGGGGCAGGGTGGGGTCCCAGACTCTGGAAGGGTCCACCCTGCAGGCCCAGGGGTGACTGCTGGCGGCTCAGAGGGTACACGTGTGTCCCTGAGGGCCGAGACCTCGCCCTGCGGTGCAGCAGGCTGCTGGGAGTCAGCACCCCGACACCACAGCCGGTCTGATGGCCGCTGCCCCCACAAGGTGCTGGGCTGGGCTCCAGGAGCGGGGGGTGGGGGATTGGGGGGTGCAGCCGGCGGGGAGCAGGAGGCAGGCCGGCCTGAGGAGGACACGGGAAGAGGCCATCGAAGAGGCCCTGAGGGAGAGGAGGCCAGGGGCAGCCAGGAGGCCAGGGGTGGGGGTGGGGGCAGTGGGTCTGTCCCTCTCTGGGTCCCAGCCGTAGAGAGGTTGGGGGTGCAGGCCCTGCGCGGCCCTGTCCTGGCATTCATGGCCCCAGGAAGGGGACACTGCCAGGCAGTGTGCAGCCAGGACCAGGCAGCCGTCAGGCCAGGGGCCCAGGGGCCCAGCTGGAGGCAGCTCTTCCCTCCTGAGTGTGAGGCAGGGCCAGACCCGCTGGCTCCCCCGGGGACTGGACAGAGAGACAGGCTCTGAGACTCCAGCTCCGTGGAGCTGGCCCACTGGACCCTGTCAGTATCGGAACAAGCCAGGAGGGCTCCCTGGTAGAGGCAGCGCTGGGAGTGGGAAGGTCCCTGTTGCTGGGAGGACCAAGTTCTCCTTGTGAGGATGAGGAAACTGAGGCACAGGGCGTGGCGGGGGCTGCCACGGACACTGATGGAGGGAGGGAGGGCCCTCTGGGGGAGGATTAGGGCCTGAGCTGTGTGGGGGTGGGGGGCAGGCTGCCTGCACGTGGCTAGAACCCCCAGAGTCAGGACAGAGGGGGTCTGTGCCGCAGCGCCCCCCCCCCCCCCCCCCCCCCCCCGCTCGGCTAAGGCGAGCCCCCCGCTGGGCAGTGGTGCGGGGCCTGTCTTCCCATTAGGGGCCTGGCAGGAAGTGGGGCCCTGGGCGACAGCAGGGAGGGGGACAGTGGGGTGAAGGGCCAGCGGGACCGGAAGGGCAGGGGCAGGAGCTGCTGATACGAGGGTCAGAGCCAGACTCCGGCCTCAGCACCCGGATGGGGGCCATCGGGGCAGAGCCTGAGGGCGCGGCCCCCCACGCTGGCCTGCTCCCGACCTGTCCCCAGGCCTGGCCCGGGACGCCTTTGGGGACACAGCCTTGGCCCCAGAACGGGCCCTCGCCTGTCCCCACACCCAGGCTGCGTCCGCAGGTAAATGGGTCGGGTGCCTCCCCTGCCCTCCGCTGCGCAGATGGAGACCTGGGTTCAAGGCCCCCCCGCCCCCCCACCGCGTGTGCCCTTGGCCTGGCCGCCTCCCTCCTGGCAGGGGCCTGTGCCTCTAGGGGAGGGGCAGGGCCAGGTGGGTCTGCTCCCTGGAGGTCCCTCACTCTCACTCTTTCGGTTTTTCAATTGAGGTGAAATCCACACAACACGGACTTGGACACTTTAAAGTGGGCAATTCAGCCCTAACCGGCGTGGCTCAGTGGATAGAGCGTCGGCCTGCGGACTGAAGGGTCCCGGGTTCGATTCCGGTCAAGGGCATGTACCTTGGTTGCGGGCACATCCCCAGTAGGGGAGTGTGCAGGAGGCAGCTGATCGATGTTTCTCTCTCATCGATGTTGCTAACTCTCTCTCCCTCTCCCTTCCTCTCTGTAAAAATCAATAAAGTGTATGTTAAAGTGGGCAATTCAGCCCCGCCGGTGTGCTCCGTGGTTGAGCAGCAACCTATGAACCAGGAGGTCACAGGTTCGATTCCCGGTCAGGGCACAGGCCCGGGTTGCAGGCTCGATCCCCAGCAGGAGGCAGCTGATCCATGATTCTCTCTCATTGATGTTTCTATCCCTCTCTCCCTCTTCCTTCCTCTCTGAAATCAATAAAAAATATATATTTTAAAAAATGATAAAGTGGGTAATTGAGCGGCCCCGCAGGCATCGCCTCTGCCCCGACCCAGGACACCCCTCCCCCAGGAGGCCGCACCTGTCAGCACCCCCTCCCGGCAGCCACCCAGCTCCTGCGGCTCCTGGGCTTCTCCCTGGGGACAGGCCACGTCAGTGGGATCCCGCCACACGTGCCCTTCACGTCACAGGCGAGAGGAGGGCACCCACCCCGACATCGCCCGGTTCCGGGTGGTTGAGGAGGTGGTTTGGGCTCCTCCGTGGTTCTGCTCTGGGTCACGGTCCCCATGAGGCCTACCTGCTTCCGCACTGAGCCACAGCTCAACCCTCCGCACGTCCCTCCCCACCCCTGCCAGACCCTTCCCCACCCCCTCCCAGACCCCTCCCCACCCCTCCAGACCCCTCCAGACCCCTCCCACCCCCTCCCAGACCCCTCCCCAGACCCCAACACAGACCCCACCACCCCAGACCCCTCCCAGACCCCACCACAGACCCCTCCCCATCCCCTCCCAGACCCCTCCCCAGACCCCACCACACACCCCTCCCCACCCCCTCCCAGACCCCACCACAGACCCCTCCCCACCCCCTCCCAGACCCCTCCCCAGACCCCTCCCATCCCTCCCAGACCCCTCCCCACCCCTCCCAGACCCCTCCCCATCCCCTCCCAGACCCCACCCAGACCCCAACACAGACCCCACCACTCCAGACCCCACCACCCCAGACCCCTCCCCACACCCCAACACACACCCCACCACCCCAGACCCCACCACACACCCCACCACACACCCCACCACACACCCCACCACACACCCCACCACACACCCCACCACACACCCCACCACCCCAGACCCCACCACCCCAGACCCCACCCCACACCCCACCACACACCCCACCACCACAGACACAGACCAAGGACAGACCCTGGTCCCAGCCCCGGGGGTGGGGTGGGCAGGGGGTGTCTGAGCTGCATGGAGGACACGTGCCAGCCCCTGCCTCCCAGGCCTCAGTGTCCCGGGCACGGCTCCAGGGGGGGCGCCAGGCCAGGGCCGGCGGAGGGCTGGGAGGGAGGGTTAGGCCGCAAAGGCCCCACCAGCCGGCCGGGGAGCCTGGGCCCGCGCTCAGCCAGGCTGGGGGCCCCCCAGAGCCACACTGCGGGGCCTGGCGGCGGGTCGGCCGAGCCTGGCTCAGCACCGCGGGTGGACACAGACACAGAGAAGTCATCGCTTCCGGCCGCTCTGAACGTTCTGCGGCATCTGACCCGGCCCTTTCCTCTGTCCTGGGGCTCTGGCCCCGTGGGTTTTCCTGTTTACTGCACCCCAGGGCTGGCCCCGGGCTGGTCTGCCGCTGCATCCCCCAAAGAACCTCCAGATTCCATCTGCAGCCTCAGCCAGGGCCTGGGCAGCTGGGGGGGGGCGGGCAGGTAGGCAGCTGGGGGGCAGGTCTGCAGCTGGGGGGGCAGGTCTACAGCTGGGGGGGCAGGTAGGCAGCTGGGGGGCAGGTCTGCAGCTGGGGGGCAGGTAGGCAGCTGGGGGGCAGGTCTGCAGCTGGGGGGCAGGTAGGCAGCTGGGGGGCAGGTATGCAGCTGGGGGGCAGGTAGGCAGCTGGGGGGCAGGTCTGCAGCTCGGGGGCAGGTAGGCAGCTGGGGGGCAGGTCTGCAGCTGGGGGGCAGGTAGGCAGCTGGGGGGCAGGTCTGCAGCTGGGGGGGCAGGTCTACAGCTGGGGGGGCAGGTAGGCAGCTGGGGGGCAGGTCTGCAGCTGGGGGGCAGGTCTGCAGCTGGGAGGCAGGTCTGCAGCTGGGGGCGGCAGGTAGGCAGCTGGGGGGCAGGTCGGCAGCTGGGGGGCAGGTCTGCAGCTCGGGGGCAGGTAGGCAGCTGGGGGGCAGGTCTGCTCCAGGCCTGCTGGCTGCCCACCCTGCCCCCCACCCCGTCCTCTACGTCCCTCCCTGCTCCCCGACGCTGCTTGGCTGCGGCTCCTACAGGAAGCTGTCTGTCCTGCACGCACCCCACAAGGCAGTGGGGGGGTCGCCTCCTGTCCTGGGCTGCCCGGAGCTGGGATGAGCCTCCCACTGCACTCGCCCCGGAGGCCAGAACCGGGGCCAGGTCCCTGCGGGCTGGGCTGGGGTGCTCAGTCCTGCTCCCTAAGGCTGAACAGAAACGAGTTCTCAGAGCTGGACCCCTAGGGGTCCCGCCCACATTTCCAAGGGGTCCCTTTGGCTTGGGAGCAGGGTGGTGACCCCACCTTCCAGGCGCTGAGGAGGGGCCGCTCAGGGTCTGGGGACGGGGCGCTGCAGGGAGGGCCCCTGAGGTGACTCACCCGCTGTGAAGTGCCCGGCCTGTGAGTGACACACCCGCCCGGGGCAGCTCCGGGCTGGGGCCGCCCAGGGGCCGGGGGCCTGAGTGGGCGGGTCGCCTGGCGGGAGGGTCTACCTGCATGGCCCACCAGCGTCTTCTCCCACGTTTCCTGTCCCTCCCTGGCCACCTGACGGGGTAGCTGGGGGAGAAATAGCCCCGTTTCCTGGAGGAGAAAAGTCAGGCTCAGCCAGGCCAGGAGTCACAGCCGAGGGTGTGAGGCCTCCTCTCCTGGGGTCAGGAGGGGAGTCCCCGGGCATTCCCCCTCCTGCAGGTCTGGCCTTCCTGGGGCGGCAGGCGGCCCAACCCCTGTGGGCAGCTGGCCAAAGACCCAGCGCCAGGAGCAGGGCACCCCCCGGGTGAGGCCCCAGGCACCCCCACCCCCTCAGCCTGCGTGGGCACCTCCTGCCCCCCACCTCGTCTCAGCCGCCTGCTGGCCTGGGGGGCACGTCCGGGCCTCTCTGCCATGGTCCCTCCCTCTCCCCGCCTGGCTCCCTCGGCTCGCTGTGGGTTGGGAAGGAGCTGGACCCGCTGAGGAGCTGGGTCGTGGGGGTCAGGGCCCCCCGTCTCAGAGCAGAAAGGAGGCCCCCCACCAGGCCCAGGATGGGCGGTGGGTTCCTGCTGGCCCCTGGGCTGGAGGCCTTTTTCTAAAGTAAACAAGCCGTGGGGGGCGGAGGTTGGGGGGCCTCTGGGAGCCCCCGAGTCCCGCTGCGAGGCTGAGGTCCCGGGAGCGCCTGGCTGCGGAAACACCTGCCCGGCCCTGGGGTGGAGGCAGCCGCAGCAGCGCCGAGAGCCGAGGGTCGGGCCCCTTCCCAGCAGAGCCGCCCCCCCGCCCCCCCCCTCGACCTGCCAGATGGCCCCCTGGGGGGCAGGTGGGGGCCTCGGCTCGGGGAGAGGGCTCATTGCCGGTCGGGTGGGAAGGGGGCTCTGGGACCCTGGGGGCAGGTGGTGTCCCCTCAGCCGGCTGGGCGACCCGGGAGGAAGCAGGAGGGGGGGTCAGTGAGCGGTGACAGGCTGTGGGCCAGGGAGGGGTCTGCTCCAGGCCTGAGGGCGCCAGCCACAGGCGCTTCCCCACCTGGCGTGGCAGCCGCGGGGGGGGGGGGGGGAGGCTGTGGAGGGGCTGCGGGGGGGCGCTGCGTGGCTGCGGGGCTGCGGGGGGGCGCTTCAAAGGGGGTTGCATGGCTGCAGAGGGGCCTGCGGAGGGGCCTGCGGAGGGGCCTGCGGAGGGCCTCGGCCTGGGCTCCCTGCTGGCTGCGCCCCCCACTCCCTGCGCCCTGAGCGCCGCCCGCTCCCTCGCGGGCCTCGGGGTCCCACGGTCCCTTCCACCCGCTGGTCCGGGCTGAGCGTCGGCACCGGCCGGGCTCGGCGGACACCTTGGCCGCGTCCAGCACCCCTGGCCGCAGGAGCACGTCCCGCCGCGGGGTGGGAATGAGGAGCGGGAACGTGCCCACGACCACACCCTCTACGCTCGCGAGCTGGCGGTCGGGGGGAGGGGTGGGGGGCGGGTTGTGCAGGGGGGACCCCGGAGGAGCCCGCGGGCGGAGGGCGCCCTGGTTGCACTGTGGCCTGGGTCTCCTCTAGGACCCGGGCTGCAGGCGCTGCGACTCCCTCCTGCCCGTCGGGGTGTGATCCCCGTCCCGGAAGGAGCGGCCGGTCAGGCAGAGGCAGGTGAGCGAGGCGATCCCGGGCAGCCTGGGAGGCCGCACGCACGGAACCGAGAGCGAGGACGGCCTGGGAGACGTGTGGGGCGCAGGGGCAGGGGCGGTCTGAGATTTCGGAGGCGGGAGGGCGACTGGCAGGGGGCCGAGGAAGAGGGGAACCACGGGCAGGGCGGTCCGGGCTGGGAGCTGGGGAGCAGCGGGTGTCGGGGGGCCAGCGGGCCAGTCCGAAGCCCTGACTCACCACTGACTCACCGAGGCCGCGGTGACCTCCTGCCTCGCTCTCCGTCGGAACCTCCTGGGCAGGAAGGGGCGGGTCAGAGCTTGGAGTCCGATCCCAAGAAAAGCAGCTTCCGCCTGACGCTCAGGGCTCCTTGGGGGGCGAGCCCTTTCGTTCGTGTAAAAAACATGCAGCCAGTCACACGGGGTTTGCTCTTCCTGAACGGGCCTCGATGTGAAGGAAAGAAAGGCTGCTCACACGCCTGCCTTCCCCAGGCCTCTCCGGACACGGGACACGGGACACGGGACACGGGACATGGGACACAGGACACGGGACACGGGACACAGGACACAGCCCGTCCCCCAGGGCCCGGCTCAGGGCTGGGCCCAATGCCGGGCTGTGTGTCTGTGTGTGTGCGTGTGTGTGCCTGTCTGTGTCTGTGTGTGTGCACACGTGTTCATGTCTGTGCGTGTGTGTATGTGCATGTGTCTGTGTGTGTGTGTGTGTGTGTGTGTGTGTGTGTGTGTGTGAGTGGCCTGGAGGGCTGACCAGTGCCCCCAGGCTCCTCCCGTCTGTCCATGGGAAGCTGGCCCGAGCGTCCCGCCTGCAGGGTGTCCTCGGAGCTGGTGCCTCTCTGGGCCCAGAACCACAACCCTCACTGCGGAGTCCTTGGGGGGCGATCCCCACCCCCCGGTGTCCTTAGCGCCCTGAGCGCAGGCGCCGTCCGACTCAGAAGGGAGCCTTGGCACCCAGCCGCTCGGCCGAGGCCGCCGGCGAGCGGAGCAGGGGCAGCGCCACAGAGCCGCGCCCTGTGGGCGCCTCCTGCTGCCGTGGAACCCCAGTCCCACAGTTTTGCAAGAGGAGGTGAGCGGATGGAGGTAAAGGAGGCCAGACCCAGAGTCACTGAGGAGTCAGCCAGGGGGGCACCGGTGGGGGGCGCGTGCGACCCGACGTGGCCCGGGCTGCGCTGCCAGGGACCCGGGGCGGGAGCACCCGAGAAAGCCCCCCCCCCCACCCCCCGCCAGAGTGGCTCCCGCCGCAGCCCTGCACTGAAAGGTCGGTGTTCGATTCCCCGAGGGCACGTACCTGGTTACAGGCTCCACCCTGGTCTGGAGCTGGACGCACGCGGGAGGCAGCCCATCAATGTATCTCTCACATCAGTCTCCCTCTCTCCCTCTCTCTCTCTCTCCCTCTCTCTTTCTCTCTTTTCCTCCCTCCCTGCCTCCCTTCCTCTCTCTAAAAAAATCAACAGGCCCTGACCGGTGTGGCTCAGTGGATAGAGCGTCGGCCTGCGGACTGAAAGGTCCCGGGTTCAGTTCCGGTCAAGGGCATGTACCTTGGTTGCGGGCACATCCCCGGTAGGGGGTGTGCAGGAGGCAGCTGATCGATGTTCCTCTCTCATCGGTGTTTCTAACTCTCTGTCCCTCTCCCTTCCTCTCTGTAAAAAATCAATAAAATATATATTTTAAAAATCAACGGAAAAAACACCCTCGGGTGAGGATTAACAAAAACCAAAAGCAAAGCAGAGACCGACGTGCATGGCTGCCGTCACCTCAGCGCTGAGCGCTGTCAGGAAAGCCTGGGGCTCCTGCCTGCGTCGGGGTCCGGCCGGCGGGGTCTGTGGCTGGGGCCCCTCAGGGCCTGACCTCCTGCGACCTCCTCCCCGTGGTCGCATCTCGCCGAGTGCTGGGCTGTGGGGACGGGCGTGTCCCCTCTTGTCCTCTGTGAGGCCTGAAGCGGATGGGTCAGCCCCACGGACCAGCCTGGACACAGAACCGCAGCCCTTCAGCCAGGGGAGCCCGGGGCCGGGCCCAGCCTCTCCGGCCCGTGCCGAGCCGAGCCCACGTGGTAATTCAGACAGAAAGGCCTCTCGCTCCGTGGTTCCGGCAAAGGGGCCGCGGGGGCCACGGGCCAGCAGGTGGGCGAGCAGGTGCCGCACCTCCGCTCGCTCCGCCCCTGCGGGGAGCGGGCTGGGGCCCCTCGGGGACCTGACCTCCTGCGACCTCCAAACTTCCTCTCGCCACCCCCCCCCCCAACCTTGTGCAAAGCTCGTGAAATTAAACACCAGCTTCCTTTGCATTAAGATTCCCCGACCCCGTGGCAGTCTCCTGGGGCCACAGTCACAGTGACCACCCACCCAGAGCCTCAGGCAGAGAACGCTCTCCCGCCGGCTCTGAGGCCAAAGCCTGATCCCCGGGGTGGCCTGCAGCGCCCGCGCCTGCCTCCGAGGCTCCAGCCTCCAGCGCCTGCCAGCTGCTGGCAACCCTGGCTTTCCGGGGCCTGGGGCCACGTCACCCCATCTGTGCCCAGAGGTCCCCTCCTCAGAACCCCAGCCCCTGGATGACCCCTCCACGTCTGACCTCATCGCAGCTGGGTCCCCTCTGCCCAGGCCCCGTTTCCAAGCAGGGCCACGTGTCCTGGGTCCCGGGAGCCCGTCTCAGAGCTTTGGGGACGTGAGGCAGGTCCTGGCACCCCATGGGCGGCCGGTGACACGGCGGGATCCGCTCCTGGCGGGCAGGCCCGCGGTGAGGGAGACGGAGTTGGAGTGGACCCGGTTCTGCAGGAAGGACCCACCCACGGCGGAAAGCACAGCCCGGGCTGGCGGGGAGGGGGCTCGGCCTCGGGTCGGCCCTGTGGGAGCAGAGAGGTGGGGGAGGCCCAGGACGAGCTGCGCCTCCGAGGAAGGCTCTCCCCAGAGGCCTGCAGGGCCCGCCTCCTGCTCCCTGGGTCTCGCCTCCCCCGGGAAGCCTTCCGTGCTGACTCTCATTTGAATGGCACCCAGCACTCGGCCACCCCGCCCGGCCCGTCACCCCCCTGCACCCCTTTACTGTCCTCCCTGGAGCACCCGGTGCCGCCGAGAAGGACCTGGTCTGGTCGCCGTCCTAGCCCAGCACCCAGCACAGCCCGGGCCGGCTCCCTGGGCCCTGCCGCAGCCCGGGCTGGGCCTTGCGAGGGCGGGGACCAGCGTGCCCTGCTCCTGGTGGCGGCTCAGAGCTGCCACGGGCTCTGCTGTGGGTTCTTCTGTTCCCCGCGGGGCCCAGGTTCTGAGCGAGGAGCAGCCGTTAGTGAGTGCAGCCACTCAGGGCCCAGCGTTGGGGAAAGGAGAACAGACACCCCGTGAGCGAGGGCCCCAGGGAGACCGAGGGGTGCCTGCCCCGTCTGTCATCGGCGGTCAGGCAGACGGGAGCAGAGCGAGGACGGCGGGCCAGGTACGGAGGTCACAGGGCAGAAGCCCCGGGTGCCTCGCAAAGGGCAGACCTGGGAAAACAAGGCGCTGCCCCGAGGGCGACCTCTCCTCCCTGACCTCTCCTCCCTGACCTTCCTCCCTGACCTCTCCTCCCTGACCTCTCCTCCCTGACCTCTCCTCCCTGACCTTCCCTCCCTGACCTCTCCTCCCTGACCTCTCCTCCCTGACCTCTCCTCCCTGAACTCTCCTCCCTGACCTCTCCTCCCTGAACTCTCCTCCCTGACCTCTCCTCCCTGACCTTTCCTGTGGCTGGTCGCTGGCTCGGACCCTCCCCTGACCTTCCCGCCCCTGGCGTGGAACAAGGGCCAGAGGCCTCGGTCCCTCGCAGACCCTGCCGTGAGCACTGGCCCTGGGACAGCACCGAGGCCGCCGTGACGCGCGGGCTCGAGGCCCAGAAAAGCAGCGAGACCAGACCAGGGGCCCCGGCCGCCCTCAGGGCCAGCCGCGGGGACTAGGGACCCCTGCCCAGCGCCCGCCCATCAGTGGGGACCAGGACCTGGAAAGCTGACGAATATCCTATTGGACCCTCCCCCGAGGCCTCCCCTAGGATTCCCGCCTGCTCCCCTCGACCAAAGGCCCCCGCTCTCCCATGCTGTCCCCCCGGGGAGCTCCCCGCACCTTCTTCCCTCTGAGGGACCCCACGAGACGTGCACTGGGCAGCGGCAGCTCGTCCGGGGCTCACCCCTGACCCTGTCCCCAGGCCCCCTTTTCTCTGACCCCCTGAGCCGGGCAGCCCTGCCGGGCGCGCCTTCAGCCGAGGCATTCGTCCTGCTCGGCCGCCCGGGTCTCCCGGCTGAAATCTTTCCTGCAAGCAGACGGGACGGAGGCCTCCTCGTCGTGGGGCGTCCCAGCTCACCCACAGTCCCCCGGGGGTGGCGGCCGAGGGGGACCTACCCCCACCTGCACACCCACCCGGCACCCTGCCAGCCCGCCCTCAGGCAGCGGGAACCGGCTCTCCTTGGGTGCCTGGGAGCCATCGAGTGAGAAAACCAGGGAGACCCTCCGCCCTCCCCAGCCTCAGGGGTCAGCCAGGTGCTCGCTCTGTGGGTGCTCAGCCCCCCGTCGTCACCCCTGGCTCAGGACTCCGCCCTGAGCGTGGGTCTGGCGTGCGGGTCACTCTGCTGAGCACAGCGTCCCAGGCCAGGAGGGGTTCCCACGTGCGCCAGCCCGGCCGGGTCCTCTGGGCCTGCTTGGCCACCGCCGAGACTGCGTTTATCTGATGGTCCGTCTGATTTATGTCGTGCAAAGACCCTGCAGCAGCCGAGCGCCCTAGAGCCAGGCCTCCCTGCAGCCGCAGCCCCCGCCCGCAGCCCTGGCCGCCGACCCGAGCTTCCCGGCTGGTTCTAAAAGCTATTGCACCAAATGTTTCCCAGCGCGACGCTGATGGCGATGATAAGGAGGCTGGAGAGGCCCCGAGCGAAAGAGATGCGAGGGAGATAGGAGCCGGGAGCCGGGGCCCAGGAGCGGCGGGAGCGGGGCGGCTGTCCCCCGGCAGTAGCCACCCGAGCGCCTGTTTTCAGTTAAATGGCCCAGAGCCGTCTCTGACTAAACCAACATTCCCACGCCAACACTCAGCAGCGCTGGCTTTTGGCACGTTCTTCCTGAGCTGTCAGGGCAGAAGCGGAGAATTCTGGTCTTACTTAAGGGCTGTGGGGTTTTCCCCTTCCCCCCCCCCATCCCCCCCGGAGACAGGAAAATAGCTCGCAGATGTGCCGTACCTGCTCGCGCCTGCGCGCCCCGAACCTCGGGAACACAACTCCCCGCGCTCCCTGAAACCCAAGCCCCCACTTCCAGGCCCGTTGGCTTTCTCACGGAGTGGGGGGGGGGGGTGCGGGGGAGGACGGAAGTTCTGAGCAAGTTTAAATGTGTCTGGGGCGAGCGGGAGAACCCGTGAGGGGCTCAGAGTGCCCGTGGGCGGGTGGCGGGGGCCAGGCAGGGGGGTGCGTGGGGGGCTGTGGGAGGCGGCGACCCCTCTGCAGGCCCCCCTGGGTCCCCCTCAGCAACTCCTCCTGGCACAGAAGGATTTTGCGGTGGGAAGCCGGGTATCTTCCCTGTCACCCTAAAAAAAGGCATTTCCAGCTATTTTAACCGCAGAAAGGAAAAAGGGGAAGGAAGATAGAGGAGGAGCAGGGGGAGGAGGGCGGAGACAGGCGGGGAGGAGGGGCTCGCTGGCTGGCATTGCTGCCCGTGACTCAGGCCCGTGGAGCCTCCAGTTTGTACCTTTTGTACCGAAGCCCAGGGGGTGGGGCCCCGCAGTTTCGTCCCCCGAGGCCCTTTCTTTCTGGAGAGTTTTGAGCGAGGCCTGCGGGCCCAGCAGGGTGGACGCTCCCCATGGCGGTGGGGGTCCCC
Source organism: Eptesicus fuscus (assembly GCF_027574615.1). Classification (NCBI taxonomy): domain Eukaryota; kingdom Metazoa; phylum Chordata; class Mammalia; order Chiroptera; family Vespertilionidae; genus Eptesicus; species Eptesicus fuscus. Next base: position 78,255,399 of record NC_072487.1, read on the forward strand.
CTTGGAGCCCCACCCCCAGCAGGCTCGGCAGGGGTCCCAGGATCCGGGAGACCGGGGGCTGGTGTGGGCAGACCCTGGTGCCAGGCTGGGCTCCCCAGCCCCACGGGGGGCATCCCTGTCCAGTCCGTACCATGGGCACGGTGTCGTCGGGTATGGGGGGTGGGGGATGGGGGGACGCAGCCAGCCCCGCCTGAGGTGTCAGCTCTGAGCTGTCATCGTCTGGGAGCCCAGGCCCCCACCGGCCCCTCCTCCTGCAGCCCCCCGATTTGGGCAGGCCCCGCCCACTCCCCTCCTCTGAGGCTGCCCGTCTCCCGGGGGCGCCCGGAGGCAGCGGAGGGGCTGGGGGCTGGAGAGGGCCTCCCTTCTCGGACCTGGAGGCCTGGCCAGGCCACCTGCTGGCGGGCCCCCCTGAGCAGTCCGGGGCGCTGGGAGGTGCAGGTGGTGGCTGAGCCCTGAGAGAGGCCGGGCAGGTGGTCCCTGGCGCCCGCCCTGCTGCGCCCGCCTCTCCCCGCAGCCTTTCCTCAGAAGACAGGTACCGGGTCGGCCCCACGGCCGGGTCTGCAGCCCTCGGAGCCCGTCGGCCAGGCCGACCTGCCGGGGACTTGCCCGGGCAACGTGCTCCCCAGGCTCCGTGCCCGCATCTGGGGTGCTGACCCTCCTTCCCGGGCCTCTCGGCCGCAGGGAACTCCCGCAGCTCCCGCCCTGGGGCTCCCAGGTAGCGGCGGGCGTGGGGCCCAGGTGCACGGGATCCCCGCAGGCAGGGACCTGGGCAGAGCCCTCCATTCCTCACAGGGCAGTCTGCGTGGGGGGGGGGGGGCTGGACCCTCAGGGACAGGTGTGGGGGGCGGGGGGGGGGGCTCAGGCTCTGTGGCTTCCTGCGGAGGGGAAGGCTGAGGAGTGAAGGTGGGTCCGGGCCGCAGAGCACAGAGCCGGGAAGTGGAGCAGGGAAGGGACCCCACGCAGCGGCCTGGGTGCGCGCTGGGCCGGGGACAGGCAGGGAAGCAGCTGGAGACCCCAGCCTCCTCCTGCGGACGAGGGTGCCCTGGAGACGGGGCCCCCAGGCCTGTCCGGCTTGGAGGCACTGCTCCCGGCGCGCCACCACGGGGGAGGCACCTGGAACAACACGCCGTCCTCAACCGCGTCCCCGAAGCCGCTCAGCACGGGGAGCTGCTCCGGGGGTGCCGGCGGGGAGGAGAGGGGACTCCGGGAATCACCTCACGGGGGAAGCCGAGGCCAGGGGCAGGGAGGTTCCTCGGTGCTGGGCCTGGGTCTGGCCCTGCGGATGGGGTTTGGGGGGCGGGGGGGGGGCGGTAAGAGCTGGACACTCCGTCTCCCGGCTCTCGCTTTGCAGCAGCTCAGATCTGTTTTACAATCAACTTCAGGAGGCCGAGGGCACCACCCCGTCTGTCTGTGTTCTGGGATCTTCCCACAGCGGCCCCAGCCGGCACCCCCACCCTCAGCCCAGCCACCAGCCCTCGTCCCTGCCCCTGACACCCCTCCTCTTGCTCCAGGGCCACTGTGCCTGCACCCTAAGTCTGACCACCGCCCCCTCCCCCCTCACACTCACACTGACTGGGAATAATTCGGGAAGCAGGGAGGCAGCCGCGCGCCCAGCCCCGCTGTGTGCACACCGCCCACCTGTCCGCTGCGACCAGGCCCCGCCGGCCTGCCTGGAGCCAGAACCGTGGGGAGCATGATGCTACCCCACCCCGGGGCTAGGGGTCACGGGCAGCACCCGCAGAGCAGGAGGGAGGGGACCAGCGCGGCGTGCAGGGGCCTGCCCTCCCACCTCGGGGGGCCTGTCCTCCCACCTCCCCTGTCCTCCCACCTCCGGGGACCTGCCCTCCCACCTCCGGGGGCCTGCCCTCCCACCTTGTCCCAGCCCCAGCCCCGCGGAGCAGGCAGGCAGCCCACCGTGACTGCGCGTCTGTCGCTGCCCATTCAGCACTTATCATGGACCGCCCAGGGCTCCCCCCTAAGAGAAGGCCTCCAGGACCCCCATCAGCACCCCCTTCTCCCTCAAGGCCCTGGCCTGGGAAGGCTCAGAGGCCAGAGGGAGGCCAGAACCCCCTCCTTTGTGAGTGAAATTGCTGCTTCTTCGCACCCACTTGCCGAGGCTGGCCCGCCCCTCCCCAGCCCCAGCGCTCCGGGCTTTGCTGGGGGCTCCTCCGCGGCCCCTCTTCCGCCCGGATCCGGTGGCGCAGGGGTGGGGGGCCGGGGAGGCCTCGTGGCCTGTCTGGTGGAGGCCCAGAGTAGAGTTGGCACAGCTGGGCAGACCCAGGTAAGACTCCTCCTCCCTTCTCCAGTGTCCCCCTCCTGCCGCCCTCCTGCCGCCCCCCTGCCCCCATCGCTGCTCCTTGGCCAAAGGGTGAGAACTGGCCCCAAACCGGGGCGGGGCAGCCCTTTCCTTTGGGCCCGGGCCTGTGGGCAGACACCGGGCTCCGGAGGGCACACATCCCCGCAGTGGCCCCAGAGGAGCGCTGGCTTCAGGCTTTCAGTCCCCCCTCGCCCCAGAAGAGGGGGCACGTGGTGTGCAGAGCCCTGGGTCCGTGAGCTGGGGGGGGGGGGCGGGGGAGGGACCTCGCAGCCCCTCTTTCCGCCGGTAAAATCTGCTCTAACAAACGAACAAACACAATAAATGAATAAAATCTGCTCCTCCAGGCCCCGCTGCTGCGTGAACACCTCTGCGGCCTCAGGCGCCCGCTCCCCGCACTGGCCCCAGAGAAGTGCCCCCAGACGCTGAGGTGCAGCCAGCTCCCGGGAGGGGGCGGCCCGGGAGGTCAGGGCTCACAGCACCAGCTGCACCCGCGCCGGCAGCAGGCGGGCCCGGTGTGCAACCTGCAGTCCGCCCAGCCTCTGGCCACCTCTCTGTCAGCTCCGGGGTGGTCTGCAGGCCCGCGTGTCCTACCCCGTGCACTTCGCCTGGCGAGGCCCCGCTCCACCTTTACGGCTGCCCTCTGACGCCCACCCAGTCCAGGATGCCAGCTGGACAGGTGCCCCTCCCGCCGCTGCTCGGTGCCCTGTGCGGGGCAGGCGCAGGCTGTCTGACCCCTTGGGAGGCCGTGCCCTCTGGGTTCCCAGGACGACGGCGGGCATGTTGGACGCCCAGCGCTTAGCCCGCCTTGGCGCATGATGCCCAGGTCTGACGTGGGCGCGGAGAAATCCGTCATCCGGAAGGAGCCCGTGGGAGGACCCAGGGCTGCACGGTGCCAGCAGCGGGTCGGCCGGGCCCGCACGCTCACGCTTTGCGGGGCACCAGAGGCAGGAGGCCCGGGGGACCGGGCAGGACAGTGAAGTGGCCAAGGAGCGTCCAGAGGCGGGTCCCTGGGGGGAGGGGGCGGGTGCGCCATCCTTCGGCCCCAGGCTGCTCCCCGGGGTCCCTAGGAGCTCCTTCCAGAGGCCGCCGGGGGCGCCACGCCGCTCTGGGCCAAGCGCCCGGCAGCCGACAGGGGTCTCCAGCCTCGGCGCCCCGGAGGCTTAAAGCTGCGACCGCGGGGCTCCCGGGCAGGGGCCCCCTGGGCCAGGGTTCCCTAACCTTGGCTTTGGCCGCTCCTCCCCACCTCTCGGGGCTCAACTCCCTGCGGGCACGGCCCCCGCAGGCTCCCCCTTTCCCTCTAAGTCCCGGCCTCCCCTGCCATTGAGATGCAAATGGTTGCCAATTGTCGTTGGTGCCGGCCCCGCCAAGCCGGATCCTTCCGCAGGCCGAGACCAAACTTTTGGCCTCTGAAAACTTTCGGCACGAGAAGTAGTCCCTAGGGCCGATCCCCGGGTCCCCGCCCGCCGCGGCCCCCCACCCCGGGGGACCCGGGCTCCGGTAGCGTGCCCTGGCCTTGGGGAGGTGCCGGCCGGTCGGGGCGCGCGGAGGGGCGCGGCCAGGCGGGGGGCAAGGGCTGCGGAGGGATCGGCGGGGGCGGGGCCCGGGGGCGGGGCCGGAGGGCGGGGGCGGAGCGCACGGGCGCCCCGCACCTCACTAGTGCCTCGGCCGCGGGAGGGAGCGCAGGGGCGTGGGTTCGGGCGCGGGCGCGGGCGCGGCGCAGCGAAGGGACCAGCCGGGGCGCAGAGCGGGGGCCGAGGGGCCACCAGAGCCCAGCGCCGCCCGCCCGCCAAGAAGGAGAGGGCGGGAGCGGGCCTCCGCCGCCCGTGGGATCTCCCGGCGCGCGCGGGGGTGCCCGAATCCCGCCGGCCCGCGCAGGAGGCCACCACCGGACGCGGCGGGCAGCCGGCGGGCAGGCATGCCACCGCTCCTGGCGCCGCTGCTCTGCCTGGCGCTGCTGCCCGCGCTCGGCGCACGAGGTAGGCGCTGCCCCCGCGAGCCCGCAACTTTCCGCGCGCGCCCTTCGGAAACTTTGGCGGCGCCCTGCGCGCGCGCCCCGGGGGGTTGGGAGCGGGTGGCCAGGGTGGGAAGAAAAGGGGACCGGGCGCCCCGGGGCGGGGAAGGGGTGGGAGGGAACCACCGGGGTCTGGGGCTGCGGGAGGAGGGCTGACCCTCCCCCGCGCCGCCGGCCCAGCCGGGATGGACTCGTGCCGCCCGCCCCGGGGCCGGGTTTGGAGTCGGGTTGGGAGCCGGGAGGCCCAGTCCTGGGCTCGCGCCCTCCACTAGCTGCGCGTGGGGCGTCCCGGGCGGCGAACTGCCTACCCCTTTTCGATTTGAATCGAGTCGGTTTTGGTTTCCTGTTGCTTTGGGGCCATTTATCTTTTTTCTCCGTCTCCGGCCCGCGCCAGGGGCGGATGTTGGGGCGCGGAGTCTGGGGTCCGGGTGCCGCATTCGCCTTTGCCGAGCCGCGCGTCCCGGCCGGGAGCGAGGCGTGGTGCGTAGTGGGGCGCGAAGGGGGCCCAGTCGCCAGAGTTCGCGCAAAGCCGGGGACAGGGGCGCGGACCCAGGACCCAAGGGTCCCCGGGCGCCTGGCCGCTCCCCCCCCCCCCCCCGCCAGTGTCCCCTCCCCGGGCGAGGTCGCTGCCCCTGTCCTGGCTCACAGACAGATTTTGGGGGGGCCGGGCGTGGAAGATTCACCTGCTACTGGGGGGACTTTCACTTTGCCGAGTTCAAGTTTGGAGATCTTGCGGGTGTGGGGAGGGGGCGCTCATTCATTTCTCCACTGCACTTGGAGGGGGTCCCTGAGGAGTCTCTGGCGATTAACTCAGTTTCCCTAAAAGTTGCAGGAGAGAATGACCTCCCCACTTCCAGAGGGTAGGGCTCCCTGCCGCGCCCGTCCGGCTTCCGTGCGGGGCTTGATTCACACAGCCCCGGTGAGGGGGAGGGAGGGGCCGGATTAACTCCTCTCTTGGCGCTTATGGGGTCTAACTCCTTCCAAACGGGGCGTCTTCCCGGGTGCGTCGGGGGCGCAGCCCTGAAGATGCCCGAGGGAGCAGGTATTGGGTGTCCTCGGAGGCGGGGCCAGGTCCCCAGGGTGCAGTCCTGGTGCCCAGGAGGCGGCCCTGGCACGACAATGGGCTGCTCTGATTCCTCGCCGGCGGGCGCTTTGTTGGCGGGCGGGGCGGCTGGCCTTGCAGCTGTCGCATTTTCCCACGATCGGGGGAGCCGAGGGTGGCCACCCCCCAGCCCAGCGCTGCCCCCTCGCAGAACGTGTTTGAACAGCAAGACAATCCTGGTGGCTGGATGGGGGCCCCAGCCCGGCCAGGCTCCCCAGTGACGACGGGGTGGGGGTGCCGGGTTTGGGACCGTGCCCAGGCCCTCTCCGCCCTCTCTGCTGCTCTCAAGGCGGCGGTTCGGGCCGCCCTGCCCCACGCTCAGCCCCAGGTGCACCTGCCGCACAGCCAGCCGGCTCCCCCCGCCCCCCATTTCAGCTCTGGGCAGAACGTGGAAGCCCCTGGGGGTTCATGCAAGGGCTCCCTGGGGTAACCCCGTTGTGCAGAAGATGAGGTGAGGGGTGGGCGGTGCGCCGGGGGGTGGGCCGGGTGCCTGGGCGCTGACCTCTCCTCTTGCCCCCCCAGGCCTGCGGTGCTCCCAGCCCAGCGAGACCTGCTTGAATGGCGGGAAGTGTGAAGTGCTCCCCAACGGCACGGAGGCCTGTGTGTGAGTAGCACCTGCGCCCGGACCTGTTGCTTTGTCAGCCCCTCGGAGGCGGCCGCGGGACGGAACACTAGGCCATTGTCTTCTGGAGATGGCCCAGGAGGCTGGGCGGGTCACGTGCTACTTTTATTGGACAGAGTCTGGCAATTACTTAATCACCCCAGTTATGCTGTGTGTGGAGCTGGTCTGGCCCCTGGAGGGTCCGGCACTCCTTTGCGGGCCACCCGGGCTCCTGGGGTGCTAAGTGAGAACTCCCGGGACCCCGTTTCTTCCAAAAGTCCCCGAGAGACAATTGGCCTGCCAGGGAAACCGCGGGCCGGTTATAGAGGGGCCCAGCCCCCACCCGGCCAGCCCAGGAGCACAGGGCAGGTGAGCGCCCGGCTCCGGCTCCTCCGGCTCCTCCGGGCAGGCCGTGCCTCTCAGCAAGAAATGGACTATTTCAAAGCCAAACCCACCCTCCTGGGCCCAGCGAGCTCCTCCGGCCTCAGGCGGGCCTTAGGCGCGGCCTCAGGTGCGGCCTCAGGTGCGGCCGGGGGATAAATGTTGGAACCAGTGGGTGGTATCGGCTGTGCCCATTTCTTCTGGTTTGGGGGGTAGGGGTACCTACTGGACATGTGGTTTCTGTCCTGGCATCTGCAGCTCTAAACCGACCCCCAACCGCCTGGCCTGGCCCCTCACCCTCTGAGTCTTGGGTTCCCCATCTCCTCCCCCCGCCCCCCCTCCGCCCCCATGAAACGAGCATGTGTTGGGGAGGGGGTGCCTGTCTGCCGTCTGTCCGCCTGGGAGTCCCCGTCAGCCTCGGGGATGTTTTCTTGTGTAGCAAGTGCCCTTCAACTTGAATGCATCCCTGATGGGAATAATGAGGAGGCGCTAGCAGGACAGAGGGAGGCCTCCTCCCCCTGGAGGCCGCAGGGGAAGCGGCCGCCATCCCGCCATCCATCCGGTGCGCCCTCATTCCAAGGGCCCAGGGCCCATTCCCCTGACAACCTCGGCCGCGGCCACGCAGCCCCTCGCGCCCCCCCTGCCCGCACGGAGGCCAATTAGGCGGGCCTGTGGGCAGTTTACCGGACAAAGAGGATTGTGTCTGTCAGATGCTAATGAATGCACTACTTTTTTTTTTCCTTTTGCTTTTTTGGGGCCTTTTCTCCCCGCAGAAGCCTCACCGACGCGGGATGCCCTCAATCTTGTTTCCCTTCATTCAGAGCCGACAGCTGGGACCCCGTGGAAGTGCAGGGGCTATTGTCGGGGGAGGCGGATTAATGCTGTGTGATTAATTATGCGTGGCTTCCCAGAATGCACAGCTCCTCCCGCCAGCCCGCGCCTGCATGGGGGGAGGTTGGGGGTCGGTCTCCATGCTTCTGCAGAGGGTTGGGGGCAGGCAGGAGGGTGCTGAGCCGGGCAGCGTGGGGGCCGGGTCTCCTCAGTGCCACCAGGGAGCAGGGGCAGCCTGGCCCGGAGGAGGCCGAGGTCGCCCTGGCTGACACCGGTGCCGCGTGCTGCCCGGGCCAAAACGGGTGCCTTGGGATACGGCTGCTGCCGCTGCTGACCGGCCTCAGGATGAGGCATCAGGGACGGAGCGATAGAGCGACGGGCCCTCCGCCCCGCCCCCCGAGCCTGGGCGCCTGGGGAGCCCTGCCAGCCTGAGCCAGGCCGCTGATCGGGGTGCGGGCCTTGTCTGCCCCCGGGCCCGGCGCCCCCTCCTTGGCGGGAAGCCCGCCTCGGTCTGGCCTGGCACTCAGCCGAGCTCGGCCCACAGAGACCCCATTGTGCACACCCACAGATCCACTCGGAAGATGAGCGGAAGCGGCGTCCTCAGAGGCCCTGCCTCTGGGCGGGGCGGGGTTGGAGGGGAAGGACCAGGCCGGGGGCGGCCGCAGCCAGGGCCAGGTGCGCAGAGGCCCAGGTGTGGCGCACCGTGCAGTTCGGATGTGTCGTGGCCACTCGGGGACGGGGGCCTGGCGCCCTCCGCCTTTGAGGCCTGAGCCTGCCTGCTTGCCCCCACTCCCCGCTGTTCCCTGGAGGCCCCGGCGGGTCTGCGGGTGGAGAGAGGTCCATCCCGTCGGGCCGGGGGGTCGCTGCCCTTGTCCTCCACGGCGCCAGGGTGCCGGGCAACGGAGCCGCCGACCGGGGCCCCCGGGAAATTCTGACTGTGCCAGTTTACGGACAGCGCGTGGGAAACACTGGGTCACGGAGCCAGACACATCCGTACCTGGTGAATCATCCGTCTCCACCCCAGAGAGAGGGAGCCGCCCCCAGAGGCCGCGTCAGGTGGCCCAGGGTGGGAAAGAGCCGCAAGTGCAGACGCCGTCCCAGGAAGTCGCAGCGGCCCCGCGGCGGTGGCCCTGTGCGGAGCCCCCTCTGCGCAGCGCCGTGTGCGGTGGAGGCTGGCGGCCTGCGGGCGGCCGAGGGAGGGTCACTGCCCCTCGTAGCCGGCGCCGTAGGTGCCGAGGGGGGTACTGATGTGGGCTCCCCCTTTTTGTTTTTAATACATTTGTATTGATGTCAGAGAGGAAGCGGGGAGAGAGAGAAACATCAGTGATGAGAGAGAACCATTGATCGGCTGCCTCCTGCACGCCCCACCCTGGGGGTCGAGCCTGCAACCGGGCCCGTGCCCTGCGCGGGCGTCCTGAGGCCCTAGGGGGTCCAAGACGCTCCCCCTGCTTGTGTGAAAGTCAGGTGATCACGGCAGCGGGCTGCCCCGGGCCCGGAGCCTGGGAGGAGCGTCGGGCTGACGGGCAGGCGGTGGCCTGTAGCTCCGGACCCTCCTGTGTTGGGTTGCAAGGCCAGCCGACCTCAGACCCCGTCCGTGACGAGGTCTCACGCTGCATCTCGGGTGGGCAAGGGCGCACGCCACGGGCACCGGGCGGGCCTTTCTCCCGCCTTCTCCTTTCGAGCTGACGGCGCTGGTTTCGGGATCCTCCTCCTCCGTGTTGAGTTGGCTAATGAGTTAGTTTGGAGAACCCCAGAGGGGGTGCTGTCGGCCGGCCGGCACGGCCTGGGGAGGGGCTCGCGCGGCCGAGGAGTTAGTCACCCACGATGCTCCACGCAGCTCCCTCGGTGCCCCTTCCGCAGACGCGAGGGGCGCCCGCTGTGTGCTGGGTCTGCTCTGGGCATGGGCACGCGGGCTCAGTTAACAGCCTCTGCCCGTGTAGAGTCCCCTCTCTCGTGTGCGGGCAGGAGAGGCGAGCTCCTGGGCGCGTGACGTCGGGTGGAGGTGAGCGCCGAGGGTGGGGCGGCCCCCGGGGACCCCGCCACCCCGCGTGGCCGAGGCACGGGGAAGTGAGCGAGGCACAGAGAAGCCTGCACTTGGCCCCAGGGTCACAGCGCGCAGGCTGGCGCCGGCCCCGCCTCTTCTTCCCCGGTGCCTACCCGCTGCCCCATCCTGCCACGCCACCCGGGTCCTCCCTGGCCGCCCCTCGAGGAAACAGGGCCGAGACCATGACTTCCCTTTAAGAGAGGAGGTTTGGCGGTGCCGGCAGGAAGTGGCTGGGGTGAGAAGTGACTGGGCCGCCACCTGGCTTCGAGGGACGCGTTCTGCGTGTCTGTCACCTGGTCTGGCTGTTTCCACTGAGTCACTCGCCGTCCTGGGCGAGCGGGGCGGACGGTGGAGGCTCATCCCCGCTCCCGGGCGGCGCGCAGAGGGCCGCTGCGGGGCTTCCTCTGTGCCTGGGCCTCCAGGACGGCGGCGCAGGGTTAGAAACACGCGTCCACACAGCGGCAACTAGAGAGTCTCGCTGACTTCCCTGCCGGGAGAGGTGGCGTCCTGGGCCAGGCCCCGCCCCTGAGCGGCAGCCAACGTTCTTTCCATTGACAAGATCACGATCATGTTTTTTAGAAAGAGAAAGAAACCGCTCCTCGCAGGAAGGGGGTGGGGGCAGGGCAACCAGCTGGCCAGGGCGCCGCTCCGCGGAACGGAGGGGGCGCTGGGCCTGGGCGCGAGGGGCGCGGTCAGGGTTCTGGGACCCAGAAGCTGGGGTGTCAGGGGAGGGGACCCGGGGAGTGACTGCTCCGCTCCCCAAGTGCCAGGCGCAGCCCGAAGGCCCTCGTTCACGGGGCCTTGGCCGGGCAGCCAGCTGGGCCGAGGGGTCTGGCTGTCCTGGGCTGGGAAGGACAGCTTTCCTGTGTCACGTCTCGTCTATAAATAGGGCAGGACGTGGCTGTTTGCTAAGGTGATGGAGTCTGGATGGCTTTCCTCAGTAACGGACGTAGGCGCTCCGCGGCCCGCTGCTCCTCCCGGCCCCACAAAACCCCTGGTGGGCGTGCGGTGCAGCGGGCGCCACCTCCCCAGGTGGTGGCTGGCTCTGCCCTTTTATATGCCCAGTTTACAGGTGGGAACACTGAGGCCGGGCTAGGTGGGGCCTGAGGCCGGCGTGGGAGCCTCTGCCTGCCCGGGCAGGCCTGTCCCGAACTTGCCGCCTTCCCGGAGGCTTTACGAGCGGCTGGCCCGGGGCATCCTGGCTGTGGGTCAGGATGTGTTTGGTCCTGAAGGTTCCCGGCAAGGCGGGGGCTTGGCTGCCTCTAGGGGCCACCTGGAGGGTCCAGACGGTGCGAAGCCAGCCTGGCTGTGGTTTGGGGTGCCCCCCTCGGACCCGCGTCTCCTCCCGGGGCCTCCGTTTCCCCCGCTGAGTGAAGGGCTTGGGGTAGGTGGCCCCGAAGCGCCCCTCCAGCTGCATCCCGGCAGGGCCCCGGAATGGGCCTGCAGAGCCCGGGCGTGGCGGGGGCAGCGCTGTGGGGGCAGAGGTGCCGGGGAGTCGGGCCTGGCCAGGCGGCGAGGCAGGTTCCGCCGGTCTGGGGCCAGCCCCGGCCTCTGTTCTCACCACCTGGCCTGCTGGGGGGGCGCACCTGCTGGGAGCAGGCATGACTGGCAGGCGCCTGGGGAGGGCGGGCCAGCGGAGGGGTGCCCTTTCCTGCCGCGGCCTTCTCCTCCTGGCACCCCCACCGGGCCGTGCCCTGCCCCACCCGTCCTCGCGACTGGATCCGGGGAGAAGGGAGGTACTCACAGGTATCTCGGTGGTCAAGTGCATGTATACGTTTTGCCGTTTCAGCTGCTTACAGGGTAAGCAGTGGCCATTTAGTATGTTCACGGGTGTGCAGCCATCACCATTACCTAGTTAGTTCCGGAACTTTCCTTACGCCAGACAGACCTCATGCCCACCAGGCAGGCACTCCCGCCCCCGCCCTTGGCCCCTGGCCTCCAGCAAGCATCCCTGCTTTCTCCCCCGGGTGCGTGTTCTGGACGGCTCTCCGGGTGGCTCACACACGCCGCTGTTCGTGTCCCGCTTCTCACCCGCCGCGGTCCCGGGCTCACCCTCGCTGCAGCTGTAGCGGGGTCAGGGCTTCCCTCCCGGAGCACCGGCTCCTGCCCGCCTATACCCGCTGAGAGCGGCGGGTGCGGGACCGGCGTCGAGTCCAGGGGAGGCGGGTGGGGGGGCGGGAGCTGGCCCCCTACGCTCGGACGTAGATGGGGCGCTCTCCACGCTGCCCTCCGGCTTTGGGGGCTCCTGTCTCCTGCAGGCACCGGAGCGGCCTGGGGACCTTGGCGTGGTCGCTCTGGTCAGGCACGGGTGCACGTTAGCATCCCTCCCCGGGGTGGGGCCTCGACGGTCCCCTCATCGTACGTTGCTTTCTGTGCACCTGGGAGACCCATGGAATTCTGGGAGCAGAAACCCCTCCCGATGTTTCACCCCCGAGTGGTCCCTTCTTGCTGCGGGTCCCCCCCCCCCCCCCCGCACCCGCTGCCCCTGGGACAGAGGCATTCTGGGAAAAGTGGCCGCTCCCCCTCCTCCACGCCCCCCATGCTCAGGGGCCGGGACCTGGAGACTGGGACTTCCCAGGGGAGGAGTGAAGCGTTGCCCTCGCCCCGATGCAGAGCTGCTGCTTTGAGTGGGTGCTGCTCGTCGGGTGGGTGTGGGCACCCCCCAGGGGTGTGCAGCCCTCACACGCCTCTCCTGCTTAAAGGGCTCCTGAGCTGGGGCTGGTGGGAGCCTCCTCCCCTGAGCAGCAGCGGCGGCCTCTGGGGCTGGGGTGTCCTGGGAGGAGCCCTGGGGTCCGGGCGGGCTGCCTCCTCGCTCACGGGTCCAGGGCTCACCTGTGGGAGGGCCTTGGGGGGTCCACTGGGGGGCCGGGGGGACTCACACAGCTGCCAGGCCCCGCCTGGCCTCGGCCTGGGGGTCTCGGGATCGGGCAGGCCCAGATGCTGCTGTCCCCAAGGGGAGGCCCCGACCGCCAGGCACTGGGGGCTCACCTGGCCACCTGCACGGGGCTGATGGGGACGGGGGGACAGGGGGGGCCGGGGCTCAGAGGGAGCTGCTCGCCAGTGGGCGATCCATCAGGCTGAGCCCAGGCTGGTCATGAAGCTTCTCAGCACACGCGTGGCCACGGTCACGCCCGCAGCGATGGGGGGGTGTCCCTGGCGGCCGCTCGCCCTGCCCCTGGGCTGGGTGACGGTGTGTCTCTGAAGTGTGTGCATTGCTGGTTCTTTAAGCTGCGTAAAAACTGGTCCCCTTGTCACTCTGTTGACACCCCAAAGGCAGCCTCCCCGCCCAGGCTTGCAGGTCCCCGTCATAGTTCATAGGTCATAGTTCATAGGCCATAGGTCACAGGCTGGGCCTGAGGCAGTAGCTTGGCTCCTGAGTCACAGCTGAGCCACAGGCTCTGCCCTGGGGCCTGGGGGGTGGGGCCTCTAGACCTACCGAGGGCCTAGAGTTCCTGAGCGGCTCAGCGGGCGGCCCGGGAGGTGCTGTCGCCCCATTTTTGCAGCAGACACTCCCCTGCCCACTCTCCAGGCCACGGGGGGGGGGGGTGCAGGGCTGCTGCGGGGGGATGCGGGAGAAGGGGAGAAGGGGGGCGGCCTCGGGAAGGTCTGTCCTTGTCTGAGCAGCAGGAGGGGACGGCCATGGGCTGGGACCGCCGCCCACCGTTTCCTCTGGGTGTGGGCTGCTGCTGAGTGGAAGCGGCAGTTACTGGAAATGAGAGCGGTTTGGGGGAGAACCAGCGTTCTGAGCGTGTGTTTTCCCTGACGGCTTTTCAGTAAGAGGCACCGGCTGAGGCCCGGAGGGTGCCCAGGCCCGCGGGGGGCCGGGGGGGGGGGGGGGCCGCGGCCGCACTTCCGCCCCTCGGGGCCTCTGCCTCTTCCTCCTTCCACGGAAGCCGGGTGACGTCACCGCTCTGGGCCTCTGGTTCCACCTGAAGGCACCCCTCCCCCCCACCCCCCGCCATGGCCCTCCCGGGTGGCCCAGGGGTCAGGACGAGGGAGGCCTCAGCCGCCTGGTTGAGAGCCCGTCACACGGCGCGAGCTGTGCCCAGGTGGCACGTGTGGCCGGGGCTCAGGCCTCGGTGCCCGGCACCCAGGCACCCAGGTCTGGCGCGGCACAGGAGCTCGGCGGTGTCTGGCGGGCACACCTGGGCCCGGGCAGCGATGGGGGGCTGCGGCGCTGGGAGGCCTGGCTTCCGGCTGCAGGGAGACGCGTCCTGGCCGGTCACGTGTCTGGGCTCCCCGTTACCGGGCACCACTCCGCTGGCCCGGGGGTGCTGCCGTCGATGGCGCAGGCCCTGGCACCACCCTGCCTCCCACGCGTGGGGGGCGTGACCTCTCTGAGCGCCCCTCCTCCTGGGAGGACGGTGCCCCCGCATGGGAAGCACCCCTCGGTGCAGAGCGCAGCCTCCCTGCCTGTGTCACTGCGGAGTCACCCGGGCTGTGGGGGAGATGGGTGGTCCCCCGAGCCCCCCTCCCTGTCTCCCGAGCAGCCTCCCAGTTCTACTCCCAGAGCCCGTTCCTGCCTCATGGGCTCCTCCAGGGCCAGAGCGCTGCTGGCTTAGGGCAAGGTCATGCAAGGGCACAGGGCCGGGACCTTTGTGCTTTCCCCAGTGGAAGCCCCGCCCCATAGCCCCCGACCCAGGCCGACTGGCCCAGCCCCCAGGGTCCCCAGGTGTGACCTGTAGGCCTCCCTCAGCGGCCCACCCTGGCCTGGGTGCAGGTGGCTGCCTGTCTCCCAGCCTTGGTGTGTCCCCAGGCTCCTTGGGGGCTGTGCTGGGCTTGGGGTGAGATGGGGGGGTGGACAGCCAGGGGCGCAGTGGGCCACATGCAGGCCGGGGCGGGGAGCCCGGGAGCCTGGTGGTCTGCCGAGCAGGGGCTGGGGCTGGGGAGCGCTGGGCTGATGTGAACAGGGAGAGAAGGCCAGAGGGAAGAGGGGGCTGGGGACCCCAGAGGGGCACCGCCACGGAAGCCGGTGCCTCACACTGTGGCTTCCTCGGGGGCAGCCCCGGCCGGCCCTGCCAGGGTCCCGCTGCCCAACGACAAGGGTGTCCCGGGAGCGGGGGGGGGGGGGGGGGAGGAATGCCCAGCGGCCATTAGCTGCGGGCTCCGGGCCCTCGCCCCCCGGCCGGTCCCGGGGTCAGGGGGTCCGGGGAGAGATGCAGGCACACCCTCCCTGTGCCCACGACTCGGCCGAGCTGCCCCGGGGCGGCCCTGTTCCCACTATCCAGTCCCCTCCCCCAGCCTCATTCACGCCCCTCGGAGTCTGGCCACCGCAGGGGCGGGGAGGGCTGAGATGCACTCCTGGGCGTAACCTGCGTGAGCCCCGTGTTCTCGTGGGGACGCCCCGGCCTGCACCTGCGGGACACCTGCAAGGTTCCGACGGGAAGTGCAGGGGGGCCTCCCTCTCCTCTTCCTGGGGCTGCAATGAGGGGGTCCTTGGTGCCTCCCCTGAGTTCTCAGGACACTGAACCCAGAGCCAGGGCTGCCCCCAGGGCCCGCCTGCGTGGCTGGGAGCACAGCGCCTCCCCCACCCCTGGCATCTCCCCGGGGAGCAGAGGCCGGAAACGGCCGGGATGGGGTTGGCTTTGGCGCGGAGCTCAGCCGGCGGTTGCTGACTTAATTAATCGAGTTTGGGATTAAGTCCTCCCGCGCGCCCGCCTCAGCGCCATCGATCCTGCGCGGCACCGGGCGCGCCTGCGGGGGGCAGAGGCCCGGGCACCGCCGGGGGCTCTGCGGGCTCGTCCGCGTGGGCCTCACGGGCCGTCTGGGGTGCGGGGTGTCCAGGAGAGCCCAGGGGGGGACCCACACCCCAACCTTGTCTCCAGCTTGGGGCTCCGTCTTTCGGGGACCAGGTGGGAAGCGCCTCCACCACAGCGCTTTGTGGGAGCCCCTGGCCTGTGCTCTGGCCGCGGCAGCGGGGCCGTGTCCGGGAAGCCGCCTGACCTCTGCCCTGGCCTTTCCGCCCCTTCCCACTTCCCACGTCCAGGGGGAGGCGCGGGGACAATAGGGGGGGCATTGTGTTCCCCGTGGTGGGAACGCTCACTTCCGGGGAGGACGGCTCCGGCCCCCACACAAAGGGCTTCCCCGGAGCCAGGACGGAAGACACGCGTTTCCTGCTCTTCCTCCTCCCAGCGCCTTTCAAACCCCGAAGCCGCAGCTTGGGAGACAGACTCCAGGCGGGAGCCCAGGGCCCCGAGCAGCTGTTCGGCCGGAAAGCAGGGCCCACAGGCGCCCTCTGCACCCTCCCCCCCACCCCCCCACCCCCGCTGCCATTCTGCTCTGAGGGCGACTGATGTTTGGGGTTGGGGTCTGTCAGCATCAGACCTGGCTGCCCCTCTCCTGCTCCCTGAGGCCCTGGAGCCCCGGCCTTGCTGGGCTGCCCCAGACGCACCCCTGACCCCCACCCTGAGCCCCTGACTGCCTGTGGGCGGGGAAGGAAGGGCAACCCTGACCCCCACCCTGAGCCCCTGACTGCCTGTGGGCGGGGAAGGAAGGGCGGGAGCGGGAAGGATAGGAGGGAGGAGGCCCCGGGATCCTGGGAGCGCAGGTCACCGGTGAGGCAGGTGGGGCAGGTGTCTGCAGGTTTGAAAGGGACCTGGGGCTCTCCTGCTGTGGCTCCTTGTCCGGGGGGCTTGCGGGGAGGGGAGGGGCGGGGCGCAGTTCCCTGGCACCATTCGCCCAGGTCTCAGGGCTCCCTGGGGCTTCTTCCCCAGGAGCTGAGCTGCCCCTGGTTCCCAGGGGGAAAGGACGCGGGGGGGGGCCGGGGGGGGGGGGCAGCAGAGGCCCCGAGCCCCGCCAGCCTGCCCTCAGCAGTCGTGCTTCCTGTAGGCGGGAGGTCTGCACGCCCAGCCTCACCAGCAGTGGGCCCTGCACTGGTTGGAGCGCACAGAGCCGAGCCCAAGCACCCAGACTCCTTCCTGGGAGGGGAGGCGGTGCGGGGTGGGGGGGGGTGGGGGGGAGGGGGCGGGGGTGGGGGGGCGGGGGGGGGGGGAGGGGCCTCTGGCTGCGGGAAAGGCCCCTGAGTAACTGCCGTCAGGGTGACTCGCCTTCGAGGAGGCGGGAAGGTGGGCTGAGGGGGCGGCCGGGGGGTGGCGGGGGGGGGAGCCCGCCCTCCCCGCTGCACCTGGGCGGCCCTGCTAGTGAAGGACTGGCGGCTCCTTTCCCAGGTGCCCGTGCGGGCGCTCGGCTGGGTGCGCAGGGGCCGGGGACCGCGGGGCTGTCCCTCACCGCGTCGGGGAGACTCGGCCGCTGCCCACCTTTGGGGGGAGGCCCCGGGCCCTGCAGACGTGGCCTCTAGCCAGCAGACTGCTGCTGCGGGTCCTGGGCCCCCACAGAGGAAAGCCCTTGGCCCCCCACAGAGTTGCCCTGGCGGAGCGGCACGTCAGCGCCCATCGGGGGAGCCCCCAGGAGCCACCGCCCCGGTCCCGGGTCCCGGTTCCTGCTGGGGAGGCGCCCACGGGCGGGGCCGGGCCCCTGGACCACACGCTCCCTGAGGGCGAGCTGAGCCTCTGGGCTCCCCACCCCTAGTGGCTCCCCCTTTGCCGCTGGTTGGGGTGGAGGGAGCTGTCATCTGTCCCCTGGGGCTGGCAGATGGCCGCTCGCTTAGAAAGGAAAACAGCACAATTTAGAATTAGTCCCGGGTGAAAGGTCGCGGCAACATCTGCCTCCGGAGGCTTTCTGGGGTCGCATTTCTGTGGATGCGGAGTGGGGGGGGGGGGGGAGGCTGCAACAAAGCGCAGCGGCGGCGGCGGGACAACAGGCCCCGCAGCCATTTGGCGCTCTCTGGGCGGGCGGGAGGTGCTGCCGGAAGCCGGTCCCGAGCCCCCGGCCCCACCTGTCACTCACCTGCTGCCGCCAGGGGACGGGAGAGCAGGCGAGTGGAGGAGCAGACGCCGGAGTGACCCCCTTCAGGAGGGAGCCAGGGAGGCACAGCCGTGCGGGGCCACCCAGGGGGCCAGGGCGCCGGGAGCTGGGCGGTGCGTGGACGGGCCGCTTTCCAGGCGTCCGTCCCGAGGGAGAGGCCGGCCCAGCAGGAGCTGTGACTCTGGGAAGCCCCGGATCCAGGCAAACATTGGGTGCGACTTCCCTCGCCAACCCGGGCAGCTGTCCCCACAAACACACTGACCCCCTAGGACAGGTGTCGAGGCCACGATGGCCACCGGGTCTGTGTGGTCCCTCCCACGCTGTACATACACATACGTGTATTGATTTCCGAGAGGAACGGGGAGGGGGGAGAAACTTCATCGAGCGGAACGTCGTGGATCGGCTGCCTCCTGCACGCCTCCTCCTGGGGATGGAGCCCACAACCCGGGCCTGTGTCCTGACGGAATCGCACCGTGACCTCCTGGTTCCTAGGTCGGCGCTCACCCGCTGAGCCACCTTCTTGGGGAAGTCTGGTCGCTGGGCGACAGGCGTCTGTCCCTGGGGAGATCGGCGTCGTGACCAGGCTGGGAGACAGGTGCGGGGGAGAGAGGTGCGGGGCCGGAGGCCACTGGAGCTGGGCCGAGGGGTCAGGCAGGGGCGGCCTCGGGACTCGCCAGGCCCAGACCTGCTCACCTGGCGTCCTCCCTCCCTGGCCGCACCTGGAGCCCACCCCTCCCCCACAAAGCACCCGCCTCAGCTCCCGCCCCACCCCCAGGGCTGCTGCTCCCGGTCCTGTCCCATAGCGGGGGTGCGGGTGCGGGTGGCGGCCGTGCCCAGGCCCCGCCCCAGGACGGCAGCGTGCCTTCACGGCGCGTCCACCGGGCCTGGGCGGGAGCAGAGACAATGGGCCCTCTCAGCTGCTGTTCCCCAGGAGGAGCCTCCCGCTCCCGGCGCGCCCGGCCGGGAGCAGCTGCCGCCGCGTCCCCTGCCACAGGCACACCTGCTCCCGCCGCCTTTGTCCCTGCCGACGCCGGGCACCGGGCGCCTTTCCCTCCGCCAGCCCGGCCGTGCCGGGCCCGGGCTGACGTTCTCCCAGGCCTCCGCGCGGGGCCCCGTTCAGGAGGGCCGAGCTGGGCAGGGCTTTCTGGTCCGTGTGGGGGACACCCGGTGTCCAGACACATTAGGGTGCTGAGCGGGGGTGCGGTAGTGCAGGGTCCCTGCGGTGTCCCCCGGGACCAGGGACAGAGGCCTCGCCCACAGAATGTAGGGCACCGGCAGCCTTGCCTCCCCCTGGAGCTGGTGGGGCAGAGAGAGAGAGGGAGGGGGGACCGGGCCGCTCCCCCCCCGCTGTGACGGGCAGTGCCCTCTGTCCGGCACCCGCCGCTGCCCACTCTGCCGGCCGCTGGGAAAGAAAAAAGAGCCTTTTCTCCAAGTGGAGCGGCAGCCAGCTCCGCCTGACAATGGAGGCATTGAAGGGCTGGGGGAGGGGCTGCCTCTGACCCCCCCCCCCCCCCCCCCCCCCCCGCCCGCTCCCCGTTCCCAGTGAGCTGAGGCCAGGGCCGTGGCCTGTAACTGGATCCACACACAGGGGGGCCCCAGCCGCCTTCCCGGACCTGGGGAGTGAGGCCGTGGGGAGCCCCGGGCAGTGAGGCCGTGGGGAGCCCCGGGCACTGAGGCCGTGGGGAGCCCCGGGCAGTGAGGCCGTGGGGAGCCCCAGGCAGTGAGGCCGTGGGGAGCCCCGGGCAGTGAGGCCGTGGGGAGCCCCAGGGAGTGAGGCCTTGGGGAGCCCCGGGCAGTGAGGCCGTGGGGAGCCCCGGGCAGTGAGGCCGTGGGGAGCCCCAGGCAGTGAGGCCGTGGGGAGCCCCGGGGACTGAGGCCGTGGGGAGCCCCGGGGAGTGAGGCCGTGGGGAGCCCCGGGGAGTGAGGCCGTGGGGAGCCCCGGGAGTGAGGCCGTGGGGAGCCCGGGGAGTGAGGCCGTGGGGAGCCCCGGGCACTGAGGCCGTGGGGAGCCCCGGGGACTGAGGCCGTGGGGAGCCCCGGGGAGTGAGGCCGTGGGGAGCCCCAGCACTGGCTGGCGTCTGCCCGGGGCCCAGGCTGAGTGGCTCACCCCCCCCCCCCCCCCCCCCCCCCGCTGGGGCAGCTGTTTCCCTAAGCCAGTTGGTTGGGGACTTTTGGCTTCTGGCAACAGATGGTGGGCCGAGTGGCCATTTTGCGTCCTCCCCGTCCACCCTGCCCAAGCCCCAGCCGTGGCCACAGAGAAAAGCCTTCGGGGAGACAGGCCTCCCGGCCTCGGGGACAGGGAGCAGCCCAGCTGCTGAGAAATGCTCAGGCCCCGCCCCCCCCCCCCCCGCCGCTGCCCTCAGGCCGGCCTTCTCCTGGGGGGCCCGGGGGGGGGGTGAGGGCTGGACCCCTGGCACGTAAAGGTGGCCACAGCCCCAGGGGCGGTGCTCTGGAAGGCTGACGGTTCATGCCCAGGAGCATCGAGGCCCCGGTTTATCCAGGGACCCCTGGCTCCCCGCCAGCTCCCCCCCCCCCCCCGCAGTGCCCGGAGCTGTGGGTGCAGCCAGGGGGCCACTTTCCCAGGCGCCGAGGGCACTCGTTCTGCCTCAGAGGCTCTGCCCCTGGGAAGGGCGACGCCTGGCTGGTCCCAGCGCCGCCGCTGGGCTTCCCGCCGGAGCGAGGCCCGAGGTGCCCTTGGCGGGGGGTACGGTCCCAGCTCGAGACGCCGGGGCCTCCAGGTGGGGGAGGGAGGCAGGTGCCCGCAGTGTTCTGGGGGGACACAGGCCTGCCCTCGGGGCAGCCCTCAGCCCGCCCGCCCCTGAGCTCAGGAAGGACCCCGATACCTTCGTTTCTCTCGCTGTGAAGTGGGGGTTCCCATCCCGGCTCGTGTTGCCTGAATGTCTTGGGAAGACGTGATCCCAAAGGGAATGAGCCGCGTCCGGGTGGATGTGGGTGGGGGTGGGGCGGGGTGCCCGGGAGCATCTTCATCGGGGAAAGCCCGGAGGGGGACAGGGGACAGGGGACGCGGCGGAGTTCAGAGCCGGCCCCTCCCCCCAGCGGCTCTGCGGTCTGCGCCCCCCTGGGGGTTGCTGAGATGCAGCCGCAGGTGCCTACGTGGGTTCGAAATCGAAGCCGGGTCCTGCCGGGTCCTGGTCTCTAGCCCAGTCCCCAGGTGATGAGGGTGGAATTCACTTAATGTGAAGTTAGCTACTTTACAGCGTGCAGTTCAGGGCACGTGGCACAGTCACGGCGTGGGGGTCACAGCCCTGGTCCCAGGACACAGCCACGTCCCTGGGGGAGCCCCCATGGCAGTCCGCCCGCTGCGCCCGCTGCCTCCCAACGGGCGCTGAGTGGGGGGCAGGCGGGGCCCCCAGACGGGGTGCTGAGCGGGGGGCAGGCGGGGCCCCCAGACGGGGTGCTGAGCGGGGGGCAGGCGGGGCCCCCAGACGGGGTGCTGAGCGGGGGCAGGCGGGGCCCCCAGACGGGGTGCTGAGCGGGGACAGGCGGGGCCCCCAGACGGGCGCTGTGCGGCGGGCGGCCAGCGGACTGACGGCTCCGTGTGTCCTGTCTCCCACAGCTGCAGCGGGGCCTTCGTGGGCCAGCGGTGCCAGGCGCACAGCCCCTGCCTCAGCGCCCCCTGCAGGAACGGCGGGACGTGCCACGTGCTGGAGCGGGGCGGCCTGGCCGACTACACCTGCAGCTGCCGCCTGGGCTTCTCCGGGCCCCTCTGCCTGACGCCCCGGGACAACGCCTGCCTCCCCAACCCCTGCCGCAACGGCGGCACCTGCGACCTGCTCACGCTCGCCGACTACAAGTGTCTCTGCCCCCCCGGCTGGTCAGGTGAGGGGCCGCGCGGGCCCTGAGCGCCCCGTCAGACCCTCCGTCCTCACGAGGGCGGGCGCCCGGCCCGTCGGTGTGGCTGGAGGGGGCCCTGGGCTTTCGTTGGGCTGTCGGGGACTGATCCAAACGGCCCGAGCCTCCACCCCCTCGCCGCCCGCTGCTGCCCGGGGTCAGGGCCCGGACTGAAGTGTCTGGGCGTGTGGGCTCGGAAGGCACCGGCCCCGTCAGACCTGGGCCCTGGGTCCCGGGCGGAGGCTCAGCCTCTGGAGCCTGGGTCCCTCGTCCACGGAAAGATGGCCGCGTTGGGCGGCGGGTCCGGGGGGTTAAGGAGAGGATGCCGCTGAGCCCATCCCAGCCCCACACGTCCGGGGTCCCGGGGGGCGGCCCCCGTGGGGAGCAGGGCAGCCGGGGCGCCCCTCTTACCCGCCTCGCCCACCAGGGAAGACGTGCCAGCAGGCTGACCCGTGCGCCTCCAACCCCTGTGCCAACGGCGGCCAGTGCCTGCCCTTCGAGGCCTCCTACATCTGCCGCTGCCCGCCCGGCTTCCACGGCGCCACCTGCCGGCAGGACGTGAACGAGTGCGGCCTGAGCCCCCCGCCCTGCCGCAACGGGGGCACCTGCCTCAACGAGGTGGGCTCCTACCGCTGCGCCTGCCGCGCCACCCACACCGGCCCGCACTGCGAGCTGCCCTACGTGCCCTGCAGCCCCTCCCCCTGCCAGAACGGGGGCACCTGCCGGCCCACGGGCGACACCACGCACGAGTGCGCCTGCCTGCCAGGTACGGCCGGCCGCTCGGCCAGGAGGGCGGTGTGGGGTGTGGGGGGGACGGGGGCGCCCCAAGCACAGATTAGAAGGTGGCCCTGGGCGTGGCGTGCGGGCTGGTCTGGAGGAAGGAAGAGCGTTAGGGGGACGGCGCAGGGCCAGGCCCACCCCAGGCCCCACCTGCCCGTTTCTGACGGGTGGGCGTTGCTGTGACTGGACCGCGGGGCCCCAGGACCCCCAGGGGCCCCAGGACCCCTGCAGCCCCAGGAGGGGCTCCTTGGGGAGGCCTGGCCCTGGTCCAGTCTGGCTGGGGCCTCCTGGGCATTCCGTCCGAGGCATCTTTCCTGCTCAGCCCCCGGGGCAGCGGGCACAGCCACTCTGGGGTCCCCTCATCCCGGGGTCCCTAGAGCCCCGTGCACGTGAAGAACTCCCCACCACGGGAGCACTCACCCGTGCACCCCGGGGCTTCCCCGGGACCCGGGGTGGGGCTGGCCCTCCCTGCCTCCTGTCTCCAGGGACTCCCCTGGGTGTGGTGGGCGCAGGGCAGGCACCGAACCCCCTTCCGTCCCCCCAGCAGGCCCGCAGCACCGGTTCATACTGGTCTTTCCGTCGTAGTTTATCTTCGTTGCTGGCGACCTAAAAACAGAACCTCTGGTCTGTCGGCTGCGTGACGGGGAGGTGGGACCCCAGCAGGGGAGTGGGTGGGGTGTGGTTACTCGGGGGCACGGCGCCCGGCTGACCCGGGGATGACCTGGGGGTTGCCCCAGTCGCCACGCCACCCGCCCAGACTGGTCCCTGCAAAGAGGAAGTGTGTTCTGGGCCGTCACGCCCGCCCTCACCGCAGCCTGCCTCTTCGTGCAGACGCCAGGCGCGGGCTTCCTTCGCGCACAGGGGGCCCCCGCCGCCCGCCGGCTGCTCCCCGGTCTCTGGGGAGTGAGGGCCCAGCCCTCCGGCCAGGCCCCCCTCCCCCCCGGCTCTCGGTTCAGATCCTTCTTGGGGGCTGTGTGACCTCGAGCCGGGGCCTCCGTGCTGGCCTTCCCTGGGCGGGGGAGCCCAGCTCTCTAACCCTCCAGCCCCACCCGCTTTAGGAGGAGATGCTTTGAGGCGTGGGGCCCCCAACATAGCGGGAGGCAGAGCACGGGCCTGACTCTGATGTGGGGTGCTCCCCACACCACTCTGACTTCCATGTGGCTTTGGCTCCGGGGGGCGGGGGGCGGGAGGGCCCTCGGTCTCTGCGGGCAGGCGTGTCCAGAGGCGTGGGGAGGAGTCCATCGGTAACGGGCTGCCGTTTGGCTGCTCCATTTACACCTCTCCGCGCTGACCACTGACCGCGGGAGGTGCCTGATGGACGGCTGGCGGGCAGGGAGGCCCCGCGGAGGTCGGCCCCGGGTTGGGAGGAGCTGGGCACCGCGGCTCTGGGCTCCCCTAGGACTGCCCGCCTGGTCCTGCCCACACCGCTGCCCAGCTCGGAGGCCCCCATCCCCTGCAGCTCCTGCCCAGTGAGGTATCGGTGGCCCCGTGCCCCCGCCCAGCGCCTGGCCCGCAGGCAGTGCCCGGCCACGGAGCCACTAGGCACTCCCGGCCACGGAGGGTTTCAGTGAAGACCCTCAGCACCTGTGCCCGTGAATCTGTCCGTCCAACTGCCCTTTTTAAAATATATACACAGCCCTGACCGGTGTGGCTCAGTGGATAGAGCGTCGGCCTGCGGACTGAAAGGTCCCAGGTTCGATTCCGGTCAAGGGCATGTACTTTGGTTGCAGGCACATCCCCAGTAGGGGGGTGTGCAGGAGGCAGCTGATGGATGTTTCTCTCTCATCAATGTTTCTGACTCTCTATCCCTCTCCCTTCCTCTCTGTAAAAAATCAATAAAATATATTTTAAAATATATATACATATATATATGTTCTTTTTGATGTCAGAGAGAGAGGGAGAGGGAGAGAGAGAGAGAAACATCAATGGTGAGAGAGAACCATGGACCGGCTGCCTCCTGCACGCCCCACACAGGGGATGGAGCCCGCAACCAGGCCATGTGCCCTGACCGGGAATTGAACTATGACCTCCTGGTTCATAGGTCAACACTCAACCACAGAGCCATGCCGGCCGGGCCCCACTGCCCTTTCCAGACGATTCCTGGAGAGAAACGTGCTGTGGTCACAGGAGTGGGGAGGGCAGGGATGGGGTACGGACCCCGAGGCAGCGGGCGCCGCAGGGCACGGCCTGACCGGCCCGGCCGCTCTCCCCACAGGCTTCACCGGCCAGAACTGCGAGGAGAACATCGACGACTGTCCGGGAAACAGCTGCCAGAACGGGGGCACCTGCGTGGACGGCGTGAACACCTACAACTGCCGCTGCCCGCCCGAGTGGACAGGCACGTACCCCTGGGAGCAGCGGGGGGCCACCCCCCCGTCACGCTGCTCCCCCAGAGGAGGCGGTGGTGAGGGCCCGAGAGCCCGGCCGGGCCAGGAGGATGGTGTGACCTGGGGCGGCCCCTCTGCCCATGACCAGGGTCTGAGCCCCCTCCAGGGGTCAGTGTAGACGTGGGCATTGGCAGCCCTGTGCCAGAATCCAGTCCCCAGGTTTGAGCCCAGCTGGTGGGGGGATGCGGCCCCTGCCCTTGGGGCCCCCCGTTGGGTGGGGACGGCAGGCGAGTGTGGGCCCCGTGCACCTGGGCGCACAGTCAGAGCAGAGATGGAAGCCGCCCTGGTGCCCGCGGCGAGGGGAAGACGTGACTCCGGCTGGCCCTGAGCGAGGAGCCCGGACGGCCGCCTGGTGGAGGCGGACCTGCCCCCGGAGGGTCGGGGTCTCTGCCTGGGGTGGAGGCTGGCAGCGGCCGCCCGCCCGGCCCCATGGTCCCGGTGCCCCGCAGGTCAGTACTGCACCAAGGACATGGACGAGTGCCAGCTCATGCCCAACGCCTGCCAGAACGGCGGCACGTGCCACAACACCCAGGGCGGCTACAACTGCGTGTGCGTCAACGGCTGGACGGGCGAGGACTGCAGCGAGAACATCGACGACTGCGCCAGCGCCGCCTGCTTCCACGGCGCCACCTGCCACGACCGCGTGGCCTCCTTCTACTGCGAGTGTCCCCACGGCCGCACAGGTGAGGGGGGTGTCCCCACGGCCGCACAGGTGAGGGGGGGGGTGTCCCCACGGCCGCACAGGTGAGGGGGGGGTCCCCACGGCCGCACAGGTGAGGGGGGGGTGTCCCCACGGCCGCACAGGTGAGGGGGATGTGTCCCCACGGCCGCACAGGTGAGGGGGCGGAGTGTCCCCACGGCCGCACAGGTGAGGGGGGGGTGTCCCCACGGCCGCACAGGTCAGGGGGGCGCGTGACACCTGCCGCCGCGGGCGCGCTCGGGCCGGGCCTGGCGCCCCTCGCCTGGCTCACACGCACAGGCTGGCTTCACAGGGTCCCCAGGGGTGATGGAAGCGGCCTTTCTGGAGTGAAGAGGGGCAGGGGGTGCCCACGGTCAGGCCAGCTGGGGATGAACCTGCGTGTCCCGGGACGCTCAACAGGGTCACTCAGAAGCGTCACCGTGGGCCCTGGCCAGTGTGGCCCAGTGAATAGAGTTTCGGCCTGCGGACTGAAGGGTCCCGGGTTCGATTCCCGGTCAAGGACACAGGCCCGGGTTGCAGGCTCCATCCCCAGTAGGGGGTGTGCAGGAGGCAGCCGATCAGTGGTTCTCGCATCGTTGATGTTTCTGTCTCTCTATCCCTCTCCCTTCCTCTCTGAAATCGATAGAAAAGCATGTTTTTTAACAAAGCGTCGCAGGGGGAGGCCCCTCCTCATGGGTCTGGGCGGGTGGAGCGGGGAGGGCGGTGCCCGCTGACCCCGCCGCTCTGCCAGGTCTGCTGTGCCACCTCAACGACGCCTGCATCAGCAACCCCTGCAACGAGGGCTCCAACTGCGACACCAACCCCGTCAACGGCAAGGCCATCTGCACCTGCCCCTCGGGGTACACGGGGCCGGCCTGCAGCCAGGACGTGGACGAGTGCTCGCTGGGTACGCGCCGGGCGGGGCGCTCTGCCCGCGGGGGGGCCCCAGTCTGATGGGGGAGGCGGGCCGGTCCCTCCCGGACGGTTGGAGGCTGGGGTGCTGGGAGCAGCCCCTCACCGCGCCGCACCCCCAGGCGCCAACCCCTGCGAGCACAAGGGCAAATGCATCAACACGCTGGGCTCCTTCGAGTGCCGCTGCCTGCAGGGCTACGCCGGCCCGCGCTGCGAGATCGACGTCAACGAGTGCGTCTCGAACCCGTGTCAGAACGACGCCACCTGCCTGGACCAGATCGGGGAGTTCCAGTGCATCTGCATGCCCGGTGCGTGGGCCGAAGGGGGTGGAGGGGGCAGACAGCCCCCAGCCCCGTGCCCCTGCCACCCCCACCCCCAGCCCCCGGGCGACAGACTTCGCCAGCATCCGGGGAAACCGAGGGAGGCCCGGCCTGGGGGCCGAGCAGAGCGCGGGGCATGGGGGGGGGGTGGCCCTGGCACCCGTAGCTGCAGGTCTGGTGTGGGCGTCTCTGGGCCAGGACCGTCACGGCCCCGCTCCCCCCCCCCCCCCCAGGCTACGAGGGCGTGCACTGCGAGGTGAACCGGGACGAGTGTGCCAGCAGCCCCTGCCTGCAGAACGGCCGCTGCGTGGACAAGATCAACGAGTTCCAGTGCGAGTGCCCCACAGGTGCGCCACGCCCTCCGTGCCCGGGGCCGGCCGAGCCCGACGCCCCCTGTGGGTGGCCTGTCCTTCCCCTCAGAAATGGGTGGGGCGTCCAGGCTGGGGCGGCACGACCCTCCTCTTGCAGGGTGTGCTTGTGGGGGTGGGGGAGCCCGGGGGCCGGAGATGCGCCTCCTTGCTGCTGGGGTTCCCTGGAGGGGAGGGCGCCGGGAACCCCAGAGGGGTTGGGTGGGGGGAGGCACCGGCTCAGCTCTGGGGGCTCCTGGCTGGTGGGGAGGGCGCCATGGACATGGGGGCTCCTAGAGCCCCAGGAGGCAGCGTCTGTCCATGGGAGCAGGTCAGAGCCTTGGGCTCCTCAGATGCACATCGGCCTCCCCAGACACCCAGGGGAACCCCAGTCCCCACCTGCCTGGGCTGTAGCCATGGCAACCACAGTTGCTCCGGGGAAAGCCCTCTGTGAGGCCCCGAGAGGTGGGCCTGAGGCTGGAGCGGACGTGGGGAGGAGAGGGTCTGGGTGGGGGTGCCGCGTCCCTCCGGAGCTCGCACAGGGGAGCCCCTCTCGGGAACCGCTGTGTGGTCGGCTGGGGCGCGACCCTCTGCCAGCCGCCGCTGTGCCGCCGCAGGCTTCACCGGGAACCTGTGCCAGTACGACGTGGACGAGTGCGCCAGCACGCCCTGCAAGAACGGCGCCAAGTGCCTGGACGGGCCCAACACCTACAGCTGCGTGTGCACGGAAGGTGGGCGCCTGCCGGGGCGCAGGGAGGGGTATAGGGAGGGGCGCGGGTCCAGCGGAGGGACAGTCGGAGCCGAGGGGGCAGGTGTCAGGGCCTCAGCCTGGGACCCCGAGTCCAGGGGCCGAGGGCGCCGCTCAGCGCTGACCTCGCAGCGGAGGCGTCTGTCTTTTTTACATTTTTAAAAATATTCCTTATTGGCTTCAGAGAGGGAGAGAGAGACATCAACGATGAGAGAGAATCATGGATCGGCTGCCTCCTGCTTGCCCCCCACTGGGGGTCAAGCCTGCAACCCGGGCACATGCCCTGACCCAGAATCGAACCGTGACCTCCTGGTCCATAGCTCAGGGCCGGGCAAGGCGTCTCTCCATAGAGGACACACCCCGGTCCTCTCTGCCAGGGCGCCAGTGACCTGGGTCTGGTGGCAGAGCTCGGGGCGGGGGTGGCCTGGGGCCCAGGGAGCAGCCGCCCTGAGCTCGGCCCCCACCCTGCAGGCTACACGGGGCCCCACTGCGAGGTGGACATCGACGAGTGTGACCCCGACCCCTGCCACTACGGGTCCTGCAAGGACGGCGTGGCCGCCTTCACCTGCCTGTGCCGGCCCGGCTACACCGGCCACCACTGCGAGACCAACATCAACGAGTGCCACAGTCAGCCCTGCCGCCACGGCGGCACCTGCCAGGACCGCGACAACGCCTACCTCTGCCTCTGCCTCAAGGGGACCACAGGTGCCGGCCGGGCTCGGTGTGGGGGGCCCGGGGGGGTCGGCTGCGGGGCTCAGGGGCTGACCACCACGTGCCCCTCACCCCTCAGGACCCAACTGTGAGATCAACCTGGACGACTGTGCCAGCAACCCCTGCGACTCGGGCACGTGCCTGGACAAGATTGACGGCTACGAGTGCGCCTGTGAGCCGGGCTACACAGGTGAGCGGTCCTGGGGGTCAGGGCCCCCCCCTCCCCCCCCCGGCTCCATCCCTCAGAGCCCTGCTCAGGGCCTGGCCTGGGCTCAGGCTGTGCTCAGAGGCCAAGGTCAGCGGTGGGATGTCCCTGGGCCCTCACCCAGGTAGGTCGCTGCAGGGAGCCGCCCAGGGCCACTGTCGGGCTCCAGCCTTCAGAGACGGCAGCAGAGACAGCGCGGCGACTGGGGCTCCAGCGGCTCCGGGATCCGCGGGCACCTCGGCCGGCCCAGCGGGCTGAGAACACAGCCAGGGTCCAGGGCACCATCGCCCTCGGCCGCCCCCGTCTGCCCCGAGCAAGTCCCGGCTCTCAGGGCCTCAGGTGCCCCTTGGTCAGAGGCACAGTGTAGGCCAGTGGTGGGCAGCCTTTTGAGCTTGGTGTGTCAGACTTCGCCAAAGAACTGAGCGTAACTCGGGTAGTGTGTCACTTTGAGGAAAAAACATTATTTCGCAAATGTTTCATCCTCGGCATGCGGCTGCCTCAGCGGCCGCGTGTCATCAGAAATGGCTACGCGTGTCAGTGCTGACACGCGTGTCATAGGTTCGCCATCACTGGTGTAGGCTCTGCCCCTGGGCACTGGGAGGGGGACTCCCGCAAGTGCCAGCGAGCGCCCCGCAGAGTGGGCTGGGCCGGCCGGCACCGCAGGTGACACGCGTGTAAAATGCCAGCTCGGCCCGGCCGGCGCCGCTCAGTGGTTTAGCGTCGACCTACGAGCCGGGAGGTCACAGTCTGGTAAACATGTATTAAAAACGGTAAAAACGCCAGCTCGGCTGGTGTCCCCGCGGAAAACCGGGTGCGGGGTCGGTTATCACCCCCGGTGTCACGGGAGGAAACGGGCTCGGGCCAGAACCCGCTCACAGGACCCTCCCGCCCGCAGGGAGCATGTGCAACATCAACATCGACGAGTGCGCGGGCGGCCCCTGCCACAACGGCGGCACCTGCGAGGACGGCACCAACGCCTTCACCTGCCGCTGCCCCGAGGGCTACCACGGGCCCTCCTGCCTGTCGGAGGTCAACGAGTGCAGCAGCGACCCCTGCGCCCACGGGGCCTGCCGGGACGGCCTCAACGGGTGCGGGCACGGGGCACGGGGTGGGACGTGGGGCCTGCCGGGACGGCCTCAACGGGTGCGGGCACGGGGCACGGGGCACGGGGCGGGACGTGGGGCCTGCCGGGACGGCCTCAACGGGTGCGGGCACGGGGCACGGGGCGGGACGTGGGGCCTGCCGGGACGGCCTCAACGGGTGCGGGCACGGGGCACGGGGCGGGACGTGGGGCCTGCCGGGACGGCCTCAACGGGTGCGGGCACGGGGCACGGGGCGGGACGTGGGGCCTGCCGGGACGGCCTCAACGGGTGCGGGCACGGGGCACGGGGCGGGATGTGGGGCCTGCCGGGACGGCCTCAACGGGTGCGGGCACAGGGCACGGGCGGGGTGCAGGCACACGTCCACCCCTCCGGTCCACGGCTGTGAGCTGTGCCCCCAGGAAGGCCGCTGTGTGGGGGCCGGCAGGGGGCAGGCTGGGAGCTCCAGACGGGCCAGATGGTGGCCCCGGGCCGGGCGGGTGGGTGCTGTGACCCCGAGGACAGATAGCTGTGCCCAGTATAGACGCCTGCTCGGCCCTGGTCTGTGCCCAGCCTTCCCCGGCCACGGGTCGCCCTGAGCCACGTGTCCCCACGTCACAGCGCTGGCTCCGCGGGCGGGTCCTCGGGTCCCCGAGACTCGGGGCAGCGGCCAGTGCCCCGGGTTCGTGAGATGCAGGAAGTGGCTGTTGGGGGTTTTGTCTGGCTCCTCAGGCAGCTCCTCGGGTCTGTGAGTGGAAGGAGCATCTATTTTTTTAAGTATTTTTCATTGATTTTTAGAGAGAGAGGAAGGGAGAGGGAGAGAGAGAGAGAAACATCCGTGATGAGAGAGAATCAGGAATCGGCTGCCTCCTGCACGCCCCACACTGGGATCGAGCCCGCAACCCGGGCCTGTGCGCCGACCGGGAATCGGACCCGGAACCTCTTGGTTCCTGCTCAACCACTGAGCCCCGCCGGCGGGGCAGGGACCCCTGTTACGCCTCCCAGCCCCTCCAGCCACCCCTGAGCTTTAGCTGACGAGGTGGCTGAGGTACCTGAGGGGGGTGGGAGCCAGGAGCCACGCCTGTCCTTAGAGGTACGGGTGCGGCGCGGACAGGAGCTGGTGACGGGGCCGCCCGCCTGGGCAGCGCGGGGCCTGTGGCCGCTCCTCTGCTGCTCGCGGGGTTCAGAGGGCTCCGGGCTGGGAACTGTCATGGCGAGGAGGGTGGTCGCCCGTAGAGGGTGTGCAGCTGCTCGCGCTTGCCCAGCCCTCGCCCGCGCATCCTTCCGCCTGGCTGTCCCCGGTCTCCCCTCTCGTCATCAAGCCCAAGTCGAGCCGTAAGCTCTCCCCCTGAGTCCTGCGAGCTGGTCTAGCAAACTGCCAGCTGAGGGGTGTGGGAGCCCCTGTGTGTGGATGGTCATCAAACACAGGTGACCGCCTCGGGCTTGTGATTGGCGTTGGATGTGGGGCCGTCTTGTGGGACCGAGCCCCTCGCCCTCGATTGGTGTCAGAAGTGTTAGGGTGCCGAGGGGAAAACGAAGCTCTTTCTGACGCCCGTTACGTGCCCCGCATCGCTCTGTCTGCACGGGGCCATGGAGGGGGCGGGGGCCCTGTGCCCGCCTTTTGCACAGAGAGGGTAGGCCCTGGGGTCAAGGCCACACAGCCAGGGGCGGTGGGTGCTGGTGCCCCACCTTAAAGGACTGAGGGTCAGCGGGGACGGCCGCCTCCGTGCCATCCGACCAGGAGAGCGTGGGGGCGGGGGATGCCCACAGCGCGGCCCGCACGCCGCGGCCCCCCTGAGCCGCCACGGTCACCTCCGCAGGTACAAGTGTGACTGCGACCCCGGGTGGAGCGGGGCCAACTGTGACGTCAACAACAACGAGTGCGAGTCGAACCCCTGCGTCAACGGCGGGACCTGCAAGGACATGACCAGCGGCTACGTGTGCACCTGCCGTGAAGGCTTCAGCGGTGAGTGCGCGCGGGGCCCTGGCGCCGAGCAGGCCTCCGGGGCGGTGGCTCGGGCCCCCGGCCCGGCGCAGGGCGCAGCACGCGCCGACGGGTACCCTGACCGCTGTCCCCTCCCCCAGGCCCCAACTGCCAGACCAACATCAACGAGTGCGCGTCCAACCCGTGCCTGAACCAGGGCACCTGCATCGACGACGTGGCGGGGTACAAGTGCAACTGCCCGCTGCCCTACACAGGTGCGGCTGGGGCGGGGCCTGCAGGGCCGGGGCCTGGCCCGCCGGGTGGGGGAGGCGCTGTGGTGGCCGCGGGGTGTGCAGTGGCTCTCACGGGGCTGCCTTGTCTGCGAGCTCGACAGCCGCTCCCCGAGGTTCCGCTCTGCGAGCAGGGCCTCCGCCGGCTGCCTCCGGGCCTGGTTGCCGGATGAGCATAAAAAAGCAGGATGGCCCGGCCGTGTGGCTCAGTGGTTGAGCATCACGGCTCGATTCCCAGTCAGGGCACATGCCCGGTTTCGGGCTTGACCCCCAGCAGGGGCGTGCAGGAGGCAGCCGATCAGCGATTTTTCTCTCGTCATTGATGTTTCTGACTCTCCTTCTCCCTTTCTTTCCGAAGTCAATGGAAAAAATAAAAAAGTACAGGATGCCTGGGAGAGGACTTGAGTATAAGTAGACCCCAGATGTTTCACCTGGCGGCCTGCTCGGGGGGTGAGAAGGTGGGATCCTCGGCATAGAGGCAGGGGCCGTGCCTGGCTGGCGGCCTCCCGCTGGGTGCCCACTGCCCGGGGCCCGGGGCCTCTGCCGGCAGGCAGGCCCTCTGTGTGGGAACCAGGGGCCTCCCCTCCCGCTGGCAGCGGCGCTTCCCTGGTGTCCCAGCCTCCGTTCCCTTCCCGGCCAGGGGGTCCCAGGCCCCGTCCCCCTAGGACAGTGGTCGGCAAACCGCGGCTCGCGAGCCACATGCGGCTCTTTGGCCCCTTGAGTGTTCTAACGCCACTTCTTCAAAATAGACTCGCCCAGGCCGAAAACCGCCTTCTGCGCACGGGCCACGGAGTTTCAATCGCACTGGACGTGCGTGGTATTTTGTGGAAGAGCCACACTCAAGGGGCCAAAGAGCCGCATGTGGCTCGCGAGCCGCGGTTTGCCGACCACGGGCCTAGGAGAGCTATGCAAAGAGTTAAAAACCAAAAGTCACAACCACTCGGCCCCTGTGTGTGTGTGTGGGGGGGGGGGGGGGCGCTGGGAGTCCTGAGACGGCCTCCCTGGGGCGAGCGAGGCCGATGTGGTTCCCATGACATCGGGTGGCCGGAGGCCAGAGCCGTGTTTTCTTTGACCGACGCGCGGGGCCTGCGTTTTCTCTCCTGGATCAGTGAGGAAGCCCGGGGGCGCCCAGGCCTCCACGCCCGGCGCACCGAGCCCTTCGGCAGGCCGGCCGCCGTCGGCGCAGGAGGCAGGCGGGAGGAGCCGGTGCTGACCTGCTTCCCGCCCGCCCGCTTCCTGCTTCCCTTCGCACAATTGTCGGAAACTCGGGCGCGTTTCCTGCCCGCCCGGGTCACCGTGGAAACCGAGAGAAAGAAAGGCCCTGGAAAATCGCAGCGGCCGGCCAGCGAGATAATGGCCACCAGGAAGATAACGCTTCCTCGCTTCCTCGGCCGCCCTGCGGCGTAAACAGGAAAACCGGGAGGGAACGCACCCGGGGTGCAGAGGCACCCGGCCCCGCTGTCCCCAGGCCCTGCCGCAGCCCGCGGCTCCCCGGTAACGGATGTGCCCCCGCCTGGAGCTGGCACGGCCCCGCAGTGGATGGCCTTGTTCCGTGGTCTCGATGGGCGCTTCCTGCCTGGGACACGAGGGGCCGGGAGCAGGCCCGAGGCCCCCGCCACGCGTGGGGGTCGCCAGCCCTGACGCCAGGGGCTCCTCGGGGCGAGGCCCGGCTGTGCCCTGCCGCCCGTGGGCGCGTGTCCCTCTGGTGTCTCCGCCCGAGTCCCAGGCCCCCCTCAGCCAGGCGCTCACCCGGGGCTCACGTGCAGCCCCGTGGGTCTCTGACGGCGGGAGGACCACGTGGGGCCTGTGGAGGCCCGGGCGTTGGCCTCTGGCCGGGCTCCCGGGCCTCACCATCTCCCGCTCCCGCAGGAGCCACGTGCGAGGTGGTGCTGGCCCCGTGCGCCTCCGGCCCCTGCAGGAACGGCGGCGAGTGCAGGGCGTCCGAGGACTTCGAGAGCTTCTCCTGCGTGTGCCCGGCCGGCTGGCAGGGTGAGGCCGCTGCCCCCCGCCCGGCTCCGCTCCTCGGCTCCCAGGAGGGCGCCCCGGGCTCGGGCGGATCCGGGAGGGAGGGAGGGAGGGAGGGAGGGAGCTCTCATCTGTGGAGATGAGCCGGGTGCTGAGCCGCCTGCAGGGGCTCTATTCGTGGGAACCGACCCGGCCCCTCCTCTCCGCCTGGGCTGGAGGAGACCCGGCGGGTGGACGGAGAGGCGGGGCGGGGCTGAGGTGCTCTCCCTCCCGCAGGGCAGACCTGCGAGGTGGACGTCAACGAGTGCGTGAAGAGCCCGTGCCGCCACGGCGCCTCCTGCCAGAACACCGACGGCGGCTACCGCTGCCACTGCCAGGCCGGCTACACGGGGCGCAACTGCGAGACGGACATCGACGACTGCCGGCCCAGTGAGTGGCCACCTGCCCCCCCCTCGGCCACGGGCGGGACCGGGAGAACGGAGGTGGCGCTGGCTGGGCGCGGGGGGCCCTGGCCATACCAGCCGTCACTCCCAGAGAGGCCACCCCAGGTGGCGTGGCTGGAGGGAGCCGGGTTGGGGCGGGGCGGTGGCAGCTGCTCACGCAGCATCACCCGGGCCGGCGTGGACCGCGTGGTGTGCTTCCGGGCGGTTCCAGGAGGCTCCGGAGCAGGCCTGCCCGGCGTCCAGCCCGCCCGACACCTCCCGGTGGGTTCCCGGAGCTCCTCCCCCCGCGAGGAGGGACCTTGGGCCCCGCCCGGCGCCCCTCAGCCCGCTCTCCTGTCCCTCCCCAGACCCGTGCCACAACGGAGGCTCCTGCACGGACGGCATCAACGCGGCCTTCTGCGACTGCCTGCCCGGCTTCCAGGGCGCCTTCTGCGAGGAGGACATCAACGAGTGCGCCAGCAACCCCTGCCGCCACGGCGCCAACTGCACGGACTGCGTGGCCAGCTACACCTGCACCTGCCCGCCGGGCTTCAGCGGCATCCACTGCGAGAACAACACGCCCGACTGCACCGAGAGGTGGGCGGCCCGGCAGGGCCCCGGCGCCGGGGGCGGGGGGGGGGGGGGCATGTGGGCCGTGCACAGGGTCTGGCAGCCTGGCCCCGAGCAGGCGTCCGCCGTCACGCAGAGCTGGCCGCGCAGAGCCGGACTGCTCCTGTCCTGCGGGGCTCCTCGAGGGCCGTTGCCAGTTGACGGGGGGAGGTGTCTTGTTTCCTTTTTCACCTTGGCTGCCGGGAAGCTCGCGTTAAATGTGCTCGTCCCTGTCTCCTGGCATGATTGTCCTCTGTGTTATCTCTACGAGTTCTGACGTTCCTCCTGTTTTCCCCTGAACCCGTGAGTGTGAGAAAGCTCCCCTCAGGATGAGCTGTAAGGAAGGCCGAGGATGGGGAGGGGCGTGATGGGGTTTGCGAGCCTGAGGCCCCCCTGTCCTGTGTCAGGGGCCTCCTGAGGCTGCCGTGGGCCCCCGTGAGGTCAGTCAGGCTGCTGCTGGCCTGGTGCGGCCGTGCGGCCCGCCTTGGCCACCGTCTGAGCCAGCGTGGAGGGTCCTGCGTGGGCAGCGTCCTTCGCCCAGTGACCCTCCTCCCGGTGCCTGCCCGCCTGCAGCTCCTGCTTCAATGGCGGCACCTGCGTGGACGGCATCGACTCCTTCACCTGCCTGTGCCCCCCCGGCTTCACGGGCAGCTACTGCGAGCACGACATCAACGAGTGTGACTCGCGGCCCTGCCTGCACGGCGGCACCTGCCAGGACAGCTACGGCACCTACCGGTGCACCTGCCCGCTGGGCTACACCGGCCTCAGCTGCCAGGTGAGCGGGAGGGAGCTGCTGGGTCCGCCTCGGCCGAGGAGGGAAGAGCCTGGCTGAGGCGCGGGGTGCCCTCGGGCACGTGTCCCTGGGGTCTGATGGCCAGCCTGGCCCTGGCCTGGGCGGTGCTGCCAGCAGAGGTGCTGCCGGGCGGCCGTCCCGGTCAGGGAGCAGAGGTTTGGGGAGAGAGCAAAGACGAGGTAGTGTAGGGGAGAGATGGGCTTTATAGGGTTTTGTTCTGTTTTAATATATTTTTATTTCAGAGAGGACGGGAGAGGGAGAGAGAGAGAAACATTAATGATGAGAGAGGATCACTGATCGGCTGCCTCCTGCACGCCCCCTACTGGGGATCAAGCCTGCAACCCCCCGGGGCATGTGCCCTGACCCAGAATCAAACCCGGGACCCTTCCGTCCGCAGGCCAACGCTCTATCCACTGAGCCACACCGGCTAGGCTGGCTGGGGAAGGATTGTTAAAAGCTGATGTTTTTATAGGAAATACACAAAAGTATTAACGGGTGATCTTCCTAGGAGATTTTCACAGGAAATACCAATTATAAAAACTCCCAACAAAATTGTCTACTTCCGATATAAGATCTTCCTTGGAGGGAAGGGGGTCTGGGTTTGCTGAGGGGGCGTGGGGGGAGAGAGAGAGAGAGCGAGAGACAGAGACCACCCAGCCCCTGAGCAGTGGAGCCCGTGGGCCTCAGTCTCCTCCTCTGTGGGGTGGGCGTGAGGTTCTCGGGTGTGCGTGGGCCGCGCGGCCAGGAGGGGCGAGTGTGAGCGCTGCCCTGCGCCCCCAGAACCTGGTGCGCTGGTGTGACTCCTCGCCCTGCAAGAACGGCGGCAGGTGCTGGCAGACCAACGTGCTGTACCGCTGCGAGTGCCACAGCGGCTGGACCGGCCTCTACTGCGACGTGCCCAGCATGTCCTGCGAGGCAGCCGCCCGGGAGCGAGGTAAGCACGTGTCCCCTCCCAGCCCAGGCTCCCCGGCGGCCGGCCCCCGGGAGGGAAGCCCAGGCCTCACACTCTGCCACCGCCCCCCCCCCCCCCCCCCCCGCAGGCATCGACGTGACCCACCTGTGCCGGAACGGCGGGCTCTGCGTGGACGCGGACAACACGCACCACTGCCGCTGCCAGCCGGGCTACACGGGCAGCTACTGTGAGGACCAGGTGGACGAGTGCTCGCCCAGCCCCTGCCAGAACGGGGCCACCTGCACCGACTACCCCGGCGGCTACTCCTGCGAGGTGGGGACCCATCCCCGGGGAGGGAGGGGTGTGTTTGGTGGGGCATTGAGTGCTGGGCCCTGGGTTGGGAGCCAGCTCAGTAAGGAAGACTCAGCCCAGCAGATGCAGATGCCTTTTAGTCCCATTAAGGTAGAGCCAGGGTAACCAGGGAAGACTGCCTGGAGGAGGTGTCCCGTGGGGGAGGAGGGAGTGGCTGGAAGAAGAAGATACACTGAGAAGTTGGACAGGGTTTTCCTCCTGTAGGATTTTTCCCCCCTTGTTCAATTGACACCCCTCCTGAGACCCCCCCCCCCCACATCTACCTCAGGAGATGGGGCCTGGCCCCTGCTCTGGGCCATGACTTAGTTGATCGGAGCCCTTCTCAGGGTCGGCTGGACAGGAGTCTGCCTCCGGGTCAGCCCGATGTGAGGAGCCCAAGGCTTCACCGGGCAGGAGGGCGGCGTGTGTGGCTGTCAGTCAGCTCGGGGGCAGCTCACACCCCGGCTGCCCACGGAGCCACAGCCCCGCCCGTGTCCGTCTCCCTGACAGTGCGTGGCCGGCTACCACGGGGTGAACTGCTCCGAGGAGATCAACGAGTGCCTGTCCCACCCGTGCCAGCACGGCGGCACCTGCATCGACCTCACCAACACCTACAAGTGCTCCTGTCCGCGGGGCACGCAGGGTGAGGCGCCGCACCAGGCCGGGTCCAGGGCGTGGGCGGCCGGGGCCCCTGTGCCGGCCAGAGGCATCCCGGACCCAGCCAGAGCCTCGTGAGGGCGACGGGGAGGGCGCGGGGCAGCGGGCGGGCGGCCCGCGGGTCCCTGACGCCCGCCGCGCCCCTGCAGGGGTGCACTGCGAGATCAACGTGGACGACTGCAACCCCCCCATCGACCCCGTGTCCCGCGGCCCCAAGTGCTTCAACAACGGCACCTGCGTGGACCAGGTGGGCGGCTACTCCTGCGCCTGCCTGCCCGGCTTCGTGGGCGAGCGCTGCGAGGGCGACGTCAACGAGTGTCTCTCCAACCCCTGCGACGCCCGCGGCACCCAGAACTGCGTGCAGCGCGTCAACGACTTCCACTGCGAGTGCCGCCCCGGCCACACCGGTGGGTGCCCGGCCTGGCGGGGGCGCGGGGCGGGGCGGGCGGGGCTGTGGGTGCCGCCCCGGCCACACCGGTGGGTGCCCGGCCTGGCGGGTGGGGCTGCCGGAGCCGCTCCTCACCCCCGTGCTCGTCCCCAGGGCGCCGCTGCGAGTCCGTCATCAACGGCTGCAAGGGGAGGCCCTGCCAGAATGGCGGCACCTGCGCCGTGGCCTCCAACACCGCCCGCGGCTTCATCTGCAAGTGCCCGGCGGTAGGTGGCACGCCCGGGGGTGGGGAGGGCCCTGGCCTGAGGCGGACACCCCTGCCGAGGGCCTGGCCCTGCACACACGTCTGCTGAGGCCTGCACCGCCCTCAGGCCCCTCAAGGTCATCTCTCGTGTCTGTGAACTTGACTTGCAGAGCAGTTTTATTTTACTTATTTAATATGTTTTTATTGATTTTAGAGAGGACGGGAGAGAGAGATAGAAACGTCAATGATGAGAGAGAATCACTGCTTGGCTGCCTCCTGCACGCCCCACACTGGGACTGAGCCCGCAACCCGGGTACGTGCCCTTGACCGGATAGAACCTTGGACTCTTCAGTCCGCAGGCCGGCGCTCTGTCCACTGAGCCCAGCAAGCCAGGGCCGGAGCCGTTTTAGATTCACAGAACAGTCCTGCGGAAACTAGGGTTCCCAGTTCTGCCGTCCTGGGGTCCGTTGTTACTATGGACGTTGTTACTATTGGCGAGCTGACATCGATACATTGTTACTGAGTCAAGGCCGCAGCGACACATTGTTACTGAGTCAAGGCCGCAGCGACACATTGTTACTGAGTCAAGGCCACAGCGACACATTGTTACTGAGTCAAGGCCACAGCGACACATTGTTACTGAGTCAAGGCCACAGCGACACATTGTTACTGAGTCAAGGCCACAGCGACACATTGTTACTGAGTCAAGGCCACAGCGACACATTGTTACTGAGTCAAGGCCACAGCGATACATTGTTGCTGAGTCAAGGCCACAGCGATACATTGTTGCTGAGTCAAGGCCGCAGTGATACATTGTTACTGAGTCAAGGCCACAGCGACACATTGTTACTGAGTCAAGGCCACAGCGACACATTGTTACTGAGTCAAGGCCACAGCGACACATTGTTACTGAGTCAAGGCCGCAGCGACACATTGTTACTAAGTCAAGGCCACAGCGACACATTGTTACTGAGTCAAGGCCGCAGGGCGCCCAGGGCGCAGGCTGGCTCCGGAGTTGTGCTGCGGGCTCTGGATTCTGACAGTGCAGAGGGCGGCGTCCTCCATGAAACGCACGGCGTCCGTGGAGTTTCTCGGGGCCCTGGGAACCCCGTGTGTTCTGCCTGTGCATACGGTTTCCCTTCCCGCCTACCCTGAGGTTTTTATGTTCACAGGATATCTCTATTTACTTTATCTTTTTAACATACATTTTTATTGATTTCAGAGAGGGCAGGAGAGGGAGAGAGAGAAGCATCAATGCTGAGAGAGAATCATTGGCCGGCTGCCTCCTGTTCACCCCCCACTGGGGATCCAGCCCGCAACCCGGGCCTGTGCCCTGACCGGGAGTCCAACCATGACCTCCTGGTTCCTAGAGCAACGCTCCACCACTGAGCCACCCGGTCGGGCCACAGAATGTCTCTTTAAGGGGTTCTGCTGCCCAGACAAAGGCGGCCGGCCCCTCTCCCGGGCGGGGACCTGGGGAACCAGCGCCACCCTCTCCCCGCAGGGCTTCGAGGGCGCCACGTGCGAGAACGACGCGCGCACCTGCGGCAGCCTGCGCTGCCTCAACGGCGGCACCTGCATCTCGGGCCCGCGCAGCCCCGCCTGCCTGTGCCTGGGCCCCTTCACGGGCCCCGAGTGCCAGTTCCCGGCCAGCAGCCCCTGCGCGGGCGGCAACCCCTGCTACAACCAGGGCACCTGCGAGCCCACCTCCGAGAGCCCCTACTACCGCTGCCTGTGCCCCCCCAAGTTCAACGGGCTCCTGTGCCACATCCTGGACTACAGCTTCCGGGGCGGCGCCGGCCTGGACATCGCCCCGCCGCCCGTCGAGGAGGCCTGCGAGCTGCCCGAGTGCCGCGAGGAGGCGGGCAACAAGGCGTGCAGCCTGCGCTGCAACAACCACGCGTGCGGCTGGGACGGCGGCGACTGCTCCCTCAACTTCAACGACCCCTGGCAGAACTGCTCGCAGGCGCTCGAGTGCTGGAAGTACTTCAGCAACGGCCGCTGCGACAGCCAGTGCAACTCGGCCGGCTGCCTGTTCGACGGCTTCGACTGCCAGCGCGCCGAGGGCCAGTGCAAGTGAGCCGGCGGGCGGCGGAGCGGGCGGGGGAGGGGCCGAGCTCCAATGCCAGGTGCCATCTGGGGGTCGCCTGTGGGCAGAGCAGGCGGGCGGAGCGGGCGGCGGAGCGGGCGGGGGAGGGGCCGAGCTCGAATGCCAGGTGCCGGCTGGGGGTCCCCTGTGGGCGGGGCGGGCCGGGTGGTGGAGGCTGAGCCCTGCCCTGCGCCCGCAGCCCCCTGTACGACCAGTACTGCAAGGACCACTTCAGCGACGGGCACTGCGACCAGGGCTGCAACAGGGCCGAGTGCGAGTGGGACGGGCTGGACTGCGCGGAGCACGTGCCCGAGCGCCTGGCGGCCGGCACGCTGGTGGTGGTGGTGCTCATGCCGCCGGCGCAGCTGCGCAACGACTCGCTCCGCTTCCTGCGGGAGCTCAGCCGCCTGCTGCACACCAACGTGGTCTTCAAGCGCGACGCCAGCGGCCAGCAGATGATCTTCCCCTACTACGGCCGCGAGGAGGAGCTGCGCAAGCACCCCATCCGGCGCTCCGTGGACGCGGACGGCTGGGCCGCGCCTGGCGCCCTGCTCGGCCAGGTCAAGGCCGCGCTGCTCCCGGGCGGCGAGGGCGGGCGCTGGCGCAGGGAGCTGGACCCGATGGACATCCGCGGGTGAGTGAGCGCGACCCCAGGCCGAGCCCGCGCGACCCTCGGGGCTGCCCCCTCCGCTCGATGGTAAAGGGCCTGAGGCCCCGCCGGGCCGCCTCCCCACCCGCGGCCCTTGTGCCGAGGCCCGTGCCCTGGGGCTCGGTCAGCCCCCCGGGGCGGCCCGGGCTGGAGGTCTGTCCTGCTGAGATGGGGAAGCGGGTGTTAGGCCCCACGGGAACCACAGCGAGTGGCAGGCCTGGTGGGCGGGCCTTTGCGGGCCTCTCCTCCAGGGCCGTTCCCGTCCTGACCTGCTCCCGGCCGCCCCTCCTC
The DNA here is from genome assembly GCF_027574615.1 of Eptesicus fuscus. Classification (NCBI taxonomy): domain Eukaryota; kingdom Metazoa; phylum Chordata; class Mammalia; order Chiroptera; family Vespertilionidae; genus Eptesicus; species Eptesicus fuscus. Next base: position 78,296,133 of record NC_072487.1, read on the forward strand.
GAGCTCTGGGGCCCTGTCTCCCCGGGGTCCTCGGGGTGCTACCACCAGGGCGCCATCTGGTCCCCGGGGCGGCTGGTGGGCAGCCCGCACTGAGCCCCGCCCTGCGCCCGCAGCTCCATCGTCTACCTGGAGATCGACAACCGGCAGTGCGTGCAGGCCTCCGCCCAGTGCTTCCAGAGCGCCACCGACGTGGCCGCCTTCCTGGGCGCACTCGCCTCGCTGGGCAGCCTCAACATCCCCTACAAGATCGAGGCCGTGCAGAGTGAGTGCCACCCCTCCCGCCAGCGTGCCCGCGGCCCCGGGAGGGGTCGGGGCCCAGCTCCCCCACGGGGTGTGTGCCGTGCCCTCCGGAGTTCGGGGAGCCCTTTTCTGGAAATTTCTGCCTGGCGCATCCTCCCTCCCGGCGTGACGGCAGCCGGCGGGGCCGGCCCCGGGGACAAGCGCATCCGCCGGAAAGGGGGCGCTCCGTCCTCCCCCACCCCTCCCCCTGGTTTTCTTTGTTGGGTATTATTTCAAAATCATTACAGCTTTTTAAAAAGGGGAGGGGGGGGAAGCATTGATCGATGTCATGTGAAGAGTTGAAGTTTGTATCTCGGAAATCCCCGTAAATCCTCGGTCTTAACAGCTCAGCGCGAGCGCGGCCGTTCGGAGCCGCTAATCCCTCCTTCAGGAGAGGAAAGCGGCCGCCTCCCCACGCGGGCGGGTGCAGGAGAGAGTTTAGCGATAGTTTGCAATTCTGATTCATCGCGTCGAAATGACCTTATTTCGGGGGGCGGGGTGGAGGAGAGCGGGGGAGGAGGCGCCCGGCCGGCCGCGGAGCCAGTCCTCTGCCCCCGGCCGCCCGCCCGCCGCGGAGCCGCTGCCTGATGCCCGGGCGCCCGGCGCCGGCCGCTGTGCCCGCAGGTGAGACGGTGGAGCCGCCGCCGCCGCCGCCGCTGCACTTCATGTACGTGGCCGTGGCCGCCTTCCTGCTGCTCTGCTTCGGGGGCTGCGGCGTGCTCCTGTCGCGCCGGCGCCGGCGGCAGCATGGCCAGCTCTGGTTCCCCGAGGGCTTCAAGGTGGCGGAGGCCAGCAAGAAGAAGCGGCGCGAGCCCCTGGGCGAGGACTCCGTGGGCCTCAAGTGAGTGGGCGCGGCCCGGGCTCCGGGGGCGCGAGGGAGGCGGGGCGCACGCGGTCCGGGCCTTGCCAGCGCCTCGGGGTTCCCCGGGGAGCCCCGCTCAGCCTCGCTCCCCGTCCCCCCCAGGCCCCTGAAGCACTCCTCGGACGGCGCCCTCATCGACGACAATCAGAACGAGTGGGGCGACGAGGACCTGGAGACCAAGAAGTTCCGGGTGAGTCGGGGCTCGGGGGCCGCGGGGGTGTGCGCCCGCCGCCCGCCGGCCCGGCGTGACGTGGCGCGGCTCTCCGCTCGGCCCCGCCTGCAGTTCGAGGAGCCGGTGGTGCTTCCCGACCCGGACGCCCAGACGGACCACCGGCAGTGGACGCAGCAGCACCTGGACGCCGCGGACCTGCGGGTGTCGGCCATGGCGCCCACGCCGCCCCAGGGCGAGGCCGACGCCGACTGCATGGACGTCAACGTCCGCGGGCCCGGTGAGTGCGCTCGGCCAGGCTCACCCTCGGCCTGAAGCCTGCGCTTCCCCGGCCGGAGCCCTCGCCTCCACCCCTGAGCCCCCCCACCCCTGAGCCTCTGCCCCTGAGCCCCCCCCCCCCCCGCCCCTGAGCCCCCCCACCCCCGCCCCTGAGCCCCCCCCCGCCCCCGCCCCTGAGCCCGGGTCAATGTTCTGAAGGGTGAGGGGGCGGGGCGCTCAGTCCCCCCGGCCTCCTCCTGGCTGACCCGCAGCCCACTCTGCCCCGGAAATAGGTCTCTTCCCCCGAAGTGCTTCCCCTGAGGCACCTGGTGCTGGTTTCCTGGCTGCGTTTTTATTTTTAGTTTTTTTTTTATATGTTTTGCCCGGCTGGCGTGGCTCGGTGCTTGACCTATGGACCAGGAGGTCACGGTTCAATTTCCGGTCAGGGCACATGCCCAGGTTGGGGGCTCGATCTCCAGTGTGGGGCGTGCAGGAGGCAGCCGATCCATGATTCTCTCTCATGGTTGAAGTTTCTATCTTTTGCTCTCCCTTCCTCTCTGAAATCCATAAAAGTGTTTTTTAAATGACATATGCCGTTGAACTTTAAAAAAATTTTTGTATGTCTTTATTGACTTTAGAGAGAGGACAGGAGAGAGAGAGAAACATCACTGATGAGAGAGAATCATGGACTGGCTGCCTCCTGCACGCCCCACACTGGGGATGGAGCCCTAACCCAGGCCTGTGCCCTGACCGGGAATCGAACCCTGACCCCTGGTTCCTAGGTGGGCGCTCAACCCTGAGCCCCGCGGGCTGGGCCCCGACTGCATTTTCACGTCATCGTTTCTCTGGGGGGGGGATGTCGATGACGTTCTCGCAGGTCGTCAGCAGAGCGCAGGTCTGTTGCCACAGGTCGCGTGGCCACGGGACGTGGCTCTGCCCCTCGGGAAGCTCGGATTGGTTTGGTGGCACCCAGGCCCCGTGTGCAGGGCCACGTGTCCCCACAGGCCGTCCCCCGGCCAGGCGCGCCGTCGCGCTGCCCGGGGCCGCTGCGGGCCGGCCTTCCTGACCCCCCACCCCTGTCCCTCCTGCAGACGGCTTCACGCCCCTCATGATCGCCTCCTGCAGCGGAGGGGGCCTGGAGACGGGCAACAGCGAGGAGGAGGAGGACGCCCCGGCCGTCATCTCGGACTTCATCTACCAGGGCGCCAGCCTGCACAACCAGACCGACCGCACCGGCGAGACCGCCCTGCACCTGGCCGCCCGCTACTCCCGCTCCGACGCGGCCAAGCGCCTGCTGGAGGCCAGCGCGGACGCCAACATCCAGGACAACATGGGCCGCACCCCACTGCACGCGGCCGTGTCCGCCGACGCACAGGGCGTCTTCCAGGTGGGCAGCTGCCGCCCGACCCCCCCCCCCTGAAACCCCCCCCCCGCCCACTGCCCGGGGCCGGGCCGGCATCTCCGGTCACCTGGACCCTGAAGCCCGGACCCCAGGCATGGCCTAAGCAGGGGTAGCTGGTGTCTCAGCCTGAGCCAGGCGCCAGGCCGGGGAGGGCGCCGAACCCCACCCGTCATCCTCGCAGGGAAACCAGGCTGGGAAGGTCCGGCAGGAGCCCCAGGGACCGGCGGGGTGGGGCCTCCCCACCCCGACCCGGCCAGGCTCCCCTCCCACCTCGGTGGCCCCCACGCCTTGCTCCTCCGCCTGTGGCCGTGGGAAGGGCTTAGAGACTGCCGCTTCCTGCCTGCAACCCTGACGCTGGCCTTGCTGGGAAGCCCGGGTCGGGCGGGAGTTAGGGGTTTGGGTGCCTAGGTCTCTGGGGGTGTCCCTGGCACAGGCTCCTGTAAGCCGCCTGCCAGGCCCCCGGGGCGTGACCCGGCTCTGGGCAGCCCTGCCCTGCACGGATGGGCAGGTAGGAGGGGCAGAACCCAGGCAGTCACCCCAGAGCGGCTGCTTTCACCGTTTCAGCCCATTTCCCTGCAGAAAGCACAGGTTGAGCATGAGCGCAGGTGAAAGGGGACGATGTCGGGGAGCCCCAGGCCGGCTCAGGCTGCGGGTGCAGCGGCGGCCTCTTAGGCGCTCAGAGACACACTCTCGCAGGCGCCTCGCGGGAACCAGGTCCGTGCTGCTCGCTGCGTGCGCCCAGCTCTTTCCACCCGCCCGCCAATAGCAGTCACCCTCCCGGCCGGTGGCCCGGGGCGGCGGCATCTGACGGGCTGCCCAGGTCCGTGAGCCGGGCTGGAGGTAGCAGAGCTCAGCGGTTCTGAGGGTGGCTCGGCCTCTGCGCCAAGGCCACGTGCGGGCACCAAGGGGCTGGTCTGTGGGCAGCACCGCCTGCGTCCCGGCCTGACCCCACGCCCTCAGCAGCCGCCGGCGGAGTCCTGCCCACACCCCCCCAACCTCCCTTTCTCACGTCATGACCTTCCGGCCTTGCTGGGGCTCCTCCGACCCCAAGAGGGCCTTGGGCTCCGCTTCCCCAGCCTGAGACCCTCCCTGTCGCCCAGATCCTGATCCGGAACCGAGCCACGGACCTGGACGCCCGCATGCACGACGGCACCACGCCGCTGATCCTGGCCGCGCGCCTGGCGGTGGAGGGCATGCTGGAGGACCTCATCAACTCGCACGCCGACGTCAACGCCGTGGATGACCTGGGTAAGCCGGGCGCCGTGCGGGCCGTGGGGACGGGCGCTGCCCCTGCTCCGCCCCACCAACCCTCGGCCTCTGCCGCCCACACAGGCAAGTCCGCCCTGCACTGGGCCGCCGCCGTGAACAACGTGGAGGCCGCCCTCGTGCTCCTGAAGAACGGGGCCAACAAGGACATGCAGAGCAACAAGGTGGGCGGGCCGCGTGGGGCCCTGGGCGTGGGGGCCGCGTGGGGCCCTGGGCGTTGGGGCGTGGGCGTGGGGGCCGCGTGGGGCCCTGGGCGTGGGGGCCGCGTGGGGCCCTGGGCGTGGGGGCCGCGTGGGGCCCTGGGCGTGGGGGCGTGGGCGTGGGGGCCGCGTGGGGCCCAGGCCGGGCCCCTGGGAACTGGCACACGCTGGACGCAGACCCCATAGCTCAGGGCAGCCCTTCCTTCACCGACCTGTGCTTACCGGGCCTTCCCAAGCACAGGGCTGCCACCCAGCAGGCATCGGTCCTCGTATAGGGAGTGACCTGGACCTGACCTTCTGTCCCCCCTGCCACCAGGCAGGGCAGGGTGACCTAGACGGTGTGGGTTGAGCTGGAACCTGGTGGGTGTGGGGGGCTCAGGGACTGAGTGGCCCCAGAGGTAACGTGAGTGGCTGCCTTCCTGCTGGTGAACCCACCTTCTCACCCACCATGGCCAGTCTCCCTCCGCAGCCAAGAAACGCTTCTCCCGCTCCAATCTGACCCCCTGGTGTCCTGAACCTGCACCAGCAGTGTTGGGCACTAGGGGGCGCTGATGGCCACGGGGACCGGGCACAGGGCATCAGGCCATTGCCAGGGCATTGTGTGAGCCAGGCTGGCTCCTCGGCTTCACCCCCAGCGTGGCATTCGGGGGGGGGGGGGGCACGTGGCACGCCAACCGTGGAAATGAGAAAGCCGAGGCCCCGGAGGACCCAAGGGGCGGAGCCGTCAGCATGACCTGGGGGCCATCGGGGTGCGGACTCCTGTCCTGGTGGCGGTACCTGCCCTTCTGAGACCCCCAGCCCCTGAAATGCTGCCACGTTTGCGTCTGTGCAGCTTTCGGGGGCGGGGGGGAGGCCACAGTTAGAATTCCCACGGGGTCTGTGACCCCCACGAAGGTGAACCCTCCCGGTTCAGAGCGTGTCGTCCCGCAGACCAGCTCCGGGCGGCCCAGGTGCGTGTAAGGCTGTGTTTTTAAGAAACTTGATCAGCCCAGCCCGAGCGCTCAGTGGTTGAGCATCAGCCTATGAACCAGAAGGTCAGGGTTCGATTCCCAGTCGAGGAATATGCCCAGGTTGCAGGCTCGATCCCCCTAGGGGGTGTGCAGGAGGCCACCGGTCGACGATTCTCTCTCACGGTTGATGTTCCTCTCTCTCTCCTCTCTTCTCTCTGAAATCAATAAAAACACATTTTTAAAAAGAAGGAGGAGACTCGGTCAGGGTAGGCGATGGTAGGAGGCCCGCGGGGTGGGACGTCAGACGGCGGGTCCCCGTGGCGGGGCGCTGCGGAGGGTGACCCTCCCTCTGTGCCCGTGTTCCCAGGAGGAGACGCCCCTGTTCCTGGCCGCCCGGGAGGGCAGCTACGAGACGGCCAAGGTGCTGCTGGACCACTTCGCCAACCGGGACATCACGGACCACATGGACCGGCTGCCGCGCGACATCGCGCAGGAGCGCATGCACCACGACATCGTGCGGCTGCTGGACGAGCACAGCCTGGTGCGCAGCCCCCCGCTGCACGGCGCCCTGGGCGGCGCGCCCACCCTGTCGCCCCCGCTCTGCTCGCCCAACGGCTACCTGGGCAACCTCAAGCCGGCCGTGCCGGGCAAGAAGGCACGCAAGCCCAGCACCAAGGGCCTGGCGGGCGGCAAGGAGGCCCGGGACCTCAAAGCGCGGCGGAAGAAGGCGCAGGACGGCAAGGCCTGCCTGCTGGACAGCTCCGGCGTGCTGTCGCCCGTGGACTCGCTCGAGTCGCCCCACGGCTACCTGTCGGACGTGGCCTCGCCGCCCCTCCTGCCCTCCCCCTTCCAGCCGTCCCCGTCCGTGCCCCTCAGCCACCTGCCGGGCATGCCCGACACCCACCTGGGCGTGGGCCACCTGGGCGTGGCGGCCAAGCCCGAGATGGCAGCCCTGGGCGCGAGTGGCCGGCTGGCCTTCGAGGCGGGGCCGCCACGCCTCTCCCACCTGCCCGTGGCCTCCGGCACCGGCCCGGTCCTGGGCGCCGGCGGCAGTGGGGCTGTGAATTTCACCGTGGGCGGGGCCACGGGCTTGAACGGCCAGTGTGAGTGGCTGTCCCGGCTGCAGAATGGCCTGGTGCCCAATCAGTACAACCCCCTGCGCGGGAACGTGGCGCCCGGCTCGCTGAGCGCGCAGGCTCCCGCCCTCCAGCACGGCGTGATGGGCCCGCTGCACGGCGGCCTCTCCGCCTCCACCCTGTCCCAGATGCTCAGCTACCAGGCCCTGCCCAGCACGCGGCTGGCCACCCAGCCCCACCTGGTCCAGGCCCAGCCGGTGCCGCAGCCGGTGCCGCCGCCGCCGCAGAGCCTCCAGATGCAGCAGCCGCCGAGCATCCAGCAGCCGCAGAGCCTGCCGCCGCCCCAGCCGCACCTGGGCGTGAGCTCGGCCGCCGGCGGGCACCTGGGCCGGAGCTTCCTGGGCGGGGAGCCGAGCCAGGCGGACGTGCAGCCGCTGGGGCCCGGCCTGGCGGCGCACACCATCCTGCCCCAGGACAGCCAGGCCCTGCCCACGGCGCTGCCGTCCTCGCTGGGCCCGCCCATGGCCACCGCCCAGTTCCTGACGCCGCCCTCCCAGCACAGCTGCTCCTCCTCGCCCGTGGACAACACCCCCAGCCACCAGCTGCAGGTGCCCGAGCACCCCTTCCTCACCCCGTCCCCCGAGTCCCCCGACCAGTGGTCCAGCTCGTCCCCCCACTCCAACATCTCCGATTGGTCCGAGGGCATCTCCAGCCCGCCCACCAGCACGCAGTCCCAGATCGCCCACATCCCGGAGGCGTTCAAGTAAAGAGCCGGCCATGGAGCCACGCTTCTAGCCACGAGGCCACACGGCCCGGCCACGGGGCCACCTTCCTTCCCCAGGCCCTGCCGGGGCGTTCGCCCGGCTCTCCACGGACACCGGGCCGACCAAAGGAGCTTATTTTTTTTTTTAAGAAACGTTTTTATACAAAATAAGAGGACAGAGATGGGAACTTTTTTTAGTATTTATTTATGTTCTTCTATTTCACGTGGAAGCACTGCCTTGTTATTTATATGTATCGTGCTCTCGGGCACCAGGCATGAACTCTCTCCCAGGAAACTGAGTAGCTCTTAGCCATGACTTCCCTCCGCCGGGAAGATGGTTACATGTGTGTAACACACACAGACAGATTCACAGTGTATACATGCTACTTATTTATTGATTTCTTTTTTCAAAATCCAAAAAAGAAATGTCGGAGCAGGGAGATTTGAGCCAGCGTCGTCCAAAAAGCTCTCCCAGGGGCCTGGGCCGGCGTGATTCCCCGGAAACCCCGCGCCCCCCGCGTCTAGAGATGCAGGCACCCCCACACCTCCGGCACGTGGGTGATTTGCATCTCAAGTAGGAGAGAAGGGATGTGGGTGATACGTGTGGGTGCTTTTCAGTGGTTTTTTTGAGAGCGTGCTCTGACAGCCTGTTCTCGGGGTACCCATCATGAATCTTTGTTCCAGGGTCAGTGTTACGTAGTCGTGCGTGGGTCTTGCCCAGTCTTGTTCCTTCCGGAAGCTCCCCCGCCCCGCCCCAGGCCTGGCGTTTCAGCGCCTCGTAGTGGGAGAGGTCAGGCGTGGCACCCTCCTGGGCCCGTGTGGAGGGATCCTCCCCTTTTGTGGGGGAAGGCACTGCCGGGGCCGCCCCGCCGGACGCCCGGGCACCTCCGCTCGCACGGCTTCCAGGCCCCGCGGAAGGCGGGCTGGCGCCGCCGGCTGGGGCTCGGCTCAGAGCACCCTACACCGAGTTTTGGGAAATCCCGCTGTGTCCGGCCTGGGTGGGCAGAGGCCGTGGGTCCCAGGGGATAACGGGAGCCTGCTCTGGGGCCCCCTCCTGCTTTGGGGGGGTCGTGTGCCCGGGGAAGGAGCAGAGTCTTGCAATGTCAAGTATAAGCCTGTGGCAAAATAAATGTCTGTACATAACTTTTAAAGGTGGATTTTGTTTAAAAAATCTGAGTGAACAAGCCTGTTGGGGTCATGCTGAGGAGGGGGTGTCGGAATGGGTCCCCCTCGCACCCCTGGCCTTGACCTGCAGCGGCCACCGCAGCTCCCGGGTGAGCCTGAGCCCCGGAAGGGGGCGCCCTCCTCCTCGGAGCTCCTCCGGCCCCGCCTGGGGCGACGCTGTACCATCCCTGTGGGTGTGACCGGACGCATCCTAAGATGTTGATTCTTACTGTTTTATAAGATAGAGTGTAGTTTACAGGAAATGGAATCTTTTGTAAAAGTTAACTACATGCAAAACTGTAGGTGGTAAAAATGATGTATTTTTTTCATCTTTTTTTGTTAATGGATTTGCAATAAAGACGACACTGATGCCACCCAGATTTCCCGAAACGCGGCCATGCTGTGGGCTCCCTTCCCGGGGGGGTGGGGGGGGGAGGGAGGGACAGGCACCCCGAATCCCTCTGCCTCTTCTGACAGGAGCGCGATGGAGAGACGCCCGCCCTGGCCTGTGGCCCTGCTAAGTCCAGAACTTCCAGGGTCCCCAGCTGCCCGGCCAGCCCGCCCCCCGCCCCAGGGAGGGTGGGGACGCGGCAGAGAGCAGGGCCTGGGTGACACGAGGCCGTAGGTTCTCCCGCCCCATTGGCCACAGGAGCGAAGGCACCGCGGACCAAGCTGGGGTGGCAGGCGGGGTGCCGGGGGGTGACGGAGCGGGAAGGCTCCGAGAGCCCGAGGGGGTGCTGGCTCGGGGGCACCATTTATTGGGAACTCTGAGCGGGACCAGGTGCCCGCCCGGGCCTCCCTCCCTCCTGCTGTGGCCTCGCCCTGGCAGGCGGGCTCCACGCAGGTTGGCAGGACCGGCTGGCCCCTCCGGCAGGGCCCTGCCTCCTGCCCCGACCTCCCCACCCCAGCGCACGTGTGAGCCCAGCTCCTCACCGCGTTTGTCTTGGTTTTGGGGTTTTTGAAAGATTAGTAAGGCCTGGTGCTTTGTCGTTTTGTTCATCTTCACCCAAGGATGTTTTTCCATTGACTTTCAGAGCGGATGGAAGGGAGAGGGAGGCACATCGATGGGAGAGAGACACAGGGGTTGGTTGCCTCCCGCACGGTCAGGCCCCGGGATCGAGCCTGCAACCGAGGTACGGCGGTGCCTTGACTGGAATCGAACCCGGGACCCTTCCGTCCGCAGGCGGATGCTCTACCCACGGAGCCACACCGGCCAGGGCTCCTCACTGCGTCTGGATGCCTCCGCCCGTCCGAGGTGCTGGCACTGCGGTGCGAGGGCGGGACAAGAGGCTCCGGAAATGGAATAAGGTGACGTGGCCCACCTTCCAGAGGGGCGGGTTCAGCCTGAATTCTGCCCAAAGCGCTCTCAGCACCCCAAAATCCCACTCCTCGGTGTGCACCCAGAAGTAGTGAAAACGGACTCAAGTCCGCGCTCACCGCGTTCACAGCAGCACCGTCACGTCAGCCATCAGCTGACGGGGGCGGGGGGGCGGACGGCGCTGGGCGGACGGCGCTGGGGGGCTGTGTGGTCCGTCCACCCGGGGGGTGAACTTTGTGTCCACTTGGCTGGGCCATTCGACCAAGTGTGAGTGTCTGGCTGAGGTCCACCTTCGAACCGGGGGACGGGCAAAGCGGGTGGCCCTCCCTCCTCTGGGTGGGCCTCGTCCAAGCGGGTGAAGGTCTAAATAGAAGTAAAGGCCGAGTAAGAGGGGGGCTCCTCCCGCCGGACTGCCGGGGGCCATCGGACCAGCCTCTCCTGCCTCTGGACTTGGACTAGGGCCGTGGTCGGCAAACTCATTGGTCAGCAGAGCCAAATACCAACAGGAGAACAATTGACATTTCTTCTGAGAGCCACATTTTTTAAACTTAAACTTCTTCTAACGCCACTTCTCAAAATAGACTCGCCCAGGCCGTGGTATTTTGTGGAAGAGCCACACTCAAGGGGCCAAAGAGCCGCATGTGGCTCGCGAGCCGCGGTTTGCCGACCACGGGACTAGGGCATCGGCCGCCTGGGTGGCCGGCGGCAGTCGCGGATCCTGGGACTTCTCCGTCCGTCGTCGTGCGGGCCACCCCGAATCACCCGCCTCCTCCGTGTGCCTCGGCCGCGCTGTTTCTCTGGGAACCAGCCCCAGGAGCGCGCAGACCGCCGTGTTTGCGGCCTCGAAAGGGGGCGGCGGGGCAGCCGGACGCATCAGGCCGCGCGAAGGCGTTCCAGGTCCGTTTGTAATCGCCTAAACGTCCGATTTTAGATTCTGCGGCTTTTACCTCAACAAATTCATTTCAAAAAGGAAAGAACTAACAGTGTTAGGCCTTCCAAGACTTTCATTCAGGGTGTGGGGTTCCCACAGATGCAGCAGGATGGGCCCCGGGGACCCCTTGGCCTTGGGGACCTCTCTGCTCCCCGAAGTTAATGGAGCCCCTGCAGAGGCGATGACGCCCCCTCTGCGCCTCAATGCCACGTGGAAACTGGGCGCTGGACACCTGGCCGCGCCCCCCTCCTGCCAGGCCGCCAAGGGCGAGGTGTGAGGAACGGAAACAGGGTCCCCCCTCAGAGAACCCCTGCCCCTCCCCAGGCACCGCCCGGGGAAGACTCAGGCGAAGCTCAGCCAAGACCCCTGACTTAGAGTGTCTGATGGGCCGAGCTGGGGCTCCCAGATCCGTGTTGAAGGTCAGCTCCCGGGACACCTCAGCCCGTGGCTGCGTGGGGAGCGGGGTCTTTCCGGAGGCGATTAAGGTAAAGTGAGGTCACTGGGTGGGTCCGAACACCATCTGCCCGCTGACTAGGGGTGTGTGAGCCTCGGGAAGCCGCGTTCCTCACCCACCGCGTCCTCGTCTGCTCTCAGCACCCCGCCCCCATTCCTGGGGGGCCCAGAAATGAATGCCCCCCAGAGGGCGCAGTGGGGTAATGAGGAGAACCCTGGGCCCAGACCCCCAAGGAGCCTGGGTGTCCCTGATGCCAGCTCCCCAGCGAGGCAATGACCTGCCGGTCCAGCCTGCCCACTCAGAAGCGGTGTCTGCCGCCCCCTGCTGGCCGTGCCCCGCCAGTGCGCCTTTGGCGAGCAGGTGGTCCCGACAGGCCTTCCACCTGGCCAGGCGTTGACGTCAGCACCACACCTGCCCCTCAGGGCCACCTCCTGCAACACTGCCATGATCCCATTTGACAGACGAGGAAACTGAGGCTCAGGGAGGTCGGTGACTGCCCCGAGTTCACCATTCAAGCCCGGGCCCAGGGACTCCCGGGTCCATGTTCTCATAACCAGCTGAGGGGTCGCCTTCCCGTGGAGGACTGGGGGGCCTGGAGGGCCTATGCCGCTCAGCCTGTCGCTTTTCAGACGAGGAAACACGCTCAGGGAGGAACCTGCCAAGGTCGCTGCCAGCCTGGCGCTTGGCAGCCTGCAGATGTTGGCGCTTTTCCAGCTCCGCCGGGCCCTTTCTCTTCCGAACCACAGCCCCCACCCCAGCCGCCAGGCCCGCGCCTTAACTCAGTCCCCGCCGGTGCTCGGACGCTCACCTTCCCTGCTGCTGTTCCCTGGGCTGGAGGGCGGCGCCCATGCTGGGCTGGGCTGTGGGCTGCGGGCGCAGCTGGCAGGAGGGTCATCGGGGTCAGCTCCCCCCCACCCCAGTCTGGCCCAGCCGCCTCGCTGCTCACCGAGGGGCCCCAAGAACACCTCCCCAGCTCCTGGCTCTCGCTAGCGCCTTGCGGAGAGCCGGGGAGGCTGGTGGATGGCGGCAGTCCTGGCTGAAAAGCCCAGAAGCTTCCTTTGCTTCCAGAAGTCAAACCCCTTGCAGGGCCGGCAGGGGCCCGCACTGCAAACCCCCAGCCGAGCCCCGCTTTCCGGGTTTCTGTCCCAGCCGCTGCAGACATTTCGTGAACTTTGGCCACAAATGCTCGTCCCCTTCCGTCACGGCCCCATCCCACCCCCCTGCAGGGGAGACCCAGGCCCTGGCCGCTGGCCGGTGTTCGCGCTCCACAGGGGTAAAGGCCAGGGCTGTCTGACCCGCAGCCACCGCCCCGGGTCCCAGCAGGGCCTGGCACGTGACTGTGTGCGAACAGTTTGTGGAAGGAGGCCGGGGACCCCCTAAAGCTCAGGGGCCACCACGCAGCCTGCCTGCAGCTCTGTGGCACCCCTGGGTGCAGATGGCACCTGTCCCTACCGCTTACTTATGACTTAGATGCCTGGTACTTGGCACAGCGATTCCGAAAGGCCCCGGCACGGCCATGCCCAGGGGCTGCACGGAGAGAGGGCCACGTTCACACGAACGCACCTCGGACAGGGTGATGTCTGTCAAGCCAGCCGCTGCGGCGCTCACTTGCCTGGTGTGGACTTGCTCCTGGGGGCCCCCAGGAGCCCGGGACGGCCTCACGGGGCTGGCCTCCCAGCCCGGCCTGCACACGCCCCTCACACTCGGCCTGGATGCCCACCACAGGCCCCGCTCTGAGACCCCCAGGCCTTCTCCTGGACTGTCTGGCCAGCCCTGTCTCCTGGAGGCTGCCCGTCCTCTCTCCAGGCCGCTAAGTGGGTGGGTCCCCCTCCACCCCAGCCTCAGCGCCCAGGATGGAAGGTGCAGGTCGGGGGGCTGAGCAGAGGGCCTGGCATGGAGCAGGCCTGCCCTACAACCACCTACAGACCAGTTAATGCAGCTGCTTCATACCGGGGGGGGGGGGGAGTGCAGGGCGGGTGTGTGTGTGGCCTGAGATGGCACCCCACCCCGAGGGCTCCTCTGAGGACCACCGGGCTGGCTGGTGGTCAGGAGAGAGCCAGCGCCACAGCCGAGAGGCTGCAAGCCCAGGAAGCCCCCGTGCCCACTGCCTAGACCCACACTGTCGCTGCAAATGCAAGGCCAGCCACCGTGGGATTTTTAAAACAGAAAATGTTTTTATTGATTTTTTATTACATAGGATAGGAAAGGAGAGGGGGCGAGAGAAACATTGATTGGCTGCCTCCTGCACGCCCCCTACTGGGGATGAAGCTGAAAGCCAGGCATGTGTTCGGTGCTTGGGTCAACACCCAACCACTGAGCCTCACTTTCTAGTTGCTACATTTTAACTCAAAATATTCTCATTTCAACGTGTGCTCAGAGTTTATTACGAGCTGTTGGCACTCCGGCGCGTACTTCGCGCGTGGAGCCCACGGAGGTTCCGCCCAGCCCGCCCAGGGCTCGGTGGCGGTCTCCTTGGACGGACGGACGGATGGGAGAGGCCGGCTAGCGTAACCGTGGGAAGGTCAGCCGGGTTCTCTGGCACGGCCTCTGCCCATTGTGCTGGGTGAGGGGACAAAAACGGCCGTGGAACTTGGGGGAGGGGCTACAGCTTTGCCCTCTGGCTCAGCGACGACTGTGCAGCTGGTTCTCGCCTACCCAGGGGCCTCGGGGAGGGGCGGCATGTCCATTGAGGAGCGGACAGTGCGGGCAAAGGGGAGGAAGCGTGATCCAGGACGACGGCTTCACGGCAGCACCCCTCCCGGGCACAGCCACCCTCACCCTGCCTCCCAGCTTGCCCACAGTTCTAGCTCCTGCCTGCTGACCCAGGGTTTGCATCCACAGCGCCCCCTCTGGCCCCACCAAGCACGTCAGACTCGCGGCGGGCGGGCCGCGGGCCCTCGTTCAGGCAGCGAGTTTGACCTGAACTGACCTGAACGCCAATCTTTCCTGACCCCCAGGTGGATGCTGAGGGGGGTTCGGGAAGCTGGGGAAGGCCACGCGGCCTCCAGAGGGGGCTGGGCTTTAAAGCAGAGGCTCGGGCTTGACTCAGGGGTTCCTGGCCCAGAGGCTGGATGGCTCGGCCTTGGGCCTCAGGGCCCTCCCCCCATCCAAGGCTACAAACAGCGGAGAAACAGAGGCGGCCTCCATTGGAAGGCTTAGCGGGAGGGAGCGGGGGGGGGGGGTGGGGGGGGAAGAGAGCCCAAGGCCCTTGCATGTCAGCTTTGGGATCACAGCTTTCCTTCAAGTCACCCCACAGGAGCCAACACAACCTCCTCTAACATCGACGCCCCCCGGGCCTCGAAGTCTTTCCGTCGCCCGCGAGGGTTGGCTTCTGCAGCTCATGGTGTCTCCCAGTTAGATTCCACCCGGGCCACCACTGGGCTCCTCAGAGCGACAGAGGGGCGGGTCTGGGCTCCAGGTCTTGGGCCTGAGCCCGGCATAGTCAGTGCTTTCGCCTGGACCAGTGGTCAGCAAACCGCGGCTCGCGAGCCACATGTGGCTCTTTGGCCCCTTGAGTGTGGCTCTTCCACAAAATACCACGGCCTGGGCGAGTCTATTTTGAAGAAGTGGCATTAGAAGAAGTTTAAGTTTAAAAAATTTGGCTCTCCAAAGAAATTTCAATCGTTGTCCTGTTGATATTTGGCTCTGTTGACCAATGAGTTTGCCGACCACTGGCCTGGACCGTTCAGCCAGCCCTGTCTCGTGGAGGCTGCCCTTCCTCTCTCCAGGCCGCCGGGTCCCCCTCCCTCCCCAGCCTCAGCGCCCAGGACGGTAGGTGTAGCCTGTCAGGCGGAGGGACACCCCTCTGCCCACGGTCTGTGGGGACAGAGCGGCTGCGGGGCACCGTGACCACCAGGAGGAAGCGGATCAAGGGCCCGGGGCCCGGCACTGAGTTCCACCAGGAGTCCCCAACCCTGTGCTGAGACAGGCTGAGAACTCCACTTCGGCAAGGCAAATGTTAGCTTAGCAGAGTGGCCACGTCAGATGGCCTGAGACTCTCCCCGCACCCGCCTGGGCTCTGACAGCGTGGCGGCTCCCTCGCCAGCGTCACAGCAAACAAATAGCCCAACCACACTCCTTCCTTCTTCCCCGGCCTCTGGGTCCCAGTGCTGACCGGGGTGCCTTCCCGCCCCAGGTGGGGGGTGTCAGCCACCGTGGCAGTGGCAGCAGCCCCCACGGAGAGCTCGGCCATCGGTGATGTCAGGCAGTACCCTCGCCACCCTTCCTGCCTTCTGGAAGAAGCTGGTCCAGTGGGGCCGCTGCTGCCCTTGCCTAGCCCTGCCAGGCAGGAGTGCAGGTGAGCGGGTCACCCCTTCTTCCCTAACATCCTCCATGGAGGGCTCAGATGGTGCCAGGACAAGGCAGCAGCCGCGGGGAGGAGCAGGAGATCGAGGCCCAGCAGCTTAATCTGTCGTTCTGTACCTCGGGGGTCGCGCTCATTCAACACAAATATCCACTCAGCCGTTGGAGCCTTCATCCACGGGGCTCCGCGGTTTAGGGGACCCGGCTGGGCTCTCGAGGGGCATTAGGCAGGCAAGAGTGGAACTGGGGACTGCGCGCCCAACGCCGGGACAGGATGGAGTGTGTGCATGGGGCCAGCGCACAGGGGCCGGTGGAGGTGGCCGCCGACCCAGGGAGGATGGGGCCTGGGCTAGGCGGGCGGCGCGGCGGGGAGCCGACAGGACGACCGACCCCCGAGGCGCGCACAGGTGGGCGGTGGGGCTTCGACGCAGCCTGTGGATTAGGGGCCGGCGGCGCCTGCCCGTCCCAGGACGCTGTGGAGCAGACGGACGGGCATTGCTTCGCGAGAACTAGGTGTGGACGGAAACCAGCTTCGCGGGCAGAACTGGAAACAGGAGACGCGATAGCCGTAACCAGGCAACCGGCCGGCGGCTTGAGGTGCGCACGCGCACTCCGCCGCGGGTCGGCGCATGCGCCTTCGCCTCCCGCCAGTCTATCAGCCTTCGAGTCCAACGACCGAATTGGAAGAACGCGCCTGCGCCAGAGCACCGCTCGGGTTCTCCGCTCTGCCGAAGGCAGTTCTCGGCAGGTGCACCTGCTGGCATCAGTCGTTCAAGACTGGTTCTTCCTTCGAGTCTGATTGGAGAGCCCCTACTATTCACACATCCTACAACGAGCAGCGGCTGCGAGACAAAGCCAGCGTCACCGGGGCGACGTTTAGGGGCGGCCCCCCGCGCGCCCTCTCAGGCAGGTGGGCTAGAGGCGGGGCGCAAAGATGGGCGTTGGAGAACTGGAGGAGGCGGAGGGCGGGGCTAAGGGCCGGAACTAAAGAATGGGGCGTTGAAGGATTGGACGCCGTCGGGGGCGGGGCCAAGGGATGCGGCAGTGAAGGATTGGACGCAGGCTGGGGCGGGGCCAAGGACGTGAGAGCGAGGGGCGGGGTTAATGTCGGGCGTGGCGAAGGGAATGAAGGGAGGCGCCGTGAAGGACCGAACGCCGGAGAGGGGCGGAGCGTCGCGTCACTTGCGCAGCTCCTGGGGGCGGGCCTAATGGGAGGGGCGTGGCGAGGGCGGGGCGGGGCGTTAGAACAGCTGCGAGGGGCGGGGCTGGTGGCGTGGCGGGCAGGCGTGGCGCGCGTTGACGTCGAGGCCGGACACGTCGGCGGCGCGGCGGCCCGGGCGACCGGAGCCGGATGTGCCAAGATGGCTGCAGCGGCGGCCGCATCTACGCTCGTCTTAACTGCCGGGCCGGCTTCCGCCCGCGGCTCCTGAAGGGCTGGCACCCCGGATTGCGGAGGAGCCGGGCGGGGGCCGGCGCGGGCCCCGGCCGCCCTGAGGCGCGCCGGTGAGGGCCGGGGTCGGGGCGGAGAGAGGCGGGCGGTCGGACGGGCCGGGCCCAGCCCCGAGCGGGCGGTGCGTCTCCGGGTGCTGCCGGCGGGTCGCCGGGGCGGGTGGGCGCCCACGGGGCCGGGGAGCCGCGCGCCTGCCGCCCTCCGCCCCTCCTTGCCCGCCGGTCAGACTGACGCGGACCCCACACGTACGGCCGGGCCCGGGGCCAGCGCCGGGCGGCTCGGCTGTGCGGACCCTCGGCTTGGCCGGGCGGCCTGGGCGCGGGGTCTGGATGGAGAGGCCGGAAGCGGGGCCGGCCTGCGGCGTCGTGGAGCGCAGACACCCAGGACGTTGCTCAGCGCGCCCTTTGCTCCCAAGGCGCCCGAGCTGCTGGGTCCTCGTTGTGGGACGGGTTTCCCTCGGATCCACGGAGCAGCCGGTCGTTTCGCGGCCAGGTGGCCAAGATGTTGCAACGGAGGCCGAGCGAGCGCTCGTGAGTCCCGCCCCGGGTTAGAGGTTACGGGTGGCCAGCGTTGCCCTTCTTGCGGTGGAAGGATGACAGTCCAGTCTGGACACATCGCAGCCATTTAAAATCCGCTTTTGCCGCTTCCCTTTGAACGGCTTGGAGGTTGGCAGGCGTTGCTTTAAGAGTGTGTCTCAGTGCATCACGATGGCAGGTGTTCGCCAGAGGCGTTTCCCTTCCCCCGGGGTGGCCGGAAGCCAGCCGGGTCAGAGCTGTCCCCGGTGATGTGTGTGTAGGTTTGAGCACAGCCACCCTCCCTGCAGGCCCCCCCCCCCGCCCTAGCCCTTACTGAGCGACAGGAGCGCTGCTATCGCACAAAGATAAGACAAGAGGCAAAGCTGCGTGTTTCTTGGTCCTCGTGACTCATTCACCTTTAGCAGCAGGGACTCGGGAGCCGCAGAGCTGTCCTGAGCGGCTGGCTTCTCGGGGCGGTGTGGACACTCACACACATCCTTCCGAGTGCCCTTGTGGGTCTTTTGCCGTTTTCAGGCGCGTTCAGGCCCCACCTTCTTTTTCTTTGAACGTCTGAACGCGCTGATTCTGTAGAGAGGTTGGCGTTTGCGGTGTCTCTGGGGCAAGTGCCCGGTCGCCCGGCAGGGACGCCCCAGGGGGGAAGCGCCCCAGGGGGGGAGCTCGTGGGCAGAGGCGGAGAGGCGGGTGCTCCCCGGCAGGCCTGCTGGTTTGCGCACACAGCTGGGGGCGGCGCTCTGGGAGGGGCCTTGTTGCTGTAACTCGCTCAGTTCAGTCGCCAGGAACTTACATTAAAAGTGGGCTGTGCTTTTCATAGAGGCCGTTGGAAGGAAGAGCTGGGTTTACGAAGAGTGTACTAGTATCCCTAAGATCAACTGGTGTCTTTGAAACCGTTTTAAAGCGCGGTGACTTGAGGCTGCAGGATGGTTTGCTGGACTGAATGAGTTCCCTACAGTCAGGAGAGAAATGATGTGCAGTTGTGCTGTTTTTTGCTGGTGAAGAGAGAAAAAAGATCAAAAGAATAAGATTCTTCAAGATGGTTTCAAGTGAAATTGGTGTATTGCTAGAAAGTTCTCAGCTGTGTGTGCGGGGGAGCAGGCGATGCTCCTTTGTAAGGAAGTGATAGTGTTTGCTTCTAAAACAGTTCTGCGTCCAGGAGTTGAGAAGATAATTTTGAGAGTTTCGGCAAGGAAAGCCTTCAAATATAAACCTGTGAGATTTAGATTGTGATAAGATTTCCCTGCTAAACAGTGGCAGGGGTTGGAGCATCCCAGAATCCTCTGCAAGTAGAATTTCATAAGATCACACCCAGAGGGGACCTGATAAGTCATCATCATAATTCTCTCCCGTTGTGGCTGAGGAAGCTGCGCTGCAGAAAGAAGTGGTGCGCCTGAGCCACCCCCGGATCCGGCCTCGCGCCCACAGTGGCACCTGACCAGCAGGTCCTCTAGGCCTGGGCTCTGTCCTTTTCTCTGACGCTGCTTAGGCGGTGGAGGGTCTTCCAGGGAGGAAGCTGTGTCCTGGGAGGCGTCCTGGGTGCTTGCTGCACAGACGAGGGGAAGAGGCTCTGAGGGTTCTACCCTCAGTCCATAGGAAGCTGAGCTGTAAATACTTTAAAATGACAGCTTAGCCCAGGTGACGTGGCTCAGTGGCTGAGCATTGAACTATGAACCAAGAGGTCAGGGTTCGATTCCCGGTCAGGGCACATGCACGGTTGCGGGCTGGATCCCAGTGTGGGGCGTGCAGGAGGCAGCTGATCAGTGATTCTCTCTCATCCTTAATGTTTTTATCTCTCCCTCTCCTGTCTCTCTGAAGTCAATAAAAAAATATGTACTTTAAAGATGACAGCTTAGAACCAGATGAAGTCTCCGGTGCCGTTCCAATATCGGTCCGTTAAATCTGGGCTCCCACTGGCCTCGGACAGCAGGGGTGGGCAGCAGGGGGTGAGCTAATAGATTCCTGGGGCTCGTGTTCAGGCAGGGACAGGAACTTTTATTTGTGAATGGCTTTACTTAAAGCACACTCACAGTATTTCCTTTTACCTGAGTGTCAGAAAGATTACCAGAACAACAACATTGCGTGTCTGCAGAAACGTGGCGGACCCCAGCGCTGTGCCATTTCTCCCCGTGCTCGCTTTCTCGGTGATTGCTAAGCTCAGTCTGCTGGTGAGGGCGAGAGGGACCGACTCACAGAAGGGCTTCCTAAAGAGACAGAACTTGGATTTTTGTCTGAAAAATACAAGTTAACTGTTCAAGATTGTACTTAGTGTGTCTTGTTCAAAAGCAAACAGCGGGAGGCACTGTTCAGGGATTTGTCCCTTTGCTTTGTGTGGGAGTCTTGTGGACACTCGGCCTGTTACTGGAAAGGTTTGGATCCCGTCGCTGGGTCACTTACAGCTGCTCTGTGGCCGCCGCGGCCCCGCACTCAGAGGACCTGGCTCCTGTCGGTGCACAGCCAGGCCGGTGCACACACGGGCGTTGTACGAGGCGGGTGAGGCCTCAGGGGAGTGCGTGTCTCTCCTAGAGGCTGGCTTTGCTGCTGGTGTTCCTGTGCACTTGGTAATGGGAGAGCCCATTTTAAACTGGTTTTCCTTCGAGATTCAGGTAGCCTCATGGCAAGTGTGATGCGCAGTCTTGGTGGAGGGGCTGACTCTGGACCAGGTGACAGGTTCCAGGAAAGGTGGCCTCATCCTGGGTAGTAGCTCAGCCTGGCAGGCTCTGCTCGCCCTGCCCGCCTGGCGAGGGCATCACGGAGGCAGCGGCATCGGTGGGTCCTTAGTTGTTACAGAACTGAGTCCCAGAAGAGACTGACTCGTCCGAAGTCCCTCAGCAGGTCGGGGCACAGCCGGCAACTGCTCCGTCCAGGGTTCTCCCCTCAGAGCATGTCAGGGCGCAGCCAGCAGCCGCTCCGTCCAGGGTTCTCCCCTCAGAGCATGTCAGGGCGCAGCCAGCAGCCGCTCCGTCCAGGGTTCTCCCCTCGGAGCAGGGCGCAGTTCCAGACGGGAGTGTAGGTAGAGAGACGCACCCCTCAGGACCTAGCTACATGAAGTCACTGTCCGTCACGTCCTTTTTTCTTAGTTTTCCTGATTGTAACCAGGGTTTTGAATATGTGAACTTTAAGCCAATTTTTCTTTTTCTTTTTCAGTTCAAGTTAAGGATAACCTGGATCCTGCTTCTCTCTGAAGGTGGCATCTGATTGTGCAGGAGCTCAGCCATGCAGCCGCCGCCGCAGGCTGTCCCGCCCAACATGGTGGGGCCGCCTCCCGCTGGGAGCCCTCCAAGCATGTTCTGGCCTGGCAGTTCATACAGGAGACAGGCGGCCGCCAGTGCACCCGGGGCTGCGGTAACTTGCCCACTGCAGCCGGTAACGGATCCGTTTGCTTTTAGTAGACAGGCACTTCAAAACACCTCGTTGGGCAGCTCGTCCAAAAGCAGCCCACCCGTTTTGCTGGGCGCGGCCCCACCAGCGTTTCCTCAGCACCCGGGTCTGCCTGTGCCGCACACAAATGCTGGGGACAGCTCCCAAGGACTCCGCGAGCCTCTGCCGAGACCTGTGTCGCAGCCCCGGCCAGCGGCAAGTCCGTTTTCCAGTGTGCTGGCCCCTTCCAGCTCGGAGCACGAGATCCAGGCTCAGGGCCTGCCGGGAGGGGGCGCCAGCGGTGCTTATGGCGGCCCGCCACCTGGGAGCCTGCCTGGGCCTGACAGGCCCCCGAGTGGCCAGCACCCTCACGACGGCTCTGCGGCACCCACAGCGCCCCCTTTCTTCCCGCAGCCTCGGCCGCAGATGCCCGGGCAGTGGGGGCCGGCCCAGGGCGGCCCGCAGCCCTCAGGTCACTATTGGCCCCGCCCAGAAGGCCCTGTTGCCAGTGCAGCACCGCAGGCCTCCAGCGTCTCCCGCGTCCCCGCTCTGTCCAGCCCGCCTCAGGGGCCTGCCCACGAGCAGCACCACCCTCCCGCCCCAGGACCTTCGGCCGACGGGAGAGACGGGGCAGCCTCCCTGCAAAGTGGGAACCACTCAGCGAGTCCCTTTGATCCTGAAGGCGCGTCCAGGCAGAGTTTCAGAGCGGGGAGTGCCGGGGCAGGCCAGGGGGTCAGGCCCGGTCCCGGAGCCAGTCACGAGCAGGGGCCACACTCTGCTCTCGTGAGCCCCTCCGCTCAGGGCAGCACCCCGGAAAGCCATTTGCACTGCCCTCTGGGGGCCAGGGCCAGCCGCGCCCTGCCGGAAGCAGACTCGGGCACGCTGTCCATGTTTTTCCGCGGCGGGGAGATGGAGAATGAGGAGACCCTTTCCTCGGAAAACACAGGCCCCACGGCTCAGTCTTACTTTGACGGTTTCTCCCCAAGCCCTGGCCAGGGCCCTCCTCCGGCCCCCGGGGGTGCAGGCGGCATCTACCATGCCTTCCGCAGAGCCTCCCGCAGCGAGACCGCCCAGCCGGGAGGAGACACGCAGCCTTACTGCCCTCAGTCTGCAGGCACGCAGCTCGGTCAGCCAGCCGCTAAGGGTGCTGCTGCTGACGTGTGGGGGGACACGGCGGGCGCAGGGACTCCTGACGCTGGCGGCACACACTGTGAGAATGTGGAGAACTTGGAGTTCACTCAGAACCAGGAGGTTCTGCCCAGTGAGCCCCCGAATGTGGATGCCTCCTCCCTGGGCGATCAGCCCAGATATGCACCTCTTCCTGGGCCCCCAGGCCCCAGGCTCAGTGTCACAGGCCACGTAGGAGGTGGGGGCTCAAACCTCGAGGCCCTGGACACGCCGCTGCACCCCGTGCGGTCTGACAGCATGTCGTCCAGTTACAGCGGCAAGAGCCACAGGAGCGCTTCTAGTGCAGCCAGGCCCCAGGACCTGGGCACCTTCATCCAACAGGAAGTCGGCAAGCCCGAGGAGGAGGCTCCAGGGAGCTTTTTTAAGCAAATCGATTCTTCTCCTGTGGGAGGCGAGACAGATGTGACCACCATGAGCCAGAATTACCACCACAGCCTGTCCCAGCCCTTGACCCCAAGCCCCCCCAAACCTACAGGGGTATTTCAGACAAGTGCAAATAGTTCCTTTGAACCAGTGAAGTCCCACTTAGTTGGAGTAAAACCAGTCGAGGCAGATCGTGCCAATGTGGTGGGCGAGGTGAGGGGGCCCCATGCCCGCCAGAAGCACAGACCAGCCGCCGCACCGCCCAGCGTCTGCCCTGGCAACCTGGAGCAGCCACCAGACAACATGGAGACCCTCCTGCCGCCTCAGGTCTGTCCTCTGCCTCTTCCCTCGCCTGCAGAAGCCAGTCACCGGCTCCCGCACCCTGGAGGCCCGCCCTTGGAGACGGTGCTCGCGACACCCGAGAAGAGGCCCTCGACCCGGGCCCAGGGAGCCATGAAGTGTGAGAGCCCAGCCACGACTCTGTGGGCGCAGAACGAGCTGCCCGACTTCGGGGGCAACGTCCTGCTGGCCCCTGCCGCTCCTGCACTTCACGTGCCCGGGAAACCTCAGCCGTCCGAAGTGGTTCAGCCTCCGGACAAGGGGGTGTCCGGCCAGCGGGCCCGGCCGCCGGGCTGCCTCCCCCCTTTGCAAGGTGGTGAGGGCATTGGTGCTTCTGAGAACCTCGAGAACCCTCCCAAGATGGGAGAAGAGGAGGCCCTTCTGTCACAGGCAAGTTCTGGTTATGCCAGTCTGTTGTCCTCACCGCCCACTGAGTCTTTGCACAGTCAACCAGTCTTGATCGCTCAGCCTGATCAGAGCGCTAATCTGGCTCAGCCCATTCCTTTTCCTGTGTCCTTGTCCCATCCCACTGAGAAGACTCCGTCCTGGAGAGATGCTCGGGCTGGGGACAGATCTGCCGTGAGCAGCCGGGCCGTGGGGGCTGATTCTGGAGAAGCCGTGCCTCTGCCTGGGGTTCCAGCCAGCACTCTCACCTGCTCGCCTCTGTCTAACAGCCTTGCCCAAAGTAACTTCCCACACGTTTCTGCTCTTTCTGAAATGGTTTCCACTCCGCCTGCTAATTTGCTGGTTCAACCACCATCTCATCCAGCTCCAAAGAACTTGCTTCCAGGTCAGAGGAGTCACAGTGCCGAGGGCGCTCTGCCGGAGCTGGTCCGTAGCCCTGCTGGGAGCACAGGCGTCCTGTTGGTGGCGCCCTCAAGCGACGCCTTGGGGCCTCAGAGTAATAAGGCAAATCGCCCCCGTAATTGGGAAGAGACTTCGGGAGCCCTAGACTTCACCTTAAATAGGACCTTGGACAATCCTGTAAGAATGGGTAGCCTGTCCCATTCTGATGGCCCAGCTGCTGCTCAGCACCCCACCCCCAGTCATCCTAGTCAGCCTGGGCCTGGGGTACGTAACCCAGACCCTTTCTACCAGCAGGTGACAAAAGGTGCTCCTAACCAGCGTGGCCCCGAGAGAGCCCAGCAGGAGCCAGCTCCTCCCCCACCAGGGCCCACAGCAGCGCCTTTAGAACCCTCAAACCCAGAAAGCCCAGCACCGGGACAGCCCCAGAACGCGGCCCCGTCACCTGCCAGTCCGGCTCCCGCTGACCTGGGTCAGCAGCCGCCGCCTCGGCCCCCTCCGTCCTCCAGCGCATCGGCCGTGTCCAGCAGCTCGAGCCAGGCAGCCGTGCCGCCGGGCCAGCAGTGGATGCAGCCGCAGCCCCTGGACTTGGCGTCCTACTACTATTACCGACCCCCGTACGATGGCTACCAGGCCCAGTACCCCTCTCCGTACCCACCAGACCCGGGCACAGCCCCGCTCTACCAGGTAGGCTTGAGCTCAGACGGTTGAACCCTTTGACCAGCGGTCTTTCCTTGCGAGCTCCCTGGCAGGTTCTGTGGGTTCAGAAGTAACTGGTGGGCACTGCCCGTGGGACGCCGGTTCTGTGCACTGGGCGTGAGAAGTGCTCCGGCCGCCGCTGCCCTGCCACGCGGCATCTCCTGACGGCCACACTGCGTGTTCGTGCACTGAGTTGCGGAGATGATCTTCATACTGGTGTGACGCGGCACCCCCACTTGTGGGGCAGGAAAGCCCTTTGCTTGGGTGGCGCCTGTTGGCTGTCCTAGTGCCGTGCTCGGCGTCACAGGTGGGGAACGAGAGCCGCCTGGAGCTGGTGTGTGGTTGTGACGGCAGGAACCTCCCTAAGGACAGCAGGAAAACTAGTCTTTTAAAGCCTCCGTCGCAATAAACATGTTTGGGGGGAAGTTAGGTTTGGCCTGTAACCCAAGGGAAGCAGTGAGGAGGGTGAGAGTCCACCAGCTCCTCCCAGGCGGGGGGAGGCCAGCACAGAGGGCCCCCCGCTGCCCAGAAGGTGCTCCGCCTCAGCGACTGCTGCAGCTCACGGAGTGGTTTGAATCGGGTTCTGTTTAGGCCTGCATTTGTTTGAAACGGGGGTTCCAAGTGGACACGTTCCATTATTACCTGGTTTTCCTCACCTCTGGTCCAGACCCAGGGTCATTCAAGGTCAGCCAAGGCAGCGAGATCGTGGGCCAGGGAGGTGAAAGAACTGACTCGCAGCAGGCAGGGCAGGGGCAAGGGCAGGTGGCCGAGCTGGGGACCTTGTGTTCCAAAGAGGTTGGATCAGGGCTGGGCCGGGTCAGCTGATGGGAGACCTGTGCCCTGTTGTGGGCCCTCAGCGTGTGTGTGTGTGTGTGTGTGTGTGAGTGTGTGTGTGTGTGTGTGTGTGTGAGTGTGTGTGTGTGTGTGTGTGAGTGTGTGTGTGTGTGTGTGTGGCTGGTCACACCTCTGACCACTGACACCTGCGAGTGTAGGTTCCCCAGGACTTGGTTCCCACAGCAGGGAGCTAAGCTCTGCTGGGAGCCCCGGGAGGTTGGCCCGGCCGCAGCACTTCGGTGGGAGCCTGCGCCCCTCTGCCTTCTCTCTGCCACCCGAGCTCCGCGCCACTCAAGGAGTCTGTGTGCCAGGTAGTGGCGGAGAGCCGGGCTCTCAGACACGAAGAACTGATCTGGCTGATGCCTGGGTCCCCTCCTCTCTGCTTCAGGTCCTCACACAGCCGCCCCTTAGAGGCAGAGCCGTGGCGGTCAGTGATTTGTAACAAGCTGGACGCCTCTACGAATCAAGTACCCTTCCTCTGAGGCCATTCAGATGGAGCCTGGCTCCTTGGCTTGCTTACCTGGGATGGTGTCCGGGCAGGGCACAGCTTGAGTCCCGGGACCTCCGCATTGGAGACCTCAGGAGGCAGAAGCCTAACAGAGCCCTCAGGAGTTGCCATGGCTCCGGGGTGCCTGCTGCCATGCTGGCCTCTCCTGAGCAGGGCCGGGCTGGGGTGCAGGACAGCGCTGCCTGCCTGGGCCTCATCCTGGAGGGTTTCTGTTTTGCACGGAAGTCCCGTGTCCAGGCCGTGGGGAGAGTGGTCCGTGCAGCTTAGAGCTGGTGCTCTTGCTCAGGGGATCTAATGCTGCATAAACCTGTCTTCCCACAGGACGTCTACGGCCTATACGATCCCAGGTACAGGCCCTACGATGGCGCAGCGTCCACCTACGCTGAGAACTACCGCTACCCTGAGCCGGAGCGGCCCAGCTCCCGGGCGAGTCACTGCTCAGACCGGCCGTCTGCCAGGTGATTGACGTTTGTGCCGCTGGCTGTGGTAGTGATGTCCTGATTGGAAAGACTGTGTCAGGAGTTGTACAGCCCTGCTGGGTCGCCATCTTGTCCATGTGGACAGGCTGCAGGATGCGTTAAGTGGAGGTCAGCACACACCATGCAGCCATGGTCACGGTCAGCCAGACCCAGGGCGGGGCCCGGAGGCACCACTGTCCTCGGGCAGGGCTCCCCCAGCCCGGGCTGCGGTCTCATTGCTGGGGCGCGTGCGCCCTGGAGGCTCGCTGACTGAATGCTCAGGGTCCTAGGCTGGCAGCTTTTACCTTGCGGACTGGTCCCCACCACAGGCCAGAGTCCGTGGTGCTCAGGCCAGGCAGGCGTGGGCAGAGCACAGCCGGCCCTGGGCCTCGGTGTTTTCCCAGCAGCCTCTGTGCCGGCGCTCCGGCCGGCTCCTCTGGCGCAGACCCTGGCTGGGTTTTGTGATTGCCAACAAGGATGTTGAAAGAGCCCTGGCCGCACCTCCAGCCACGTGAGAACTGGAGCTCAGAGGCCTCCCGCTCGGTGGCTGGGGCGGCGGGACGAGGGAGGCGGCTGTCAGTGTGTCCAGCTCTGCCGCCTCCCAGAGCCTTCACCTGGCGAAGTGCCGCCTCACAGGTGTCGGTGCTGCCAGGGTATGCGGTTCCTTAAACGCGGGACGGAGAGGTGTGGCCGCCGATGCAGGCTTGGTTCACGCGCTGCCTGTCAGAACCGTGGCTCCTGAGGCTGGCTCCTCGGTGTCTGGTAGCTGGTCGTGAGTCTGCCAGCAGCTGGCCTCTGTCCAGGCCCACAGAGGGGCGCGCTGACCTGCGTGTGGCCAGCGGACCAGGTGCTTGATGTGCAGAGGTTCCGGGTCCTAGCACCTGGGGCCCACCCTGTCCCCTGGGGAGCGTTCTACTCAGTGAGAGCAATGGGCCGGTGTTGGCTGGAACCCCTGGGAGGCGGGGAGCGCAGCGGCGGTGGAGCCGGGTGCACCTGGCTGTCCCGGTTTCCCTTTGCTCCCCACCTGCAGCTCAACGTGGCGACATCTCCGAGGCCCGCGCTGCCTCGGTGTGGAGCGGCGGGTACGTGGGAGCGGAAGGCGGGTATGTGTCACCTTGTCTGCCACGCCGGCCCCGCTCTGGCAGCGCTGGGGAGTAGCCTCCTCCCGCCTTGGTTGGGGTGCGGGCGTGTTTCCACGCGGTGTGGAGCGTTAGCTCGCCTTCGCTGTGCCGCTGGGATCCATCCCTGTGGGCGCTGCTCGAGGTGACGTGGGCCTGTTGTTTCTGTGATGGTCTTTCCCACGAGTGCAGGGTTTGTGGGGCGAGGAGGTGCGTGCTCCTGGTTTTGGGCTGCGTTGGGTCATTTCGGAACCCTCCCCCCATGTGCGGACAGGTGCTCTCACCCGGGGCCAGTGAGAGCGGGTGCTGGGCTGAGGCCCTGCACTCCTTCCCCAGGGCTGCGCCCACCAGGCCTCAGGCTCAGCTGAGTGAGACGCAAGCAAAGTCTGTTTTAAAAATCAAGTAGTACAGCCCTCGCTGGTGTGGCTCAGTGGATAGAGCCCCAGCCTGGGGACCGAAGGGTCCCAGGTTCAGTTCCGGTCAAGGGCACATGCCTGGGTTGCAGGCTCGATCCCAGTAGAGGGCGTGCAGGAGACAGCCGATCAATGATTCTCTCTCATTAATGTTTCTCTCTCCCCCTCTCCCTTCCTCTCTGAAATCAATAAAAATGTGGGTTTTTTTAAAGATGAAGTATTACCTAAAACTTGCTATTAGTAAGCAAAAATGCCATTAAGCCCTTTCAAGAATCTTACTGCCCCAGGTCAGATATCTGATCTTCCCGCTAAATTCCACCTTTTCTGTAATGCAGGTCACAGCCAGGCTTGCTCTGTGAGGTCAGCCTGGCTGGTGCACGGCGGGGCCCACGCCGGTCCGCTCTGAGGGCACCGGGGCTGGGCGCACCCCCCCGCCCGGAGCACACTGGCACGGTCTGCGGCGGGTCTGGAAGTCAGATCCGGCTCCCCTCCACGCCTCGGCGCCTCGGCATCTGCTGAGTGTGACATCCACACCGGGAGCCTGTCCCGGGCCTGCTCTGGGCGAGGCACTGAGAATGCCACACTCTGTGCCGGGCGCTCGTGAGGTTCTCGTCGTGAGGCACTTCAGTGCGCTGGGTGCAGGGAAGCCCTGCGCTCCTGCCTTTGGGTCTTCCCATTGGGACGCTCCACGACCGAGTGCTTGGACGAGTGCCTGTCGCCCGGGTGCAGCCTGCACTGACGGACGCCTGTCGCACTTCCCAGAAGCCGGCGGCTTGTTGGTAATCCCCGTGTGGTTTCAGGCAGGGGCCTCCTGAGGGCTACTACGGTGCCAAGCGTGGATGGAGCAGCCAGAGCGACTACGCCGGCTACTACTGCGGCCAGTACGACTATGGAGGTAGGTCGATAGGTCGGCAGCCTGCGCCGCCGCAGCTCGCAGGACACGGCAGCCGGCACGCGGCGCCCTGCGGGCCTGAGGCAGGGTCCCTCCTGCTAGTCTCTGCCTTCAGCCGAGAGCCACAGGCACCTGCTTCTGGAAGTGATTCTGTTGCTGCTCTTCACCCAGAAGCTGAATCTTAGTCACAGCACGAGGGTGACGTGACCACATGAGCAGTTACCAGGGGCCCTGGCTGCCTCTCCTGTCCCTGCGACCGTTCACATGGATCGGAGGAACAAAGGAGCAGCTCCAGGCGCTAGTGTGTCTGCCTGCTCTGTGGCCACGGGGTTGTGGCTCCGGCACTGGAGGGGCAGACATGTCCCCTCGCTGTCCAGGGTGTGCCTCTTGGCCACGTGTCCCGGAACCCTGCTCCTCCCTCTGCCAAGCTGTGTCCTGCTCAGTGCAGAGGGTCCGGGCCTGCAGCCCTCGCTTACCCCAACACGCTTACCCCAACACGCTTATCCCAACACGGCCCTCCTACCCCGCCCCGCCTTCCGCTCACAGGCCTCTGCCTCCCCTTCCACCCCTGCATCCCTTCAACAGAGCGTCTGCACACACTTGCCAGAACGGCACACCTGGGTGGTTCTCATGGGACTGACCTTTGTAAGCGGTCCTTTGGTTCTGAGAGCATTTCTTAGCCCTTTCTAGACCACGTTAGCAGAGATGTGAGTAAAACGTCGAGTTACGGGATGAACTATAAAAAGTAGTAACTATGGGCAAGAATGTAACCAAGATGTCAGGTAGCAGGTTTATCTTCTTAATCGTGTGTATTGGAAGAAAAAAGCCAGCGGCCATTGGGTATCACACACAGGGACAGGACTCAGCCGAGACCTCCGGCATCTCAGCATCCAGGGTCATCTCAGCATCCAGGGTCATGCTGCCTCTTGGGAGGAAAGCGAGGCTCTTCGTGCCGGGGGCGCCGTGTCTCCCGGGCAGGCTGGGCAGTGTCTTCCGCGCTTGTTGTATTAGCTCGTTCATCCCTTGCTTGCAGATCCGGGCCGCTGGGATCGGTACCCCTATGGTTCTGGGTTCAGGGATCCCCGCCCCTATGACCGCAGGTATTGGTATGACGCGGAATACGAGCCGTACAGGAAAGACAGCTACGCCTATGCTGACAGGTGGGTAAGACGCACTTCGCTGAGGGGGCCGGAATCAGGGCTGCGCTTTGTAATGCCCCACCAGCTGCGGCTTGGGGTCCTGGGGAGCCGCTGGCGTCACGGTCACTGTCTGAAAGGGGCGGGCAGCCTGGGCCCGCTGGCGTTGCTCACTGTGGGCGCAGAACAAGCGCCTGGGACCGGCTTGCCCTTGTCTCCTCGGTGTCTGAGCAGCGTGACCGCTAGCTGTGACCTTGTAGCCTGCTCCTCCGAACCTTCACCCGGGTTTTGACCTTGCCCCTGGGTTTCAGGCATCCCCTCGGGGGCGGGATCTGACCGCGTCCTGCGAGGCAGGCCCCGTCCTGATGTGCGGGCAGCGGGCGCTGAGGACCTGTAGAGCTTGAGTGTTGAATAGCAGTGCGTCGTGCCAGCGGCCTCAGTGCCCGCTCTTGCCTCTGCCCCATTGGCCCTCCAGGCCCGAGAGGTACGACGACCCCTGGAGGTACGACCCTCGCTTCACAGGGAGTTTTGACGACGACCCCGAGCCCCACAGGGACCCCTACGGGGACGACGTGGACCGGCGCAGCGTGCACAGCGAGCATTCGGGGCAGAGCCTGCGCAGCGCGCCCAGCGTGCACAGCCGCCACAGCAGCTTCAGCGCCCACTCGCAGCAGGTGCGCGGGCCCACGGGCGGCGGGCAGGCTCTGGTAGACCCAGGTCCCCTGCTCTGCAGCAGCTCCAGGCCTGGCTGGTGCTCCTGGGAGCCAACGAGCTGCCGGCTTTGTGTTCCTAGAGTCAGGTTTACAGAAGCGGCAACGTGACCATGGGGCCCTACGAGGCGCCGCCGCCGCCAGGCTCCTTCCACGGGGACTATGCCTACGACACCTACATCAGCAGTTTCGGCGGCAGTGCCCAGGGCTTCCCAGAGTACGGCTACCCTGCTGATGCCGGCTGGCCCACCGTGGAGCAAGGTGTGTGTGGTCAAGGCCCTGGGTGCCCACAGGTGCGGGGGGCGCCGAGTCACCCCTCCGTAGCTTCACAGGCCTGGGGCAGGAAGCAGGAGCGAGTTGTAACCGTGAGGGCACTCACGAGGGCTGGCCCGATCCTCCCGGGAGGACGGACAGCTGTGTCAGCACGCCCATCCTCTGAGGGCCCGGCTTGTCCGCTGTGGCTGGCCTCACAGGCCGGAGAGCTGCCCTGCCTGTCACGTGCATGCGTGTGACTCTGTGCAGGCTCACCGCCAGGCTCTTGGGCGGGGGCCTCATGTTCCCATGCCGACCACGCGGGTAAGCAGCCTTTGGAGGGAACTTGAATTCCCCCAGAAAAGCTGCCATAGACTTGTCCCATCGCACGTTTGCAGAAAGGTTTGCTAAATGCTGTATCTTGCAAACTGTAAAAGTATATAAAGTTTTTGAGATAGTATTTCAATTGAAATCCTCGCCCGAGGATGTGCTCAGAGAGAGGAAGGGAGAGACACAGCGATGTGAGAGGAACATCAATTGCATCCATTGGTTGCCGTCCCCCCCACCCCCCACCCCGCATACGCCCCTACTGGGGACCAAACCCGAAAATCCCAGGGGCTTGAACCGTGACCTTTCAGTGCACAGATCATGCTCGACCTGAGCCATCAGGCTGGGCAGCAGCCCTCCTTTTTGACTTGAGGCGTGGCGCCTCTCGCTGTCACTGGGTGCGGGTCACTGCGCTCCGCCGCTGAGAACGAAGGCTGAGGCACGAGGGTCCGAGGGTGCTGCTGCTGTGACATGCGCTTGGGGCGGGTTTTTAAAGGAGCTTTTTAGGTTTAGAGGAGATGGTTTCATTTTTAATGATTTAAACGTTTTTCTCAGCCACGCTGAAGTTCTATTTTAATGGGGTCTGTAGCCATTAGTGACTTCCAGCTGAAAGTCCGTTAATTTGGGGCCCCAGCCTGTGGGCACCTTGACATCCGAGCTGTTGGTCTGACTCCGAGGCCCCAGAGCTGACACCCGGCTATTTCCTGTCCACGTCCTCCCTGCAGCTCCGTCGAGACCCACTTCCCCGGAGAAGTTCTCCGTGCCTCATGTCTGTGCCAGGTTTGGTCCTGGGGGTCAGCTCATCCGAGTGATCCCCAATCTGCCCTCGGAAGGACAGCCTGCCTTGGTGGAGGTGCACAGCATGGAGGTGAGCTGGGGGCGGCCACGGGCCAGCAGTCGCCCGTGCCTCGTCCTTGTCTGAAAACGTCGTGCGAAGTGTTTCTTGTGTGGACCCCAGTCGATGGGTTATTTGTTCTGTTTGGTTGTACGTCCTTTACCTGCCTTTGTGTTTCTGATGCTGAGGGGCGGGCCCTGTTGGTGTTCATTACTGGTGATTTCAGTGGCGGCTGGGGAGGTGGTCATGGGGGTCGGGTGCCCTGGGGCCAGTGTGGAGGCACTGTTTTGCGGCCCACCGGCCTCTGTCACGTGTATTGGCCCAGAGTTCAGGGGGGAATGGCTCTCACTGCTTTAAAGGGTGAAAGTCACTGTTGCCGACCAGACCTGGCCGTGCTCCCCGGTGGAGCGCCTCTGCCTCCCGGTGGGGACAGGCCTTCCTCGGGTCAGCACACACGGGGCAGTGGCGGGCCCTGCCCTGAGCTGCCCCTCCCTGTCCACAGACGCTGCTGCAGCACCTGCCGGAGCAGGAGGAGATGCGCACCTTCCCGGGGCCGCTGGGCAAGTACGTCCCGCCGGGCACGGCAGCTGTGGGTGCCGCGCTGAGCGTGGCTTGGCCGCGGCGCTGGGCGCTGTGCACTGAGGGCTGTTCTGGTTTCAGAGACGACACCCATAAAGTGGACGTTATCAACTTTGCCCAGAGCAAAGCCACCAAGTGTTTGCAGAACGAGAGCTTGATTGACAAAGAGTCGGCCAATCTCCTCTGGAACTTCATCATCCTCTTGTGCAGGCAGAACGGGGTGCGTGTCTTCTTCCTTCGAAATGCCTCTTCTCGGCCTCACGTCTCAGGGATCCGGGGTCCCCACGGCGTGGGGAGGATTTCTGTGCTGGGCCGAGCACGCAGAGCCGTCTCAGCAGTGACGTGGGGAAGGGGAGACCAGCGGGGTGTGCAGCCGGGGCGAGGGGCGGGGAGGGCCCACCGTGCTGGTGGGTCGGTAGTCTGTCCGTCCGTCGGCTCCTGGCATGGGGGCGGGGAGGGCCCACCGTGCTGGTCGGTCGGTAGTCTGTCCGTCCGTCGGCTCCTGGGCGTGGGGGCGCCTCCCCAGCAGGACCCGGGGGAAGCCCTGTCCGTGGCGAAGTTGTTCTTCCCGCCCCGCCGCCCTGCAGACCGCGGTGGGCACGGACGTCGCCGAGCTGCTGCTGCAAGACCACAGAACAGTGTGGCTTCCTGGGAAGTCGCCCAACGAGGCCAACCTGATCGACTTCACCAACGAGGCCTTGGATCAGGCCGAGGAGGAGGAGTCGGTGGAGGCCCAGCTCTCCTTCCTCACCGACAGCCAGGCCGCCACCAGCACTCTGGAGAAGGAGACGGAGCGGTTCCGGGAGCTGCTGCTCTATGGCCGCAAGAAGGTGAGTTCCGAGCTCTCGGACGCCGGGGCGTGTCCTGGCGTCCGCCGCGTGGGCTTAAGTGCCAGGAAGCTGTGGGAGGGACAGGCCTGCCTCGAGAGCACCGGGCCGGGACGGCAACCCCGTGACCAGGTGTCTGGCCCGTCGTCTTGAGGGCGTCAGCGGGGTTTCCTCGCACAGGCCCGCGCTGAAGACTCGCAGTTCCCTCTCACGCCCGCACAAGTGCACGCGCAGTGGCGCTCGGGCTGTGCCCGCCTGCGCAGTGCCGCCGGGTGAACACGTGCACGAGACAGACGTGCCACCCGTTGTCAGTTAGGGGAGCGCTCGGCCTCTGGGGTGTGCTGGGGGCGGGGGGCGGTGCCCAGCGGGAATGGATCAGGCACGGCGTGTGCAGAGGCTGCGGGCTGGGGAGAGCTGGCGCTGTGGGAGTTCTCTCTGGTTGTGCCGAGTGGAGGGCGGGTCTAGGGTAGGGGATCCCTGTGGGCACATGCTCAGCTCTGCATGGCCGGTGGCAGGGGTCTGACAGCCCCAAGTCTGTGGTGCTTGTGTGTCGTGATCAGCTCAGGTCACGGTCGGAGTTCTCTGAATGGATCAGGTCACATGGCTCAGGGGACGCTCTGCCCACGGGGAGAGGCATCATCCGCCTGGGAGTGACGTGCACAGGGGCCCCGGTGGGAAGGACCCTTCGGGGTGGCAGCGCCGCCTCCCCATCATCCCGTGTCTACTGGCCTCCTTGTTCCACTTATTAACAGAGAGGAGAGAAACAGGACGTGGGTTTGTTCCCCTTATTCACGTGCCCTGGCCGGGGATCGAACCTGCAACCTTGGTGCCTTGGGACGGTGCTCTGACCGGCCACGCCACCGGCCAGGGCTGCTTGTTCCCTGGCTGCTTGTAGCGGTTGGTGAAAGCAGGACCTACGGCCACAGGCACTTTGCCGGGGAGAGTGACGGCAGTGGCACAGGTGTGTTTTGGGGGCGTCACGTGAGTCACTGCCACCTCGGCTCACGCTGCGCTGCTCTGCAGGATGCTTTGGAGTCTGCGATGAAGAACGGCTTGTGGGGTCATGCTCTGCTACTTGCCAGCAAGATGGACAGCCGGACACACGCCAGAGTCATGACCAGGTACAGAGTCGCTGGGCTGGCGGCTTCTGGGCGCAACCAGCTGGTCCGGCAGCCGTGCCGTGACGGCTCTTGGAGGCACAGGGTCCAGCTCTCGGCAGAGAAAGCGGGGCCTCCCCGCGCTGCGGGGCTGTTGCAGGGGCCTAGCCGCCACGCCCTGTTCATGGCACGGTGCTGTCAAATCAGTGAGCGCCTTGTCTTTCTCTCCGGGCGTCTAATCCCGGGCGGCGGGCACTGCTGCGGGGGAGGCATCAGGCTGGTCGGTGAAGGCTGAGACGGGCCGGTCTTGTTTGTAAGCCGGGCCGGGTTCGAGCTTCCGCGTGGTGTCTCCCCAGATTCGCCAACAGTCTTCCGATCAACGACCCTTTGCAGACCGTCTACCAGCTCATGTCCGGGCGGATGCCTGCCGCGTCCACGGTCAGTGGCGCTCCCGCCGTTTC
The DNA here is from genome assembly GCF_027574615.1 of Eptesicus fuscus. Lineage (NCBI taxonomy): Eukaryota > Metazoa > Chordata > Mammalia > Chiroptera > Vespertilionidae > Eptesicus > Eptesicus fuscus. The sequence continues at coordinate 78,330,704 of NC_072487.1, forward strand.
GTGGCCCCGGGCGTGGGCCCTGCTCCCGGCGGTTTCATCGTAGGATGAGACCGCCTCTCTCTGCCCTGGCCCCTCGCTCCCTGCGCCGACCCTGCAGGCTGGGACACTCGCCCGGGGTCACCCAGGGTAAGGCGTTCCCGCTGGCTTTCCGTACCTAGTGCTGCGGTGACGAGAAGTGGGGAGACTGGAGGCCGCACCTCGCCATGGTTCTGTCCAACCTGAACAACAACATGGATGTGGAGTCCAGGACGATGGCCACGATGGGCGACACGCTAGGTGGGTCCGTGCAGACGGAGGCTGTGCGTGGGGCACGGAGGCGGCTGTGCGCTGTGTCGGGTGGAAGGGCCGGGACTCCGTTCCTCTGGCATCACTGCCACTTCCTGTTCGCCATCTTTGATTTCGGGAGAGCCCCCCGACCGAGACGTGGCCCGCTGTGTCTCCTCAGCTTCGAAAGGCCTCCTAGATGCTGCGCACTTCTGCTACCTCATGGCCGAAGTGGGGTTTGGGGTTTACACAAAGAAAGCCACAAAACTCGTCTTAATTGGATCGAACCACAGGTGAGGAGTCGCATCACTGTGTGCCCTCCCCCTCCTGTCAGCCCAGAACGGAGCCGGGAGGTGGCCTGCGGCCTCATTGTGTGGTCCGACCTGCTCCTGGGTCCGGCTCAGACACAGTCCCTCCTTCCTTCCACAGTCTGCCATTTTCAAAGTTTGCGACCAACGAAGCCATCCAGAGGACGGAGGCCTATGAGTACGCACAGTCGCTGGGCACGCAGTCGGGCCCCATGCCCAACTTCCAGGTGAGCCCCGCCGCCCGCAGGCTGGGCACGCAGTCCTGCCCCTGCCCAGCTAACAGGTCAGCTCCGCCCGCAGGCTGGGCACGCAGTCCTGCCCCATGCCCAGCTAACAGGTCAGCTCCGCCCGCAGGCTGGGCACGCAGTCCTGCCCCATGCCCAGCTAACAGGTCAGCTCCGCCCGCAGGCTGGGCACGCAGTCCTGCCCCTGCCCAGCTAACAGGTCAGCTCCGCCCGCAGGCTGGGCACGCAGTCCTGCCCCATGCCCAGCTAACAGGTGAGCCCCACTGCCCACAGGGCTGGTGAGGCTGCGGGCTGGAAAACTCTCATGCAAAAGGCAGTGTTTTTTGAAATCTTGGGGAGACATTGATCTGTAATGTTTAAGACTAAACCCTGTTGAGTTGAGGATTTTGTTGTATTTTGGGTCTTAACATTTAAAGTATTATAAACCTCGCGTGTTTTGTTTCTATTGGCTATCTTTAGTGTGATGGGGAGTGTTATCTGACCAGGAGTGCGTGTGTGTGAGCATGTGTGTGCATGTGTGTGTAGCACTTGCATGACCCTGAGCCAGGAGACTGGCTGTGGACAGTCCGTGTGGGCGCGGGGCTCTGCAGCGTGTGCTGAGCTGCGGCCTCTCTACTTGGACCTGGCAGCTCTGAGGGGCTGAAGAGAGAGTGGGTTTCCGAAGCTCAGCCGTGTCCTCTGCTCTGACCTGTCTCCAGGAGTGGGGACGAGAGCTGCGGGGGGCGGCGGGGGATGCGCGACACACGAGTCCTCCAGAACGTTCTCAGCCTGTGGGGCTGTGGGGCGGCTGCAGACTGGGGAGGCGCCAGGTGCCTGAGCTCTGTGTGTGTGTGTGTGTTTGCTCCAGGTGTTCAAGTTCATCTACTCCTGCCGCCTGGCCGACATGGGGCTGGCCACACAGGCCTTCCACTACTGCGAGGTGATCGCCAAGGGCATCCTGCTGCAGCCGCACACGCACTCCCCCGTGCTCATCAGCCAGCTGGTCCAGGTGCGGTCCGGAGCCGTCCCCGCCAGCCGGGGTCAGGGAGCCAGACTGGGGGGAGAGGTCGGCACTGGTGGGCGCTCGGCCGACCTCGGGACGAGTCACGGCACTGAGATGCCCTCGGGCAGCTGCTGGTATCTGGCATGTTAGCATACGAGTTTGTCCGTCTCGCGCCGGACCGAGACTGCGCCGTGAGCTCCAAGGCCAGAAGCAGAGGCGGTCAGTCCAGCCGTTGGTGGAGCCTGCGGGTCCAGCAGCCTGGGTTTGGGTCCTGCTGACCCACTGCGGCCTGGTTTCTCCGCCCTGGGCAGTGAGGCAGCATGACTGGCCTCTGAACTGTGTGAATCGTAACGGGATGGGACAGCGCCCAGCCAGTGCCACAGGCCACAGCATTGTGTCTCCCCTCCCGGGGAGAGAGTGCTCAAGGGACACCTGGAAGGTTTTTTATTGTGGAGATTTAGATAGTTTGAGGCAAGCTGGCTTCATCTGGTCCCGCCACGGCCCCCCAGCTCCCCTCCGCCCCCGGCCCACCTCCCGCACCCGATCAGAGTACGTCTGTGTCTATGTCAGTTCCGCCCTTGGCTCGGCCAAGTCCCGTCTGTCGCCAGGTGATGGTGGCAGGAAGTTCAGCTCCGGAGTCTGGGCCCTGCTGACCCCATGCAGCTGCCCAGAGGTTGGCTCCCGTGAGCTGTGGCGTCCAGGCTCGCCCTGTGGCCCGCGGCTCCGCGAGTGGGAGGCCTGCGCGCAGAGGCCAGCTCAGCCCTGAGGGCGCCCCTCCAGGTCGGAACAGGTGTGAAGACACTGCCAGTAACGGGTCTGCGTTTCTCATGTCTCCAGATCGCTTCCCAGTTACGCCTCTTCGACCCGCAGCTGAGGGAGAGGCCGGAGGAGGAGTCCTTCGCGGAGCCCACCTGGCTGGTGCAGCTGCAGCGTGTGGAGAGGCAGGTCAAGGTGAGCGTGGCTCAGCCACGGCTGGCACTTCTCGGGCGCCTGGTTTCCACCTGGGTGTTGGGAACGGACAGGACAGCGGGAAGGTGTGCAGGTTGTGGGAGGGCGTCTCCAGGAGCGCAGTGAGCCGTCGGTGGGGGGTGGGGGTGAGGTGGGTCGGCTCCCACAGCCTGGCTGCCAGCGAGGCCTGAGCCGTTTCTCCACAGGAGGGCGCTATGGTGTGGCGTCAGGACCCAGCCTTCCCCCAGCGCTGTGCCAGCAGCCCCAGCTCCGAGGTGGGACAGTATGATGGGCCAGGACCTGAGCAGCCCTCGCACCCGGGCACTGAGAACCCGCTGCTGGCGCCACCTGCACCCAGCGCCGAGCACTCTGGCCAGGGCGTGTGGCTGCTGCCGTCAGGTGAGCCTGCGCGGGGAAGGCCCTCTCACCTTTCTCTCAAGACGGCAGCTTCCAGACGTGGACAACCCCGGGGCGCTCGTTCCTCCTCCTGCTCCTCCTCCCTCTCCCCCCTCCCTCCCTCGTGCTTATTCATAACCTTGCCAAGCTCGGCAGGTCTCATGGCGTTGGGTGCCCGGGGGCGGGCGGTGGCTGGAGGAGCTCCAGAAGTGGAGGTCGGGTCCTGCGTCCACGTGCCTCCCTCGGCGCCGGCGGTGCTGTCCTGTCCTGGCCCTTCCTGCTCGGTGGCGGGTCCTCCTGTCTCGGGAGGAGCGGGCCGTGCAGAGACCACGCCGCAGCCGCTCGCACCGGGGCTGCTGCAAGGACAGACGTGGCCTCGGCACCTTTGACTCCTCCACTGTCCCCCTGCAGCTCCGCCGACGCTGCCCGAGGGCCCACCCGCCGTCCCTGCCGGGGCGCCCATGTTCCCCGTGCCGCCCCCGGGCCCCGGGGAGCCAGCGCCTGGCTTTGCAGCCCCAGGCTCTGCGCTTGGCTTTGCAGAGCCCTCTGGGCCGGACCCCGCGGCCCGGTACCCAGGGCCTGGCCTGCCACCCAGCGCATCGTCCCTGCAGGAGGGCGCGCACCTGCTCCGGGCCCAGGACCCAGGTGGGTCTGCGAGGGGTCACCGCGGAGCAGAGCCGAGTGGGTCTCCTGTCCCGGGAGGTGGGGGTGGGGGTGGAGGAGACCGCAGTCAGGGTGCTCAGGCCTGGTTCTCACGGAGCACGGGGAGAGCACGGCCCCCTCCGCGCCGCTCCCTCTGCCCTGTGCCTGGCGGCTCTGCGGTCCCAGAGGCCCTCTCTGCCATTGACAGGAGCGCTGTCCCAGGACCCCCGCGGGAGAGGCTCGCTGGCAGAGCGGAGAGAAGAGGATCTGGGCGGCAGATCTGAGAACGTGGTACTGCTCTCCCCCCCCCTTTCCTACGGGCCAGGGGCCGGAGTCCTGGGGCTCCTGCAGTAGGTGGATAGCGCTGAAGACGGGAAACGCTCCCGAAGGCTCTCCTAGGAGAAGGCGCAGGGAGAGAGCACGAGTGGGCAGGGTCGTGTGCTGGTGCGGGAGCAGAGCCACCACCTGGCAGCGCTGTCACTGCACCTTCTCTAGGGGGCCCCTGAAGCTCCCCCACCCCCGCCCCCGCCCCGCACCGGCTCTGCCACGGGGTCCCTGCAGTCCCCCTGGGTTCCTGGAAACAGATTCATTTTGTCAGACCTGTTTGGTACAAATACCACCTGTTTGCTCTGATGCCCAGCGGGCGCAACAAATGCTTTATACAGCCGCTTTCTGGAACCTTCTTTAGGGTGCCCAGCTCAGCGTGGACACCGTCAGCAGGCGATTGCTGTCATTTAAAGTGCACTGTGTGTCCTACCATTAAGACCTTCTGTCCTGGAAAAGTAAAAATGAGAGTTGAACTGGATTGAGAACAGACTCTAACCCAGGGACATCTTGCATTAAAACGGCCACGGCTCCGCTGACCAGTCGGGACGCTCGGGGCATGGAGTCGTTTCTCGCGCCCAGAGCCTGCCCTCTGGTTCCCGGTGCCCCGGATAAGCCGCGGGTTTTGTGGGCCCTCCGTCCCGCCTCCTTCCCTCCTCGCTCGCCCTCCGGCCTCTCAGGGATGTTCTGGGCTCCTGGGCAGTGCCCCAGGTGAACCGGTTCCCACGTTGCCTTGGCCAGGGCTCCCCGAGGATGCCGCCGGACTCCGAGGCCCCCCCAGCATGGGGAACTGCCAGCCTGGGCGCCCTGCAGCCTCCGTCCCCGACGCCCGCTCCCGAGGGGAAGAGCGCGGTGCCAGCAGCCAAGAGGGAGCCCAAGAAGGTAATCGGCGCCTCCAGCTGGCGGCCGGCTCCGCGGCGGCCCAGCACCAGGAGCAAGGGCGAGGCGGCCATGTCTTCCTCACTGAGCCAGGCGCCTGGGTGTGAAGGGGCACAGTGGTGGGCGTTGTCGGTGCCCACGCGTCACACTGCCCAGTCAGAGCTGGGCCGGTCCTGCTCCCCGAGGCCCTGCGTCCTGCGTGTCCAGACTGTCCCCTCCGCCCGGGGCGGCCGCTGCCTGTCTCTCCGAGGAGTTCAGCCTTGGTCGAGTTTCGCCTGAACGAGGCCCGTCCCCCGTGGGGGGCGATCCGCTGTGGCTGCCCAGTCCTGCCCTCCCCCCGCGGGCCGCTGGGTTCCTCCCCACCAGCACCCGCTCTGCCTGTTTCCGAAGGCGCTGTAGGTGGTGCAGGCCGCCCTCCTGGCAGCCGCCCACAGTGGCACCAGCATCCAGGCCCTGCCCCGTGGCAGGGTGGGCTCTGGCGCTCCTTCTGCCGGCCCTTCTGCCGGACGGGACCCTGGGCTGTGCTTTCTGGCGTTTCCTGGTGAGGGTGGTGCTTGTTGGTGCCTCTCGGTCCGCAGCCGCGGGCGCTGTCCTCCCAGCTCCCTGTTGTCAGGCCTGCAGGCCGTCTCCCCTCGTGGACACAGGTCCGCGGGCTCCCGGCTGTGGGTCCTGAGGGGGTCCCACACGCTCGTCCTGTGTCGTCCTGCCCGGCGCGGCCCTCACGTGGTGGCTCTGGTTTGGTTCAGAATGCCGAGTCCTGGTTCTCGCGCTGGCTGACGGGGAAGAAGAGGACGGAAGCGTACTTGCCAGACGACAAGAACAAGTCGGTGGGTGTCGCGGTGGCGTGTCCGGCAGCGTTGTTGGCCGTTTCAGCTCAGCACGACGCGCACACGAGCCCCTCGGGTCCCTGGCGCGCGGCTCTGCCGCTGACCTTGTTCTTTGCTTTCGCAACCACACAGATCGTCTGGGACGAGAAGAAGAACCGATGGGTGGACACCAATGAGCCGGAGGAGGAGGTTCGTGGGGCTGGGGGCTCGTTGTGCCGGGAGGAGCCCTGCCTCCGAGGCTCTGTCTGTGGCACGTCCGGGCCTTTGGGCTCGTGAGCAGGTTTCTGAAGCCGCTGTCCCTCCACAGAAGAAGGCTCCGCCCCCGCCCCCGGTGTCGCTCCCCAAGGCTCCGCAAGCTGCCGCCCCTGGGCCTGGCGGGCCCCCCAGAGCCTCTGTGAACATGTTTTCTAGAAAAGCAGGTAACAGACCGGAAGCGGAGCTGGTTTGGGTAACCGTGTGTCCTGCCGGTGCACCGGGGCCTGTTCCCGAGGGGATGCCCGCCCTCCGCCCTCCCCGTGCTGAGGGTGCAGAGCATGTGGAATGGGCCCTCGCCCGGGGCAGGTGCCCAGCAGAGAGGCGCGCCGCGGAGGGGCCGTCCCGCAGCTGCTCGGTGGGACGGGAGGGTTCCTGCTGGCGCCGCCTCTGCCGCAGTGAGGAGGGCCCGTGGGAGCGGTCGGTGGCACGCCGGCTGACTGGCTGCCTCCCCGCTGTAGCTGGAAGCCGAGCGCGCTATGTGGACGTCTTAAACCCGGGTGGGTCCCAGCGCACTGACCCGGCTCTTGCTCCCGCGGACCTTTTTGCCCCACTTGCCCCGCTCCCGATCCCGGCGCAGTTGTTCGGACCAAACCCAGGTAGGCAGTGCGGGCGGCACGTCTGCGTTAGCCACCGCCTGACCTGACTCCCTGAGAGCCGCTAGCCTTACTCTCCCCGGAGAGGAGTGCCCGCAGGGTGCAGAGGGCCTCGCCCCCTCCCTCCTCACCTGCCCTCCCTCCGCGCCTGCCCTCCCTCCTCACCTGCCCTCCCTCCGCGCGTGCCCTCCCTCCGCGCGTGCCCTCCCTCCTCACGTGCCCTCCCTCCTCACGTGTGCATGTGTGCGGGTGGGTGGACACGGCCGGCCGCTGGGATGTGTCAGCCCCTCCCTGCTCTCTCCTGCACAGATGCAGAGGGAGCCCCGCCCACAGAAGGGTCTGGCAGGGAAGGGCAGGCGCCAGCTGGGGGTTCAGCCCTTCCAGAACCTTCCTCGGAACCCCAGGTGAGCAGGCACAGCGGGACAGGGCGGCACCATGGGGGTTTGCCTCCTCCCCGGCCAGGAACGGCTCTTGATCTTCTGTGGGCTGTGTCCGTGGCGACGGCCCAGTGGGGGCTCACACTGTCACCCCGTGTGGGGGTGCCCGTTGTCTCACTGGGGTCCCGGCAGGAAAGAGGTGGTGAATGGTTAGAACTGGATGTGAAGCCGAGGCTCGGTGTGGGCTCTGAGGTGGGACCAGCCGCGTTCAGCCCTGGTTCCCCTTAGTCAGCTGTGTGAGGTGGGAGTCACCTTTCCAGGCCTCAGTTTCCTGCTCTGAGAAATGGGACACAGGTCACACCAGGTCACCGGCGCGGCGTGGGGCGTGGGGCGTGATGTCCGGTGCGCGCACAGTGGGTTCTTTGCTCCACTTCGCCGAGGAGCCCTCCGTGGAGCAGGGCAGTCTGTAGCCTGGGCCCGAGGAGGGCGCCACGTCACCTGCCCGTGGGGAGGCTCGCTCGTGGACCGTGGTGGTTGCTGCATTTCCTGTCCTTCCCGGCAGGTTGTGAGCTCGGCAGCCTCGCTCCCTGCTTCTGAACTGGCCCCCTGCCCACTGGATGGTCCCCAGGGGGGAGAGGTAAGGGGCGCCCCAGAGTCTCTGCCACGGCCGGGCCAGGAAGCTCGCTCTCACGGGCCGGTGGCTTCCTCCTGTAAAAATGAGTGTTAATGGCAGAACAGGCAGGTGGAACGCTTTCACAGCTTGAAGAGTTGCTGTGTCCTTAAACACAATCGCACGGTTGTGAGCAGAGTCCTTGGGGGGGTTTGAGGTCACGTCCCAAGCTCTGCCCGCAGCCTGGCACGCCAATTCCTGCATTCCTCAGGGCCCTGCGGTCGGTGGCTCTGGCCGAGGCCTGGACAGACCCCCCCACTAACGTTCCTTAACCAGACCCGGGCGTTAACGGGCTGCGAGGCTCACCGGCTCTTCCCGCTGGAGTTCTCGTGGCTCTTCAAGCTCTGGAGTCGCTCCCGGCGCACTTGACTGTCTGTTCTCGGTTTTGTAGCTTTCGCGCTGTAGCTCACTGAGCTCCCTGTCCCGTGAAGTGAGCCAGCACTTCCACCAGGTACCCGTGCCGGCGGTTCTCACCGAACACAGGGCTCTACTGGGTCACCTGTGTTCCTTCGGGCGCTGTGCTGGCAGCTCACTAACGGCACCCCGGTGTCCCCAGCCCCACGTGACGGATGCAGCGTTCCTTTCTCTCAGCTTCTCGGAGCGTGTCCACATGCAGATGCACTGGCCACTGAGTGACCCCCACGTGCCGGGGTGGGGGTTGTAACTGCACTCTGAATTGGCTTTTTCCAAATGGTTGGCCTTGGGCGTGGCCCCACGGTGTGGGCGTGGCCTCGCTGTGAGTGGGTCAGTACCGCCAGGGTAGGTGCTCTCGTTTGAAAGGAAGAACTCCTCTTTCTGCTCAAGCACAAGCAGGTTCACGCTCAGCCGGGCGAGTGTGTCGGCAACGGCGGTCCTATGGCCGTCGCTGGGCAGGAAAGGAATGCTGCATCTTCCGTGTCGCGTGGACCGGGCTTTTCCCCGTGACTGGTCGAAAGGCATCACGTGGCCTTCAGTTTGCGTGTCACCCACTGGTTCCGCGCCGGACACTGCAGTAGTTGCCGTGCCTGCTGGCTGCTCACCGCACTAACGCTGCGCGGCGCCTGCACGCCCGGTCGCGAGCCCTCTGCATGCTGCTCTGTGGCTTACCCACAAGTAGGGTCTGGCTGTGGCTGTGGCTGTGGCTGTGACGTCTTGTTGAGCTGCGCTCTCTGTGGTTCTCAGGCTCCCAGCGACCACCCCCCGCCAGAGGCGCCCCCCGCGGCATCCGTGCCCTTCTACAACCCTGCGCAGTTCGCACAGGTAAGCTGCACAGTCTCCTGGGCGGGAGCGGGAGACCAGCGCCGGCTCGGCCACGCCCCGGGTCCTGCCGCTCCTGCTGCCTGCCCGCCGCCGTCCCCTGGCTGGGCCCTGCCTGCCCACGCCGTCCCCCCGCCGTCCCCTGCTGGCCGCGTCCTCCGTCAGGGCGTTCTTTTCCCTTTTTCAACACACTCCTTTAGTTTCAGAGAGGAAGGGTGCTCCTGACTGCTCCTCCTCCTCCCCTCCCTCCCAGGCTCTTGCCTCTACAGCACCGCCTGGCTGCCGGGCAGGGGGTCGGGGGGCAGGGGTCTGCAGAGCTCTGGGCAGTGAGAATGGAAACCTCACCTGCGCCTGGTGCACACCCTGCCTCGCTGCCTGGGGTGCCCAGCCGCCTTACTCTGAGCCCATCCTGCTGCCCCAGCCTCCCCGCCCTGCTGCCCTCTGCGTTGGGCAGCTGCCCATGAGGCCCCTTCTTGGCCTCTGTTCCCCTCCCCCTCCCAGGGCCAAGGCCTGCCCCGCCTGGGACCCGTCTGTTTTCACTTCAGGATTGGGTGGTGGCGCCCCCCGACCCCCCGCCTCTGCAGGGGCCCCGCAGCTCAGGTCGGTCAGGGTTCGAGGGAGCACGTCAGCGCCTGTCCTCCTCTGCAGATGCTCAGCCCTCGGAACTGGCTCCCTCTGAGCCCCTAACCAACTGCTGCACCTTTAAGGGAACCCCAGGATCTGACACTGACGTGGCCGGTGGTCGCGGCTGCGAAAACGGGACAGAGCAGACCTGCCCTTTGGTCGTCAGTGCTGTGTCTGGCCTGTTACCCAGGCCCACGTTGCAGCTGAGCCCTCGCGAGGGTCATCCCCCTCGGGTCACCCCCCTCGGGGGCGGGCGGAATCAGTGCTGTTCATGTCGTTTCAGGCCTCGGCCACCTCGGGAAGCACCAGGCCTGGGAGGATTGGCCAGAGGAAGTACCCGGTGCTGAGGTAGACTGGACCCTGCTGTCGGCACCTGGCCCCTGAGACGGCTCTCCACCGACACTCGGCTGACCGCCCTGGCCTCCCTCCGTGCCCAATGGACACGCAGCAGAGCCACGTGCTCGCACCTTCCGTGGGAAGAGCTGCCAGTCACCCCCCAGCTCCGAGACCCGAGGAGAGGAGGGACCTTTGGCTCCATTCTTTACCTAGGAATGAGCTCAGGACGAGCCTTTTAGTCACGTAGGAACGTCACGCTGCGCAGCCGGGACGCCCTTTGCTGCCGGGAGCTGCAGTGCCTCGGGCGTCTCAGGCCTGATGGGAGTGGCCGCCAGGCCCGTCCCGCTTCCTCTAAGACCCCTGAGGAAAGAGCGGGTCTGACTGAGCGACACCGATGCGGCCCTGCGGCCAGCTCCCGCCCCGGCGTCCCCCGCCCCGAGCAGCAGCCGCTGGCGGGCGTGTCCTTCCTCAGCCTCCGAGGGAGGGGGCGGCACCGGCAGCCGTGCCTGCAGGCTGAGACGCGTGGTCAGTGGTGCGTCCCTCTCCCGCAGACAAGGCCTGTCTGGCCCGTCAGGACACGAGGGCTCCCTGCCACCAGGGGACTGGCTTTGTCCGCCCACGAGGGAGACAGCCACGCAAGGCCTGTGTTCCGTGTGGCTGGTCCTCGCCCATCAGCCGGCGTTGAACCATGACTGGAACTCATCTGCTGGCTCCGTGAACAGCCGCTGTGGGGCCACGCTCTCGCCATCCACCGGCGTGCTCCCCACTGGGCTGGCGTTGCAGGCGACATCTTGAAGAAAGTGGCTTCAAATAATTTCTTGACAGAAGCTCCTGAAGCTGCTATTTCTGCCCCGGTTCTTCCCACACAGAGCCCGGCCGAGCGAACCTGCAACGGGCCCTCCTCCCACCGCCTCCCTCCAGCTTCACCTTGGCCGACGGTTCTCAGAGCCATTCACGTTCTTGTTAAGCCTATAGGGACTGAGGACAGCGAATATTTATAAAAATCACTAGGAACTAATTTCTGTGGTTCTGCTTGGTATTTTCAATCTCAGTGGAGGGTCATGGGAATGTGGCCTCGGCACAGGTCCTCCCGCTTCCTGGGTCACGTGACCGTCTGGGGAGCCCACAGACTTGTGATGGGACCCACCTTCTTTCTCTGGGAAAGGCCCCGCCTCGCTAGGGTCCCGCTGTCCCTGTCCAGGGGGTGGGGTTCCCCCTTGTTCTGTTAGTGACTTGATTCCAGAAGCTCCCCGAGGGGCTGTTATTTTTCCTAAATGCAAATTGTTACACTGCAGATTGTTCAATAAAGTATTTTGCGCTCGGAGCGCTCACCTGCTGCTTTCGCTGGTTGGAGTGGCCTGGGTGTTCCTGTTCCTGTGGGGTCCCCGCAGCTCCAGGTGCAGGGGCGGTCCCCACCCACGCGTGTGGCAGTGACTGCGGCCCCAGGGCCCCTGTGGGCGGTGGGCAGGTTGCTCTGACCCCGTCCCGCCTCGGGGAGCAGGCCGGCCCGGAGGGAAGGAAGCCGCGGGTGTGGGGGGTCCTCCGGCCGCCAGGGGCCGCTGCAGGCGCCGGCTCGGGGCGCTCTGCCCGCGGGTTGCGGCGAGCGGCGGCCGAGGCCCGTGGGGCTGGGAGCGGGCGGCGCCGAGAGGTAGGGGCGCGGGGTCCCGGGCGCGGGCTGAGCCCGGGGAGGGCGGTGGGGGGTGGGGGCTGGGGACGGGGCGCAGGTCCGGCACGGGGGCGGGGCGGCCCCGAGTGGGGCGCGGGGGTTCTGGGCGGGGTTCGGAGCTCCGGGTCCCCAGGGCGGTTCAAGGGTCCGGGGTGGAGCAACCTCGGGGCGCGAGGTGACCCGCGGGCGGGGTCCTGCGCGGAGTGACCCCGGGCGCGTGTCCCGCCCCCCCAGCTCCGCGGTCGTTGCCCCGGGAGCCGCCGGCGGATCGCGGCTGAGGCGGGGCCTGTGGCGGCGGCGCCTGCGGAGCTGGGGGGGCGGGCGCTCGGGAGGGGGGTCCGGGGCGAGCGGGGCGGCGGGCGGCGGCCCCTCCAGGCCGCGCTGTGGCCTCTTCACCGGGGACGTGGGCGTTCTTACGGGGCGACGCCCCGAGCGCCCCCGTGAGGAGCAGCCCCCACTGGGCGGCCGCGTCCCGGCAGGAGGGAGAGCTTCCACCCACCCGAGGAGGCCGCTGCCGGCCCGGCCCGCCCCCCGCTGAGCTCAGGACCCTCCATTCCTGCAGTGAGAGCACCTTCCCGTAGGTCCCAGTGGGGGTCGCGGGACTTCAGGGCCTCCAGCCATGCCGCCCCCGGCCCCGCCCCTGCCGGACCGCCCCGGGCCTCACCGCGGACATCTGCCTGCGCATCCCTGACCCTGGCACCGGGCAGCCCCCGGAGAGGGCATTCCAGACCGGCCTGGCCGCCATCGTGGGTGAGGGCTGGCCCCTGGACTATGCCCTCCAAGTCGGCCTGCCTGGGGCGCTCAGAGGCGGACCCCCCGCAGCCTGAAGGCGGGATGCTCACGGGGCACCTCGTGAACTCGGACAGGGACCTGGCCCCCTACCCAGGATCCCTGGCCGCTGACCGTCCTGGGCCTGAGAAGAGCCCACTGGTCCCTCTGGACGTTCCAGCAGAAATCAGCCACGAAGACCCCCAGGCTAAGGCCAAAGCCTTCACCCCGAAGCCGCCTATGAGGCCCCGGCTGGAGCGGGCACTGTCCCTGGATGAGAAGGGCTGGAGGCGGCGGCGATTCCCGAGCAGTCAGGACGACCTGGCCTCCGGCAATGGGGCCAGCCCCTCCAGGGGCTCCTCGCCAGACGCGGTCCCCGGGCCTCCGGCCCGCACCTGCCTCCCGCCCGGCCTGAGCGCCTCGCTGCAGGAAATCCCCACGTCCCCCGGGACTCCAGGCAGCGGCGGCAGGAGCCCCTCCTCCTGGGGCAACTGTGCTTCCGGAGCGATGGGCACCCCCCAGGACCTCCTGCACCGGGACAGGGCCTCGGCGGGGAGCAGCCCCCGGCGGGCCGGCGGGCTTCCCTCACGCCCGCTGCCCGCCATGGAATGGAGCGTGGCCTCTGCCTGCCTGCGGACGGCGCACAAGGTGGACGCGGACCACGCCGACTACAAGGTCCGCGTGCAGGGCCGGCTGTTCCGGGCCCACAGCAGCCTGGGCCCCGGCCGGCCCCCCAGCCCCCTGGCCTCCGATGACTGCTCCCTGCGCTCGGCCAAGTCCTCCTTCAGCCTCCTGGCGCCCATCCGGGCCAAGGACGTCCGCAGCAGGTGGGGCCTCCGGGGTGGGGGTGGGGCTTGGCACCTGCCGCCTTTATTCTAGGGTCAGAGGACCACGAGCTTCTCCTTAAAACGCGTCCGGCGCACAAAGATGGAGACGGGCCGGGTCTCCCAGTCCTTCCCCGGCGACTCTCCTGCCCAGGCTGACAGCCACGGGCCGAGCCAGGTGGAGGGAGGGTCCCAGGGCCACTGGGCAGCGAGGGCAGCAGGCGGCCGGCTTCCTGCTCTGGGCTCCCGGCAGCCCGTGGCTCCTCTGGTGTCTGGGACCCAGTTCGCTGAGCGCCCACTCCTGCGGGGGGAGGACTGGCACCACGGGCACACGGGGCTTTAATGTTGAACCCGTGCTGACATTTTTAAAATTATATATATTTTATTGACTGTTTACAGAGAGGAAGGGAGAGGGAGTCAGAAACATCCATGAGAGAGAAACATCGATCAGCTGCCTCCTGCACACCCCCCACTGGGGATGTGCCCGCAACCAAGGTACATGCCCTTGACCGGAACCGAACCCGGGACCCTTGAGTCCGCAGGCCGGCGCTCTATCCACTGAGCCACACCGGCCAGGGCCATGCTGACGTTTTTATGGCTTGAAAAGGATCTGAGTGCCATCCCCCCCCCCCCCCCCCCCCCCCCGTCTTCCCTTCTGCTCACGACTCCCAAATGCGGGCCAGAGCCGTGATTCCTTGGGCGGGGGGCTCCCCGCGACGCCTCCTGAGCCGGAGCTTCTCCGGGAGCTGGTCCGGACCCGGCTGTCACTCCACCCCCAGGCCCCGTCCCCGCAGGCCTGTCTGTCTCCTGCGTCTCCCCACACGGGCTCGGGCCCCCTCACCTCCAATCCCAACCAGGGCCGGGCGGGTTGTTTGAAGCACAATCCCGCATGGCCCTGACTTGGGGGGCGGGGGGGTGGTGAGGGGCATCTGCTCGGACCCGAGTTCAGTCTGTCCTCTGCAGGAGCTACCTGGAGGGGAGCCTCCTGGCGAGCGGGGCCCTGATGGGGGCGGAGGAGCTGGCCCGGTACTTCCCCGACCGCACCGTGGCCCTCTTCGTGGCCACGTGGAACATGCAGGGCCAGAAGGTGAGGGCGCCCACGCGTCTCGGGATCGGCCGGGGTTCCTGCCTGTTCTTTCGGGCTCTGAGCCACACCCAGTGACGCCTCCTGCCAGCCAGGCCCCCCCCCCCCCCCCCGGCCCTGCTAGCTTCAGTGACTGGCGGCCCCTCTGGTTGGAGCGGCTTCAGGCGGACGGCACAGGGAGAGGAAGGGGCAGCCGCTCCCTGAGGCCTCCCCCGCAGCCTCCCACTCCCCACGTTGAACCCACTGGCTCGGGTCGCCCAGAGCCCCGAGTCTCCCTTGGGGTCACTCCTGTTCGCTCCACGGGGCCTGGCGAATGTGGAGGAGGAGGCAGGTGCCCAGGCTGGTAGCCCCGCTGTCCTCGGGGAGCCACCCTCCCGTCCACAGGGCATCCCTCGTCCTGGGCCTGCGGGACTGAGGGCCAAGCCAGGTGGAGTGACCGCTGCGCCCCCGCGTCACCCAGGTGTGGGTGTGCATGTGGGGCCCTCAGGGTCAGGCTCAGGGAAAGACGCAGCTGAGCAGCAGCTGGGGGCACAGCCCGGGAGCAGGTGCAGACCCGGCCTTGGCAATGACAGGCTGGGGGAGGCGGGTCCCGGGCAGAGCAGGAGCCCTGGGAGCCCCCCGCCCCCGGCCCCTCGCTAGGCGCTGCCTCCCCTCAGGAGCTGCCTGTGAACCTGGACGAGCTGCTGCTGCCCGCCGAAGCAGACTACGCCCAGGACCTGTACGTGGTCGGGGTGCAGGAGGGCTGCTCCGACAGGTAGGGACGACCCCCCCCCGTGTGCCCCTGAGCCTGGCACCCCCCCCCCCGGTCCCTATGAACAGCACTGCTGAGGTGGGCCTTTGGGGCAGAGGCTGCTGTGACCCGAGACCCCAGCACCCAGCCAAGCACACAAACCGCCTCCTAAAACGGGGGCTCGGATCTGAACTAAAGGCCGTTTTCCTTCTGCTGAACACGAGCTGGTCTCAGGGTGTAAGTGCAGGGAGAGCAGCGCCCTGCGTGGCGTCGCCGGCCTCTGTCTGCCGCGCACGCTCACGTGGTGGAGGGTCACCTGGAGGAGGGGCGGGCTCCCTCCCGCCTGGCCTGGCCTCCTCCCCACAGCCCGCGGGGGAGGTGGTGGGGGGGCCTGGGACTCTGCTCAGTCTTAGCCGCGTTGGGACCCGGGCCACGTCCCCGGAGCCCCGAGAGGCGTCAGCTCCGCGGTGTCCGGGAGCCCCACCTCTGGCCCAGCAGACCCGGACCCCTCGAGCTGCCCACGTCCCCATGCTCCTTGCAAGACAAGGAGGCCCCAGCGCCCGGGTGTGGAGCCCGGAGCCGGTCCGCTGCCCAGGGCGCCGCTGTCCCCGCAGGCGGGAGTGGGAGACGCGGCTGCAGGAGACGCTGGGCCCGCACTACGTGATGCTGCACTCGGCGGCCCACGGGGCGCTGCACCTGTCCGTGCTCATCCGCCGGGACCTCATCTGGTTCTGCTCAGGTAGCACCGCCCGCCGCGGCCCACCGCCCTGCCCCGTCCAGGGACAGCTCGCCGGGTGGCGGGGCCCTCGGGCTGCGGGCGGCGGTCAGCTCCGCCTCCTCCCACAGAGGTGGAGAGCTCCACGGTGACCACCCGCATCGTGTCCCAGATCAAGACCAAGGGGGCCCTGGGCGTCGGCTTCACCTTCTTCGGCACCTCCTTCCTCTTCATCACCTCCCACTTCACCTGTGAGTCTCCGCCCCGCGTCACGTGGGGACATCCCCCCCCAGGAGGCGGGTGCCGGGCGCCTCTGTGCGGCCTCCCTGACCTGCAGCCCCGACCGAGAGGCCCCGAGGGCTCTGACGGGGCCCCCTCCCGCGGGGGTTCACTGCGGGCCTCCCCCCACACGGACCCCGCGTCCAGCCCTGAGCCAGACCTGCCCCTCGGGGCTCCCCGCTCTGTCCCCGCAGCCGGAGACGGGAAGGTCGGCGAGAGGCTGCTGGACTACAGCAAGACCGTCCAGGGCCTCGCGCTGCCCAAGAACGTGCCGGACACCTGCCCCTACCGCTCGGACGCAGGTGAGCGGGCCCCTCCGCCCTGTCCTCTGGGGAGTTGATGGGGACAGATGGGGGCCGGGGACACGGACCAGCCCTGTCCCCACGGCTCATGCGCTTTCTGGCCTGTGCCCAGCGGACGTCACCACCCGCTTCGACGGCGTCTTCTGGTTCGGAGACTTCAACTTCCGCCTGAGCGGCGGCCGTGTGTCCGTGGAGGCCATCCTGAGGCAGGACCCGGGAACCCGCGTGCCCGCCCTGCTGCAGCTAGACCAGCTCACCCGGGAGATGCAGAGAGGTGAGGCTGGAGCGGGGGAGGGGGTGGTGACCAGGACGGGGGCGGCCGGGCCGGAGCGGGGGAGGGGTGGTGACCAGGACGGGGGCGGCCGGGCCGGAGCGGGGGAGGGGTGGTGACCAGGACGGGGGTGGCCGGGCCGGAGCGGGGGAGGGGTGGTGACAGGCCAGGGAGGGCGGGCCGGAGCTCCTCGCCAGGCCTGAGCCGTGCCTGCCCGCCCAGGGTCCATCTTCAAGGGCTTCCAGGAGCCAGACATCCACTTCCTGCCGTCGTACAAGTTCGACCTCGGGAAGGACTCGTACGACACCTCGTCCAAGCAGAGGACCCCGTCCTACACGGTGAGCGCGCCGCTCCTGAGCCGGGACTCGGGACGCGGTCCGTGTGCGAGCCGTGCCCCGAGCTGGGGCCTCTCAGGGGCTGCACACGCGGGGCCCGGCTGGGATTCTGCTCGGCCAGGGACTGCGCCCCGTGCCCTCCTCCCAGAGGCGTCCCCAGGCGGGTCCCCGGCCCCCGGCTCAGAGGCCCGGCTCAGAGCACCCGCGTGCCCACCTGTGGACCACTGCTGTCAGGGCGCCGGCGGGAGGCGGCCGGGCCAGGCTGCGCAGCCCCGCGGAGCCTCTCGACAAGCAGGGCGCGGGGCGGGTTGGAGCCTGGCTGCCCCCCCGCTGCACGGGGCTGCGGGCACGGGTGTTGCATCAGGGCAGCGGGGAAGCGGCACACCTGCCTCTCCCAGCACCGGGGTGCCCGGCGATAAAGGAGGTTTGGGATGCGGGGACTCTGCTCACGTAACGGGGGGACCCTGCGGCAGACGGGGCGTCATGCGTCCCGCCTCGGGCTGCCCCTGCAGGACCGGGTCATGTACCGGAGCCGCCACAGGGATGACATCTGCCCGCTCACGTACTCCTCCTGCCCCGGGATCAAGACCTCCGACCACCGCCCCGTGTACGGCCTCTTCCGGGTGAAAGTGAGGCCGGGCAGAGACAAGTCAGTACCGCCCAGGCCTGCCCACTCGGGGCGCGGGGCGAGGCCGGGGGCAGGGACAGACGCCTTGTCGCCGTGGGGGCTGGCGCAGGCCACTGCTCAGAGTCCTGCCCCCAGACGGGAGCCAGGGTGCAGGCCCACGCGGAGATCACTGCCCTGGCGGACCGGAGCGGCCGTCCCTGGAGTGGCCACCACGGGGTCGGGACCTGGCCTGGCCCCTGCGCCCATGGGCTGGCTCTCAGCGTCCACCCTGGAGTGTGTGGGCGGGGCACCCTCGGGGCCCGCCCCCTCCTGACGGCCTTTCCCCCACAGCATCCCGCTGGCGGCTGGCAAGTTTGACCGCGAGCTGTACCTGGTAGGGATTAAACGGCGGATTTCCAAAGAGATGCAGAGGCAGCAGGCCCTGAAGACGCAGCACGCCAGCGCCATCTGCACCGTGTCCTGAGGGTCTGCCCACGGAGGGCGGGCACCGCCGCCGGAATCCCTGGCAAGGACGAGGAGATGCTGCCCGGACTGCGCAGCCGTGGGGACGCTGAGCGCCGTGGCCAGAGGCAGGCCGCCTTCCTGGCAGGAACCCAGCGAACTGGGCTGCAGCGGAGCCGGCCCCACCTCGTCCCTGGACCGGACCCGCTGCCCGCTTACGTTCCCCCGCAGTCACCCAGCTCTCCGCTCGGCAGGCGGAGCTGGGACCCGAGGGCACCCGCCTGGCCCACCACCATCTCCCGGATGCGCCTCTCCAGCTGCAGCAGCCGCACTTGACCAGCTCGCGCTGCCGCTCCAGCGTCTGCCTCCGTCCCCCGGCCCTTCCTCGGCGCACGCGCGGCCTGGTACCATGGAGGCTGCTCGGTGGGGTGACCTGGGTCCCCAGTCCCACGGCACGTGCTGGGACCAAGCTGAGGCCATTGGTCACCAGGCTGAAGCCAGACAACGTTCAGGGAGTGAGCTTGGTCCCCAGTGCTGGGCCGGGAGGGGGCGTGGCCAAGGTTTCGGCGCTGGCCCTGCCCTCCAGCCCCGCGGCCACCGCTGACTTCAGGCATCTGCTCGGCGGCGTCAGTAGCAGCAGTGCATTTGCCAGCCAGAGCCGCTGCTGGAAGCTTAGGCTGTCACCTCCTTGCCACCCAGGCTGTCACCGCCTCGTCTGGGTTTCAAGGAGCCCATCATTCCTTCCCGTCTGGTTCCATCTTTTGAAGAAGGCGTCGGCTTTGAATGCGGGAAACCCAGAGCATTAGATCTAGTCTTCTCAATTATTTATTTTCCGTATTTATATTTTAAATAAATGCATATATTGAGTCTAACTCTTTCTGGTCAAAGTGTGAGTCCTAGACTCAGGCCGTTCTCACCAGCTTGTGCGAAAAGGCAGGGGTGCTCTGGGCTGGCGGCTGACAGCGCCCCTCAGCCCGTCTGCCGCCTCCGCACTGGGCTTGCTCCGCGCCCGCCCCACGTGTCAGCCGGAGTGGACACGCGGGTGTGAGCCATGGAGTCCATTCTGTGTAGCCACTCAGCCTCAGCCTCCAGCAGCAACCAGAGCAGAGCAGTCGGAGGCGGCCCGCCATCCCCAGGGACCGCAGGACGCTGCGCGGCTGGGAGAAAGCTGGAGTGGACGTGCCGCTGCGTCTCAATCACCCGAGAACCTCTTACAAAGGGTGTGGCAACAGGGACTGAAGTAAGTACGGTTTTATGGTTCTTTCCAGGCATGGTCTGACCCAAACCATGGAAGAGATTTTAATGTGAATCCGAAAATAGTTTGGCCCGAGATCACGCTGCTTCTCTGGGGCGACCGTTGCACCTGGTAAGAGCCTGGGTCAGGAGTGATTGAACTCACCACCAGCCGTGAGGGTTCAGGTGGATGGAAGTTCACGGGAAAATCAGTTAAAAATGCAAGTGAAGGTGGCCAGTCTGAGGCCGGCTCGCCCTCACAGGCTGTGCGCTGCCCCTCAGCACGGTGACTGTCCCGGGAGAGCAGAGGGGGCGGCACCTGGGGGCACAGGTGCGCTGCAGTGAGGGCCCGAGGGGCTGGAGAGGTGGGGGAGGGGAGCGTGCTGCTGTCCAGGGCAGGGAGCAGAGGGTGGTCCCTGCTGAGGGACCTCAGTGCCCAGGCCCTGAGGGTGGAGGGGACCCAGCAGAGAAAACGGGGTCAGCTTCCAAGACAGAAGCTGCCAGGTCTAGAAGCCCAATCCCACCCACCGCCCCCCTCGGGCTCTGTCCTGTCTCACCCTCCACAGCCAGGCACTTGCCCGTGTAGAACCGCAGGGAGTCTAACCGCGGCAAGTCTGCGGCCGGACTGACAGCCCCGACCCCCGGGCTCGCGCCCCAGTGGCCGGAGGGCCGTGGGCACGGGGGGTGTTGTAACAGCAGCTGGCAGGCCCTACACAAAGGTCGCTTGCAGACAGAAGGAACACGTACACGTTTATTTGATTCCTCCAGTGCCCGATGGCCGTGCCGGGCGCTGCCCTCTACGCTGTGGTGCCCTAGAACTACCCGGGGACTCGGGGTTCCCCCGTGGAACCTGGGGCTTCTACGGGCATTGGAGTCTCAGAAGCACAAATCTACCGTCACCAGTTGTGTGACCTTTCCCTCCTGAACCTACAGCTCGAGTCTCCCACCTTTTAAAACGCGATCGCCGACCACCAATTCCAAGAAGCCCCTCGCACCCGTGCACGGATACCTCTGGCATCAGGACCCACTTCCCAATGAAAGGGCCCGCGGCTTTTGAATGCCAGGTCCGACAAGGGCCAGCAGGGAGAGGTGGTGGCACTGCCCTGCCTCGTTCTAGAAAAGGTGCCAGTTGCAACAGCCTTTCACAGCCGGTCCTAAGTCAAGGGTGAGGACAACAGTGCACGTGATCACGTCGGCAGACAGCCCAGGCGCCCGGCCGCGCCGTGAAGCAGGCAGCGTGCCCGGGCCACGCCCTGGCACTGACGTGCTTAGTGGCCGGCACTGGACGCGGAAGCGGCGGCCGGAGCCTTCTGCACGCCACCCGGCCGGAGTGGAGTGCTGGAGGCACGTGTAGTCCGCGACGGCACACGCAGTGCCCACGTCGGCGTGTGCGTTCACTGTGCGGAGAAGCGTCCTGTGGTCTGCAGCGCTCGGGAGTTCCTGCACTAAGTTCACCTCCAAAGAAACGTGTGCAAACACAGCCTCTACCGGAAGAGCCGGTAGGTCCTGGGCAGGCGCCCGTCTCTGCTGGACAGCGCCGCCTGGATGTGCTCGTAGCTGGGCAGGTCACTGAGGTCCCCCAGGGCGGCCACTGCCGGCTTCCCGCGCAGCATCTTCGAAGCAACTCGCTTGATGTCCTCTGGCCTCACGTCGCCTGGCACGGGGGACAAGGGACGGGGAAGGCTGTTGGCCCGTGCCTCCAGGCCGCTAATCTGCTGCCACCACCCCGGGGAGAGGAGCGGAGACTCCAGAGGGTCCAAGAGCCGCTGTGTGGACTGCCCGTGAGTCGGGGCCAAGGACAGACGCGGGCTCTGCTTTGCTTAGTGATGGGGAAACGTCCATGGTTTTCAAATGCAACAGGACGTGCCCCCAACAAGAATTCAGGAGAAAAGAGCTGGCGGGTCAGCAGAGAAGGAAGCCCTGCCCTCCGAGCGCGTGGCCTGAGGGAGGAGGCGGCAGAGGCCGCACGCTGACCTGGCCGAGAAGCCGGGAGCCCACCCCCGGCAACGCACCAGCAGTGTTGGCTTTGCCGCGGAAGACGAGGCACGGGAAGTGGAGCACTGTCCTTCTCGAGGGCCTGCGGGACCCCCAAAGGACTCCCAGCCCAGGGGACACTACAGAACTACCAGCTCCACCAGTGGCTCACCTCATGACGGAGTGCTGGCCCTCTGGGGCCACAGACCCCTTGGGAATCTGAGAAAGCTGAGAAACGGTCCCCCAACGCCGCACAAGCAAGTAAAATCGGGCACGCAGGGAGGACGTTCAGAGCCCCTGGAGACCGCGTGAGGCCACGGACACCTGGGGCCGGCACCGCAGCCTCCGTGTGCAGCCGAGCACGGCCACGCCTGTACTCACGGATGAGCGCGCACAGCTCGTGGGGCAGCTTCCTGGAGCGGGTCGCCAGCACCTGCCTCCCCACGTCCTCGAAGATCACGGGCCTGGCCTCCAGGTTCATCATGAGCATGGACATCAGCTGCGTCTTGGCTCGCTCCAGCTCCACCTGAGGGTCGACAGTCCGTGGTGCCCACATCAGCCAGGCACTCAAGCCACCTTGTGGCTCAGGGAAGTGTGTCCCGGCCCAAGGTCAGTGCTGAGGCAGACGGCTCCCTGGTGCCCAGGCACTGCCCACCGCGCTCCCGGGGCAACGCTGAGGGGTCGGATCAGCTACCAGCTCCGTTCCGGGAGCCCTTCTGACCAGGGGTGAGGGTTACAAGGGAGTCCGGCCCGGGATTCGAGGACAGAGGCAGCTGGGAGGCAGGTGGCGCGATGGCTCTGGGACCCCCGACTTCCTGGAGCGAGCACGGGGCAGACCGGCTGGAAGTGGTGCGTTTTCTAAGTAAAGCAGCTCCTCGTTCAGGACAGGGCGTCACGTTGGCACGCAGGCCGATCCTGCGCAGCCTCAGCGGCCTCCGTGGGGGAGCACTGCCTGCCCAGCAGGGCCCAGCGGGGCCAGTGGCTCTCACACCCTTTCGCCTGAAGTGACGCTTCTTCTTTCTGCTGAGGGAGGGACCACGCGATGCGGCAGGAGACACGGGGCCGCAGAAAGCATGGTCTGAGGTGGAGCATGTGCACTGACCCCCGAGGCATGGGGCCTGCACGCTGGGCTTGGCTGGTACTTGTGTGCGTGCGTGCATGCGTGCGCGCGTATACAATCTGCTATTTGTGCCAGTTCTGGGCCAGGAAGTACCGAGGCTTCTGAACACGCAAGGTAACAAGCACTGGGCTAGAGACCGAGGAGCTGGAAGGAAAAGCCGGAGGGGCTTGCAGGGCTGCGCACGGGCCGCTCTGCCTTGGCCTGCAGGCGGCCGGGAGGGGCCTGCCTTGTGTGCGGCATTTGTCAGCAGAGCCGAGGACCTCAGGCAGCCACGAGACACACGGGGTCAGCCAGGTGCAAGCAGACCAGGTGCCCGTGAAGACCAGCAGGGCTCCCCACGCGACCAGCTCAGCCTTGGATGGGGTCACGGGTGTTGGGGCACAGAGGCTGGCCCCAGCGTGGTGGGGTGTGGGGAAGGCACCTTGCCATACTTACCACATCCACAGTCCCGCCCATTAAAATGAACTCCTTGGTGATGATCTCCACCATTTCTCGAACCTGCGAGGGAGGCGTGAGGTGAAAGTGAGAGCTGTTCACACAGCTCGCCTGAGACGCCCCGCGGCGGCTGGCCTCACCGGCCCGGGCCTCACCTGTCTGGGGTCGGCGCTGGCGTGGATGCACAGGAGCCCCGTGTCCTCGTAGCTGTGGTGGTAGGCGGTGGCGTTGTACATCCAGTGGTGCCTGAGGGACGTGGAGGAAGAGACACCCGGAGGTGGCAGCGCGGTCCAGGGCGGCCTCAGCTGGGCCCGAGGCCCTGGGGACGGCGAGGGGCAGGTGCCACTCACCTGTTGAGCACGTTGAGGTAGAGGCGGGTGAACATGCCCTTGCCGGGCCCGCCGGCCGAGAAGGAGCCGCCGCCGCCCATCATCATGTTCAGCACCGCGAAGGGGATGAAGTCAGCCTCCTGCGGGAAGGAGGACGGAGCTCGCAGGGGCCGCACCGGGGGGCGTGCTGGGCCAGGGGGCGCAGGGCCAGGGGGAGCCTGCGGGACTCACCAGGAAGGAGCAGCTCTCCAGCCCGATCATGATGTGCGTGAGCTCAGGGAACGGGGCGGGGCCCAGGCTGACCTTGGACATGTCTCTCTCTAGCTGTAACCGGGAAGAACGAACAGTGACCCAGGCTTTGCCATCGCCTCGGCCAGATCCACCCTCAGCCCACCCCCAGCCCCGAAGCTAAACACAACAGGCACTCGGCTTCGAGAACGTGCAGCGTGGACTAGGACGCGTTTGAGGCGCAGCCACGAGTGCAGCTCCCTGAACTCCCCGAGGTCATGAAGTGCCCCCGGCCCAGGCCGCGGTCTCCTGCCTGTACCTTGGCGACGCCCCCGGTGTACTGCGCTACGGAGCGGTCCACGTCCACGGCCGCCCCGCTCCCCCAGGCCGGCCGGGCGCCCAGGAGGTGCTTCCTGGCGCACTCCACCAGGTGGCCGTGCTCGATGCCCACGCCCGCCAGCACCATGCGGTCTGGCGTGTAGTAGTTCCTCAGGTAGGAGTGCAGCACGTCGCGGTCCATCTTCGCGATGTTCTCTGTGGGGCAGAAGCGGTGGAGGCCGACCGTGTTCTCCCTGTAAGCGGCCTGCAACGAAGCGAGGAGCACAGTGACGGGGAGCAGGCCCCAGGCTCCGAGCGCAGGACCGCCTCGTGTGTGTGAAGTGAGACCCCTCCAGGGAGGACGGTCACCAAGGACAGACAGGCTCCCTCGAGGTGGAGGGGAAGCCCGGGTCCTGCAGGGACGCCCCTCCCACTGCCCCGGCTCCGGCCCCCAGGGCGGCCTCAGGGAGCTCCCTCACCTCGTGAATCATCTCGGTGAGAAGAGGCTCCGGGTCAGGCCGCATGTTGAGGTCCTCCAGCTCAAACTGGACAGCCATTCGCGCCATCTCAATCTCCTCCTCTGCGAAGGGCACGGGACAAGGCTCAGCCCCACAGGCCCGCAGCGCTGGGCCGAGCGTCCTCCCCCTGCCTTCCTCTGGGGCAGGCCTGGGGGACACGTGTGCGCGAGGGAGAGCGCCCGCAGCTGCCACCTGGCCCTGCTCTGAGCCCGGCCCCCTGCGCGGGCGGCACTGACCCTGCACCTGCCCCAGCGCCGTGAGGAGGGGGTGACAGTGCTGAGGAGACAGGCCAGAGCCCCGAGCGGAACTGCAGCCAACAGGCCGGGCTGCGTGGCAGCAGCCGTAGGACCAGCGGCGACAGCGATGTGGCCGCTCCTGCGCCCCAGCAGGGAGCGAGTCCCGCCGCTGGCAGGGCCGAGGAAGGGCACGGACCGGGGTGTGGAAAGGCAGTCGTGGGGGGCGCTCCTCAAAGAACCCACTTTGCTAGCACGTCAACGGGTGCCGGCTGGTGTCTCGGCGCATCAGCGCTGAACTCCGCTCGCCAGCGTTACTTCCAATAAAACTGCGCCAACTCACGGGCAGGTGAGCCGAGATCTCCGACGACAGGGCGCGTCCCATGGGCAGGGCTCTCACGCCACCCAGTGCCCCGCCCCCACCGGCCGGACACCCACCTGTGAGCCGGGGGTGCAGGACCACCTCAGCCAGCAAGCCGACCACCGTGTCCAGGCCTTTCGAATCGGCAGACACCGCATACATGGTGGTGTCCCTGGAAAACACCAGCACCGGCCCTGTGGGCAGGCGGGCACCTGGGGACTTGCCATCACTCGGCGCCAGGGTCGCAGGCCCGGGGCCTTTCCCGTCGCGGGCAGACCACGGGCAGCTGCCGTGCGCACAGCCTGCGCGAGCACCGCGCCGCCCGCCCAGCTGGAGGGTTTTCTCACGCACAGGCTCCGCCGTGCCGAGCCCCTTTCCGTGTCTGCGTCTCCTGCATGAACCAACTGGCCAATGTGGGAACCAGCCGTGTCAGGCTTCCTGGCATTCCTTCCCCGGTCCAGACCCGGTCAGCTGCCGGCCCCACACTCCCACCGCCCTTGGCTCCTGTGCCATGACCTCGAGCACCTGGGGGACAGGGCTCCTGGGTGCCCAGCGACTGCCGGGCTCAAGTCCCCTGGCGCAGCCTTCGGGGAACCACCTGGCCCTCGAAGTGTTCCTCTGTGTGAGTGTGTCCCACCCACTCTGCCCAGCTAGTGGTCACTTCTCATCGCAGACCGCCACGGCCTCTCTGAGGGCTGTGGGGCCCTGACCGGCGTGCCCGCGCTGGGTACCTTGACGCCTGGCAGTCACAGATGCCCCCGTGCTCCTCCAAGGTGAGCAGGATTCCGTCCTTGCTGTCGAAGCGGTCCGTGGACTAGGGAGAACAAGGAAGGACTCCTGTGGGTTCAGCAACCCCCAACAACCCCTAAAACACAGCTTCTAACAAAGTTTATTTTGGCTTTCAAAGCAACACGAAATTAAATGACGTTTTATTACCGTTAACTCGGCAACTTAACCATTAACATGTAACCGCTGTAAAAAACCAGAACTACATAAATTCTCCCCAATTACAACTCGAAATTCACAAATTGGACACTGACCGAAAATGCCAACTTTTCCAAAAAGTGAGCGATTCCACTCAGGTATTTTGCTTCATATCTTGACCCTGAATTAATAAGAACTGGGGAAAAATTGACAGGTTAAGGCGGTTTTCAAAAGGAGACTGGCACAAAAGAAACGTTTCCGTGAAAACTGTGGACGTGACTGAACAGGCGATGGGGTCACACGTGGGTGAGGGTCCGCTCAGGGCCTGGGCTGCGCCGGGGGTTCCATGACTAGTTTGTGGTCGTCGGGGACCTTTAGTTGCAGACCGGAGAGAAAGGGGGAGGCCCGCCCAAACGGCCGCTGAACTGCGGCTCCTCATTCTCCTGCCCGACACGGGCTTTCCCTCGGGAGGAACCCGCAGTGACAGCGACGCCGCCACCGGGCACTTACTGCCGACCGTGCAGAACTGCCCGAACTTGTTCTGGGAGGCCACGCGCAGCCCGTTCTCCAGCGTGCTGACTTTGGTCTCAAACTTCTCCTGGCCGTCCACAGTGGCAAACACGGGCGTGGGCACTCCGGGCAGGGGGGCAGAGAGCGGGATGTTGGGGTAGGCGCCCCCACTGCTGAACTGTCTGTACCGCGGGGCCCCAAACCTGAAACAGAGAGGTCGCCCGGTGAGCGGCGGAACCCGTGGGGCCACGTGGGCGGCGCTGTGTCTGCACGGAAAGGCAGCGCCCCCTTCGGAAAGGGTCTGTGCCACCCGCCTGGGGGGCCGAAGGGGGGCTCAGGGGGCGGGGCAGGTCCTTCTCCTTCCCAGGGTCTGCCCGGCCCTCGGGGAAGGTCAGTGCAGGTCACACCAGCCCCTGCGGGAGCTCGGCCGAGCCCTGGCCGGGCAGGACCTGCAGGATCTGGCCTCCAGCTCCGTCTGCTGACCCCCACCCGCCCCCAGGCCCCGGTCACAGTGGCGGGCTGGCCTCTCCGCGAACACACGCGGCTCATCAGCCCCAACGCTCCCGGGGCCGCCGTCCCCGCCCGCTCTCGCCTGCCCGTCCTCAGCCCTCCTCGCTCGGTTTAAACGTCCCCTCCGAGAGAGGCTGCCCCCGCCTCCCGCACTCAGTCTCCACCGCGATCGCGGCTGGGCTCCCGCACACGCCAGGTCGCCGATACCGGCGCGGGCCGCAGGGCGCCCGGCGCACCCGAGAGCTGGGGCCGGGACGGGGCCCCTGCCCGCCGCCTGAATGAACGTGCAGGGCGGGGAACGGCAGGCCCGGCGGGCGGCGGGGCAGGGCAGCCAGGCGTCCGCGGGCGCGGGCTCCGAGGGGCGCGCGCGGCAGGAAGGGGCCGGCGGAGACGACGCGACCTGGGCCCGGCCCGCGGACCGGGAGCGGAGGGCGGGAGCCGACGCCGCAGCCGGGACGGAGCGGCGGATGGGGCTCGGGGTGCGGGCCCGCAGCGCGGGGCAGGGAGGCGCCCCCGGGGCCAGGCCGGGGTCCCGCCACCCGAGCCCGCCCGCCCGGCGCCGCGTCTGGGCGTCGGGGGACCAGAGGCCGCGGGCCCCGAGGGACGCCGGCCCCCGCGGGCCCTGGCCGAGCCCCAGGGGCCCCCCGGACCGCCCCGGCCGGCCCCCGGCTCACCTCAGCCGCGAGCGGCCCCAGGCGCGCGAGCCTCGCAGCAGCCGCGTCGCCGCCAGCACCACCGCCGCCATCTTGGGTCTCCGCCCACCGCTTCTGGCGTCACTTCCGACTCCGCCCCCCGCGCCCCGCCCCCCCGACGCCGGCCCCTGCCGTTCGGGCGCTCGCTTCCGGTGCGCGGAGCGGAAGCCGCGGCGAGAGGCTGGGAGCGGCGGCCGAGCGGCGGGCGACGGGGGCGGGGGACTCGCGCCGCGGCCGGGGCGGAGCCGGAGCCATGGAGCCGCCGCTGCCGGGCTAGGGAGGGCCGGCGCCCCCGGGCCCGCGGCGATGTCGGGCTACGCGCGCCGCCCGGGCATCTCCCCGCTGTCCCGGGCCCGCAGCCTCGTCATTCCGGACGGTGAGCGGCCGGCGGGCGGGCGGGGGAGGGCGGCCAGGCGGACGCCCCGGGCTCCCGGCCCCGCCGAGGTCCCGGTCCCGGTCCCGGTCCCGGTCCCGGGGAGCGGCCGCAGGCGCGGCGCGGCCAAGTCGCTCTCATTGTTGTTCCAGCGGCTGCGTTCTCTGAGCGCCGGGCCGGGCTCCCCCAGCTAGACTGTGAGCGCCCCCGCGGCAGGGACCCGGACCCCCACTTCTTCGGCATTCGGCCGACGTTTATGTGCTATGTGCCCAGCCCGGTGCTCGCTAACGTGGGAGACACAGGTGAGAGACGAGCCCCAGGGACCCGGCCCGCCGCTGCCTGTGGGCCCTGCGGAGCCCGGACTCACCCCGGGCCCGGCGGTGAGCACCGAGCGCCTCCGTGTGCCCGGCACTGGGGAGACAGGTGGAGAGAGTCCTGCCGCTGGGAGCTCACAGTCTGGTCTTGGGGAGACCCTCCCCCATAAAACACAGTTCCGATGTAGGATGGCAAGTGCGGGAGGGAGGGCGGGGGAGCCTTCCGCCCTGGGCGGCCAGGCAGTGGCCAGCACTGGTTCATCCCATTGTCCCCTCGGCCTGTGTGGGTGGAGAGGGCACCACGGGGGCCTTGGGGCGGGGCGCACACAGGAGGGCATGTGCACCCCACTGCACCAGGACCCCGGGCAGGGCAGGCAGGGTCCCCCGGCTGAGAAGCGCCACGCTGAGGCCGGGTGGGGACGCGGGGCGGCGGGGTGTCTCTGCAGATTTTATCTACGGAAAGGGGAAGGGCACTAAGCCAGGCCCACCAGGAGCCCAGGAGATACGCTTTGGAGGTAGAGTACTTCGGTAATCCCTCCTTCCTCTCTGCCGACTTGAAGTACAGGTTCACGCCGGGGGCAGGCCTGCCTAGTGCACCTGTAGCCGCCAGGGCAGGTGGGGTGGCACCCGGGGGTTGGATCCTGGCTCTGGGGCAAAAGGAAGCAGGGTACAACCCGAGGCCTGAGGGATGGCAGGAAGGTGGGATCCTGGGAGCCTGAGAGGCCCCGGGCTGGAATCACGGGGCCAGTGCCACACAGGGTGGCACCGGGGCTCGGGTGATGGGTGGACTGAAAGGGCCGCCGTGTGGCTGGCCAGGTGGTGGGAAAGCGAGAAGCGGGGAGAGGGGAAGGAAAAGGGGTGGGTGAGTCGGGGAAGGGCGGAGGGGGGCGGGAATTCGCAGCTTGGGGGGCATTGGAGCTGGGACAGCCCCGTGGGAGTGCGGGCACAGCCTCACCCACGTGGTCACTGCGCCAGAGGTGTGCGAACCACGGGGTGGGGTGGGAAGGAGAGGAAGTAGAGCCGTGTCGCGGGCCGGCGCTGAGCTCTGGGGCAGCGACTCGAGTGGCATTCCCGACTTGAGGTGGCGTTGTGTCCCGGGAAGAGAAGGGAACGGGGGAGTCCCCTCGGACGACCTTGGGGGGACTTCACACGTGAGGCCTTGGCCGCTGTTTCAGATGAGAAGCTTGCGGACCTGGAAGAGGCAAACCCGTTCTCCTTTAAGGAGTTCCTGAAAACCAAGAACCTCAGCCTGCTGAAGGAGGACGCCGCCAACAGCAGGCTCCACGCGCAGGTACGGCCTTCCCGGCCTTCCGGCTCCTCATCGCGTGCTCCTGGGAGCGGCCGTGCAGCGGGGTGGGAGCGCGAGGCGGGAGCGGGGCGGGGCCTTCGTGGCTCGCACCTTCCTGGCTGGACAGATGGCGCCTCTGAGCTCCTACGTGGACGTCAGGAAGAGGCCTGCGCTGGCTCCTGGGTCTGAGGCTCGCCCTGCCCTGTCCTTCAGGAAGCCACGAGGCACTCCCTGGGCCTCGACTGCAGCTCTCCGCCCTCCCAGCCCGTGGGCTTCGGCCTGGAGTTCCAGCAGCCGTTTTTCGAGGACCCAACGGGGGCTGGCGACCTCCTGGACGAGGACGAGGATGAGGACGGGTGGAATGGCGCCTACCTGCCGTCCGCAGTGGAGCAGACCCACTCGAGGGTCTCGGCCAGCACGTCGCCCTGCAGCACCTACATCTCCTTCTTCTCCAGCCCGTCGGAGCCAGCAGGGCCCGAGTCCCTGCCCCCGTGGACACTGAGTGACTCCGACTCCCGGGTCTCTCCCGTGGCGAGTCCCAGTGCAGACTTTGCCGCCCACGGAGAGTGTCTGGGGGACAGGCACCTTCGGACGCTGCAGATGAGCTACGAAGCAGTAAGTGAGGGGCTGCGCCCCGGCACCTGGGAACCAGCTGTGGCTGAGCAGTGTTCTTGGAAAAAACCTGAGGCTCTGGCATCCTCGGGGGCCCGGAGTTTGGCTCCAGGACAAGACAGTCTGGCACAGTAGCCGCGCCAGCGTCTCCCCGGAGCGCGCTGCCGGGCTGCCGGTGCTGCGGGAACAGCCGGCTGTGCGGGAAGGGACCCGAGCAGAGGTGGGACCCTTGGGGCTGCCCCGCGGGTCGGCTTGAGCGTCTTGCCAAGTGTTCTGAGTCGAGGAAAGTCTTAGAAGTTTTAAAACAGACTAAAAACTAGTTGTGTGAGTGACGCTGGAGTCTGACCTCGGCCCTAAGTGGTGCCCTTTCTCGGCGAGTGTCTGGGGTCGGCTCCAGGGCATTCCTGTTGCCGAGCAGTTCCAGGGCCACACCGCAGCGTGCAGACCCCTGTGAGGGACACGCCGAGTGCCTCACCAGGATTTCCTCTCTGCAGCTGAAGGACGAGAACTCGAAGCTCAGGAGGAAGCTGACGGAGGTGCAGAACTTCTCGGAGACGCAAACCGAGATGTAAGCCTTCGGTCGGGGCCGTGCCGGGCGGTTGACTGGAGCCGCGAGCGGCTGGGGCGGGGGCGGGGGCGGGGTTCTGTACTGTGTCGGGCCTTGGCGACGGACACGTTTCCCTGCTGTGTCTGTGTACTTTTAACGTCCTGATCAAGCGGCAGACCGTCGGACCCCTGAGGACCCATGGCTGGCGCTCACTTAGACCCCCTGAGGGTGTCACCTCCCTGCGCCTCGCTGACACGGCTCGTTCCGAACGGTGGGCACTCGTGGCCGTTACCGAGCCGACCCGGCCGCAGTGCCTGTAGAAGTAGCCCCGAGTGGGTGGCAGAGCCACAGGGGTGCGGGTGTTCTCTGACAGGGTGAGGACGCTGGAGCGGAAGTTAGAAGCCAAAATGATCAAGGAGGAGAGTGACTACCACGACCTGGAATCCGTGGTCCAGCAGGTGGAGCAGAACCTGGAGCTGATGACCGTACGCACGGGTGGGCAGGGGCTGTGAGGCGGCGGGCGTGTCACTGGTGGGCCCAGGCGCTGCCCCACGTGGTCGCAGCAGCCGCAGGGAGCAGGGGCGGGGCTTCTGTGAGGTCCCTCACGTGGCTGTGAGGCGTCGGGGGGCCTGCCTGCCGGCGGAGCCGCCGGAGCACTGGGCGAGGCCCGTGTGCACTTCACCTGCCGCTGAGGCTCTCGTGTTGTCTTCTGGTGACAGAAACGTGCGGTCAAGGCGGAAAGTCACGTCATGAAACTGAAACAAGACATAAGCTTGCTCCAGGTAACCGGGGGCCCGCTCCTGCTCCCTGGTCCGTGGGCCAGTGCCGAGGACAGACTGGAGCAGAGGGGCGCGTTGGGAGCCCGGGTAGGAGGGCCTGTGGTGGAGCCGGGCCCCCTCCTCTCCCAAGGTGCCCTGTTCGCATTAGGTGGACAGCGCGTGGCTGCTCCGTTCACCATAAGACCCCTCACGGCCGCTCCCCCACCCCAGGCGCAGGTCTCCAACTTCAAGAGGGAGAATGAGGCCCTGCGCTCGGGCCAGGGCGCCAGCCTGACGGTGGTGAAGCAGAACACGGACGTGGCCCTGCAGAACCTGCGCATGGTCATGAGCAACGCGCACACCTCCATCAAGTGAGCAGGAGGCGGGGGGCGGCCTCGGTGCCATTTCAGACCGTGAGCACGCGCACCGCGCACCGTGCAGGGCTCCGGGCTCGGGATGGGGGGTGTTTGACGGGCCCGTTGACCCGAGGTCGCAGCCTGTGCACACCAGCCGGCTCCACCATCCTGCGTGGCGATGGCTGTTTCTACTTGAGAGGCGTGGGCGTTACGGCGAATCCCGTCCCATCCCGTGTCTCCCCTCCCCCCACGAATTGCTCGCAGCGCTCCTAGGAGACAGCATTGGGGTCTCAAACAGTCCTCACCCTCCTCCCACTGGCTGAGCTGCAGGCAGCGGGGTGCACAGCACGGGTGCTCGAGTAGGTGGGGGCGCCCCGTGCTCACGGCGAGGCCTCTTCGGGGGAGAGCCGCGGCCTCGAGGACCTGCGCTGGTCTCCGCTCTGTCTGCTGGGTCCCTCGCGTTCTGCGGACGAGCGTGGCCGCAGCTGCTGATGCCAGTGTTCTCCTTGCAGGCAGCTGGTTTCCGGAGCCGAAACACTGAACCTCGTTGCTGAGATCCTTAAATCCATAGACAGAATCTCCGAAATCAAGGAGGTCGGGGAGGAGGAGTCTTGAGAAGCTCCTAGCTCCAGCTCTGTTTACATCCTGCAGTCACCGCTCCCTGGATGTGAAACGCCATTGTGTCCTTAAATACACAGTCTTCCCAGTAAAGCTGTTTATCGCGAGATGCTGCTTTCCTGACTGAGAACAGTATTATTAGCTCCGCGGCGGGAGCAGTGGAGCTGGTGAGCGTCCCGAGGTTTCTGTCCATGCAGCCCTTGCTCCGGGTGAATCCCTGCGGTAAGACATGACCCACTGGGAGACGTGTTTATAAAAGCCACCGCTGGTTCTCAGTGCTGAACGTGGGAACAGCCGTTCTGTGATAGTCTTCCATTCTTATTCCAGAACACTCACTCTCAGATAAGTTCGATCGATTGTCCTTGATTTCACAAGTAAAGGAAACACTAAATGAGCCGAGATCAATGATTGCCTTGGACAGGGCCTCGTGCCTTTCCGCCTTGCTCAGTGCCCCCCTGGCTCAGGCCACGCCGCAGCCTTCACAGGGCGGGCCTGCGACTGGCGGCCTGAGTGTGGGCACCCCACATGGTTGGCTGCTGCTGTCCTGGAGGGACCAAGGTTGGCACGGATTCTACACTGTGAAACCATCGAAACGCACCTCTTTAGGGGGCCTCGGGTTTGGAAAATGTTTTGGATGGAGGGTTCTGATACATGTTCCAAGCGGCCTTTTGTAGAATGAAGTCGAATCCAGGGGACGTGCAGAGCCTCCTGGTAGCACGAGTCTCCCGCTGCCGTTCCAGCCGCTTCTGACGGAGGGAGGCGTGACGTGCACTCAGTGCCTTGTGGCTGTTTCCTGCAGATGTTATTTTTTAAAATGTTCCCTCCTGTTCAGATTGACAGCTTTCTTAATAAATTCTAAAATGCACATGCTTTGGCCCTGTTTTCTGCCTCAGCCAGCTCGTTATGCTTTGTGACTCCTGCACACCAGGGGGCATCGTGTCCTACCGGGGTCTGCCGAAGCGCCCGCCCCGCTGTGCGGCCCGGGGAGCTCAGACCACTGCTGCCAGCCAAGAGCGGCTGCAGGTTTGGCGTTGGACCGATTGGTTGTGGAATTAGAGCATTCTTGGAGATCATGTAGTTGAATTTTCAAAAGATGATTAAACTGCTAGACTTCTGATCCTTGCTACAGGGAAGAGCCTTCCAGAAGTCACCGGTGAACCACCCTCAGCTCACTGACCCGCCGCGTGCTCCAGCCGGTGGTGCAGAGCGGGTGCTGCCGGCTCAGACATGCAGTGTAGTAGGACGGTGCTAGGATGAGGTTCTCCTCTGGTGGACGCACAGCAGCTCTGGGGAACTACAAAGGCAGGGCTGCCAGGGGGAGGCTGCCTCTTGGGGCCCTGCAGGAGGGGCACAGCATTTTATGGGGGCAGGTGATACACAGCAGATCACCAGCCGGGTGCCCCTGCCCACAGCCAGGCTGGGCCTGAAACAGGAGCACCCCTTCAGCCCCCTCCTCGTGCCGCGGTGCAGAGGGCGGGATGGACACAGACTTTCCTACCCCATCCCCTCTGTATAGTTTGAAGTGTTCCCCAGGAGAAGCCATGAACGTACAGGTCACATGACCAAGTTGTTGAACCTCAGCCGCTGGGTGGCTGCCAGGTCGGCAGGTCGGCCGCTCATGGCTCTGCCCTTCCAGGGCTCACCTTTAGCGCAGGCTGATCCGCTGCCCCACGGGGAGACCCGCTCCTTTTGCGGGGGGCGGGTCCCACTCATCTCCCAAGACCCTAGTGTTAGCTGCCCCAGCACATGTACTAAAATTGGAGCGATGCAGAGAAGATTAGCACGGCCTCTGCGCAAGGAAAACGCGCAAATTCGTGAAGCATCCCTTATTAAAAAAGAAGTAAGACCTGCCCCGCCCACGCAGTCCTGCCCTGCCCTGGGGCTGACACCCCTCTGACCGCTAGGTGTGCAGAGACCCAGCCCGGCATGGACACCCCAGCATTGGCAGGTGTCCTCACTGGTGGCTCACCCAGAATCCTAGACCCACTTCCCAGAGGAGAACCGAGCCCAGGAGGTACCGGCTGGGCCCCGCGCGGCTGGGGGGGAGCCCCTGTGGGCTGGGACCCGGTCCCCCTACGCATCCCGCCCAGCTGCCCCGCTAGGCGGCCTGCGCACGCGGGCAGTGCCGGGGGCGACCGAATGGGGGCAGCACCGGCCTGCCCGCCGCCCAGGGCCCCTCCCGGCGTCCCCCGCGCCTGGTGCGAGGCCTCGGAGGCGGGACTTCCGGCCCGCGGTGTCCGAGTCGCGCGGCTGCCGGAAGCGTGGAGGCGGCGGCGGCGGCGGCGGCGGCGGGTGAGGGCGGCGGCGGCTCCCGGGCCGGGCCTGGCCTGGCTCCGCGGGGCTCCGTCTGTCAGCGTTTCAGGGTGACCGGGCGCTGTGCGGGGACGGGCTGTCTCCGGCGGGCGAGGCCTTGCCGACGGCGGGGCGCCGACCTCGCTTGCTTCCGGCCCTCGGGCTGCGCTGCGCTCCTCGGCGTTGCCCCTGCCGGTGCCGGTTCCCCCGCCGCCTCCCCATTTCGGGCTCCGGGCCGGTGCCCTGTGCCTCCCACAGCCGTCCTCCCACGGTGCGGCTCCGGCTGCGGGGAACGGCGGGGCCCGCCGGCCGGTCCCGCTCTCGGTGTCGGCCACCTGCTCACAGCGACGGGCGGACCCCCGAGCGCCGCCGCCCGTGGCCCGGGGCCTCTCCTCGTCCCCTGGCGACAGCCCCGCCCCCTGCCCCCTGCACTGGGCGCCCAGCGCCCGCGGTTGCTTGTGGGAAGACCGGCCAGGCATTAGGGTGCTGTTAGTGGCCGTCACGCCCCCCACCACGTGCTGGCCGCAGCCTCGGAGCAGGCAGGGTCCCTGCAGGTGGTTCAGCACCCGACGGCCAAGAGCGGGGGTCCTGGGGCGGGGGTGCCAGGTCTCAGCCCGGCCCCAGCTTTGGTCAGCTCCTGCACCCCTGCAGGCGCCGGTCGGAGGAGAGGGGTCCCCCACTCCGCGGTCTCTGACGACCGGCGACGTGTCATTTGGAGGCAGGCAGAAACCATGGACGTAGACGCCGAGAGAGAGAAAATCGCGCAGGAGATCCAGGCGCTGGAACGGATGTTGGGTTTCGATGAGGAGGCCTCCGAGTCCAGCCTCGGTTCGGATTCCGGCTCGGACACAGGTGCGCTCCCAGGACGCGGCCTCCCCGTGCTGAGCGCGGCCGCCTCTGCCCGCGGCTCCTGTGGGCCATGTAGTGCTGCCGGGACCAGTGGTTCTCACCGGAACCAGACTCTGCTCACGCCACAGACAGTCTCTCCCTGTCCCTCTGCACCAGCCCCTGGCCCCCCTTTTCCATGGGCGCAAACAACTGTCCTCTCTCCGGGGGCCGGGGGCCCCTCACACGGCTCCTGCTAGAGGCCTGCCTTCCGCGCCCCCACTTCGTTAGCCTGTCCCAGGGCCTCGCGTCTGTCTCCTGCCTGGTAGTCCCCGCAGCCCCTGGCCCCTGCGTGCCCAGGGCGCTTCGGGTTGGGCCTCTGTCTCCTCTTTCCCACTGACCTGCCCGGTCCAGTACCTGCCTCCTGGCCAGCGAACAGTGCTCAGCTCCCGGGGAGGGAAGGTCCAGCAACCCAAGTCTCGCCCTGAGGTCCCTCAGCCCTGCCCGGGGCGGGGGGGGGGGGGGGGGGGGGGGATGCCGCGCCTGCGGGTTGGCGCCTTGGTGCCTCTGGGGGCCCCTTGCCAGCCCACCTGTGTCCGTGGCGGTCACAGCGGTGTGTTTGTGTCCCCACAGATTCGCTGACGCACGAGGACTCTGCCTCTGCTGGTCCCCCGAGCTCGGTAACTCCCGCCCTGAGCTGGCCGGGTGCTGGGGAGGGGGTTCCTGTGATAAAAACAATGCGTGTTTGTTAACGTCGTTACGTATCGTCAAAACGAAAATGGTTAGTAGGTTGGTGTGTGGCCCCTTCTGACTTTCCCAAGCCCTAGTTCCTCTCAGCCCGACACCACGCACGGAGGGCAGGCCGCGGGCCGCCTGGGCCTCGGTCTCCCCGTCTGTGCAGGGGGGGCAGTTACAGCCCCGTCAGGAGCGCCCAGAACAGTGTCCAGCAAGGAGTCGCTCAGCCTGGCGACTGTTAACTCTCCTTCGATCGCTCGGGCGTTTTCTGTGATTTGGGGAAATTTCCGCAGTTTGCTTGTTCACCTCGTCGGTAGGAGCGGCAGGCAGGCCCCTGAGGCCCCGCGTGGGCTGCCCGCGGCTGCTCAGACTCTGCCTTCCCACTTTCTAGCTTTGCGTGCGCTCCTGCCGCCTGCCACCTGCCTGTGATGACATCACACGGGCCCGTCACAGGGTCCAAGTTTAGCAGAAACAAAGTGGAACTACCCCCTTCCTCACACACACCCCCCCCCCCCCTTCCTAGAAACGGAAATGAGTTAAATGAGTTTTCGGTGAGGGGAGGGGTGCACTGGAATTCACGGCAGGGGGTCCTGCCAGTCCAGCGGCGGGGTCTCGGCCCGAGGGCGGGAGGGTGGTGGCCCCGCGTCCTCACCCGCAGTCTCCGTGGTGACAGGAAGAAGAGAGGTGGGATGGAGGCAGCAACGACGAGGACGACCCCAAGGGGAAGACGCTTCCTGAAGACCCGGAGACCTGCTTGCAGCTGAACATGGTCTACCAGCTGGTGCTCC
The DNA here is from genome assembly GCF_027574615.1 of Eptesicus fuscus. Classification (NCBI taxonomy): domain Eukaryota; kingdom Metazoa; phylum Chordata; class Mammalia; order Chiroptera; family Vespertilionidae; genus Eptesicus; species Eptesicus fuscus. The sequence continues at coordinate 78,367,544 of NC_072487.1, forward strand.
AGGAGAAGCTGGCGGAGGTCCGCCTGCTGCTGGCCCAGAACCGGGAGCAGCAGGTAGGAGAGGGTCCGGCCCGCGCCCCCGCCCCCGCCAGGCCTCCGGGACCGGGGCGGTTCTCCCACGGGCCCCTCGTGTCCACAGGAGGAAGTCATGTGGGACCTGGCAGGGTCCAAAGGCCCCCGGGTGAAGGACGGCAAGAGCCTGCCTCTGAACCTGTACATCGGGCACTTCCTGAAGCCCTACTTCAAGGACAAGGTCACCGGAGTGGTGAGTCCGAGGCGTCGGGCTCCGTGGGGGGGGGCGCACCCCCACAGCCGGTCACGAATTCCCGTGGTCTTCAGGGTGGTGGTCTCCAACGTCCTCGCTCCCTCCCGGGCCTCCTGGAGTGGGGCCGGCTCGCTGCTCCGCGGATCAGCCCAGGACCTGGCCTCCAGGGGTGGCCGGGGGCCAGTTAGGCAGGGCTGCCCGGTCCGGGGTGTGGGGCCGGGCACTGCTCGTGGCAGCCTTCCCCTCTTCGCCACCCTCTGCCCGTCGGGTGGTGCCGGTGCCCAGGGAGGCAGCTGCTCCGGGTCCAGGCATTCAGGGCCAGGCCGGGCACCGGGCCTGGCTGCTGGAGGAGGCGGAGGAGAAGGGTCCGGAGTCCGCGCTGGGCCCCGTAGGGAGCATACCTGGCCGTGACGCCCGCATCGTGACCCCGTGCTCTCGGACAGGGACCCCCGGCCAACGAGGACGCGCGGGAGAAGGCCGGCCAGGGCATCAAGACCTTCGAGGAGCTCCTGGTGACCAGATGTGAGGGCCGCGCTCGGCACCGCGCCCCCACACCCTCTCCCCGGGCTGGGCGGCTCTCGCTCCCTCCTGGCCAGACACTGGGCCCGGCCATGCCCAGCCCTGCCTCCCCGCACTGAGCGGGGTCCTTGTGGGAACACCTCTCGGTGGGCCCAGATGGGTGGTTTGTCCTCCGTTTCCTCTAACTGTACGTGGAAGTCGGAGCTAACGGCGTGCGTGGGCCCCGGGGAGGCCCGGCCCCGGCAGCCCGCTGAGCTGGTCTCTCCGCAGGGAAGAGCTGGGAGAAGGCCTTGCTCAGGAAGGCGGTGGTGAGCGACCGCCTGCAGCGCCTGCTTCAGCCCAAGTTACTGAAGTGAGTCTCCGGGCCTGGCAGAGGGGGGGACCCTCTTGCTGGTCCCTGCGGCAGCGGCGGGAGGCCCCGTATGGAAGCGCGTTGGCCAAGCCCCCACAGTTCTGGTCTGACTCAGGCAGTGTCTCTGGTCTGAGCCTCGGTTTCCACCTGTGAAAACGGGGACCATTCACGAGACCTGCTTTATCTGTGTGCTGATGGGGTGATGTCACGTGACTGTATCCCAGCACCTGTGGTGCAGCCAGTGGGTCCCAGGAGCCTCTGTTGCCTCACGCCCTGACGTTCGCTCAGGGTCCCCGGTGGTGGCGGTCACACCCCTCCTTGGGCTGCGGGAGGTGGGCTTTCTCCCTGAGCTGTTCTGGAAGCGGCATGTGCATGCGGGCTGCGACCCGCCCCAGGGCGCTGGCACGGGACCAGAAGCTGGTCACTGGGCTCGGGTGTGGGGCGGCCGCAGTACGTTGCTGCACTCACTGCTGACGTGACAGCCAAGGGTGGCGCCGCGTTCTGTGGGCGAGGAGCCGCGCCGCTTGGGGAGGTGAACTAGCCTGCGGGTCCGAACCCCGGCCAGGCTTGGAGCAGTGCCCTGCTGCTGTGCCGTGGGCGCCCCCGCCCGGTGACCCGGCCTCTGCCCGCCCACAGGCTCGAGTACCTGCAGCAGAAGCTGAGCAGGGTCACGAGCGAGGAGGAGCGGCAGATCCTGGAGAAGCAGAGCAGCAAGGCCGAGAGGGAGATCCGCGACATCAAGTGAGTGGGGTGCCGGGCGGCGTGGACGGGGCGAGGGGCTGGCCTGACCCGGTGCCCTCGCTCCTGCAGCCAGCTCCCAGAGGAGGCCTTGCTGGGCAGCAGGCTGGACAGCCACGACTGGGAGAAGATTTCCAACATTAACGTAAGTCGGAGCATGCTCCGTGGCCGCCACCAGACCCAGCACGACCTGTGGCCAGGTGCGTGGCCAGCACTGGGGCAGCTTTTCCTCTCCCCCTCCCCCGCCGCCCGCTGGTGTGAGCCTCTGCTGAAGGGGGCGGGTGCTGAGCAGCTTTGCCTTTAGAGCCAAGTCTCCGGGTTGGCTGCACGAGGCCTGGCGCCTGGATGGAGCTCCCGCTTTCCCCGCGCGCCGCCGCCGTGACAGCTCCGCGGCGTCTCTCTGCAGTTTGAAGGCAGCCGCAGCGCAGAGGAGATCCGGAAGTTCTGGCAGAACTGGGAGCACCCCAGCATCAACAAGCAGGAGTGGACCAGGCCGGAGCTGGACCAGCTGAAGGCCATCGCAGCCGAGCACGGCCACCTGCATTGGCAGAAGATCGCCGAGGAGCTGGGGGTAAGGACCTCCCAGACCCCGGGGGCGTGGGGCGCCCCAGGGGGGACTGCGTGGGCACCGAGCTGAGACGCAGAGTGTGGTTTGGGTGTCACTCAAACGGAGTGTCGCTGTGACTCTCCTGAGGGGTTTTCTTTCCGAGAAGGTCTGCTCGCCACAGGCGCTCTTGCTGTCCTGTCGGCTGGGGGTGGGCGGGGGGGGGGGGTGAGTGGGTTGTTGGTGCCCAGAAGCCCTCACCCACGGGCGCCTCCACCCCGGCTGTGCCGGACGCCCATGCACACGGTGAGCACGGTGACAGCCTCTGCCTTGGTTTGGCCGTGAAGACCCGGCGCAGCGCCTTCCAGTGCCTGCAGCAGTTCCAGCAGCACAACAAGGACCTGAAGCGCAGGGCCTGGACGGAGGCCGAGGACCGCATGCTCACCCAGCTGGTGCAGGAGATGCGCGTGGGCAACCACATCCCCTACCGCCGAAGTGAGTGCGCCTCCGGCCCCCCGCGCCCTCGCCGGGGCCGCCCACCAGAGGGCCGGGGCGGATGGCGAGGCGAGGCTGGAGGAAGGGGGAGGGTCCTGCGCACCAGGGGTCCCGGGCCCGTGCTCCGTGGTGATGGCTGCTCCTTCCTGGGGGGCCCTGGGCGGGCAAGTTCACGAGGCCCTTTGCCCCCAGTTGTCTACTACATGGAGGGGAGGGACTCGGTGCAGCTCATCTATCGGTGGACCAAGAACCTGGACCCCCGCCTCAGAAAGGGTCTCTGGACCCCAGAGGAAGATACGGTAGGTGCGGGGGCCGGGGGACCGTCTCCTCGGAAGGCCACCTGGACGCTATGGCGGCCACTGGGCCCTGGCGTCCCCTTGGCGGACTGAGTGGGGTTGTGATTACTGCAGAGACCCATCTGTCTGTGTCCTTCCTGCAGAAGTTGCTTCAAGCCGTTGCCAAATACGGGGAGCACGACTGGTGTAAAATCCGGGAGGAGGTGCCAGGGAGGAGCGACACCCAGTGCCGAGAAAGGTGGGTGCGGCGGCCTGGGTGGGTGAGGAGGCCCGGGGCGGCCTGGGGCCCAGGGGAGACCCCGTGGGAAGTGGGACAGCTGTTTTACTTTGAAGCTGCGGCTTATTCAGGCTGCAGGTGAGACGGTCCCTGAGAGGCAGGCGCCCTGAGGCCTGTTGGAATTCCTCCCCAGCTCGCCAAGCCCCTCCTCCTCGGGGCTGGCTTTTATTTCAGACCGCTCCAGTGAGGCGTGGCTCACCTGCCGCCCAGCTCACCTCTTAGCACGCGCAGTCTGTGGTTTCTGGTGTGAGCGCTGAGTCGTAGCGGCCATCATTTTCCGGGTATTTTGAGCCCCCCACAATGAAACCTATTCCCCAGCAAAGAAAACAAGTCAAAAATGGACAAAGGGCCTGAACAGACATCTCTCCAAAGATCAAACACATGGGAAGATGCTCACATCCTTGATCGTTTCGGGAATACAAGTCAAACCCCACGGGTTCCCACTTCACGCACAAGCATGTGGAGAGACTGGAACCCTGGGCACCGCAGTGGGAATGTACCGTGAAGGCTCCTCAGGGATTAAATAGGACCGCCACGTGGCCCACAAATCTCCCTGCGCACCCGCGGCCACGTGGCCCACAAATGCCCCTGCGCACCCGCGGCCACGTGGCCCACAAATCTCCCTTTGCACCCACTGCCACGTGGCCCACAAATCTCCCTGCGCACCCGCGGCCACGTGGCCCACAAATGCCCCTGCGCACCCGCTGCCACGTGGCCCACAAATGCCCCTGCGCACCCGCGGCCACGTGGCCCACAAATGCCCCTGCGCACCCGCGGCCACGTGGCCCACAAATCTCCCTGCGCACCCACTGCCACGTGGCCCACAAATCTCCCTGCGCACCCAGAAGATGTGAACACGGACTCGGACACTTGTTGGCACACTGCTCACAGCAGCACCGTCCACAGTGCCCAGGAGGGGACACGCCGTGTCCATGGCATCGGGGGGGACATGTTGCGTTCCTGGCGTCTGGGAGGGGCACACCGAGTGCCCTGGACAGGGAGGGTGGGAGGACAGTTGGCGGTGTCCGGGCACTAGCTGTTGGCCTGAGAAACGGGTAGGACGTGCTGAGTGCCGCGGCATGCCTGAGCCTGGGAGGGGACATGGTGAGCGAGGTGCCGTGCGCTCGACGTCCCCATTTCTCAAACACACACCTAGGTCCCACGGTGACGCTGGCTTAACCTGGGGACCCGCCAGACGACCCCCCACAGTGGCTGCCCCCACACTCTGTCCCCCAGCCGCATGCGGAGTCCAGTCTCCCACGGCCTCGCCAGCACGCCCTGCTGTTCTGAGGGCATCCCCACGGGTGTGGGGGCCTGTGCCGCGGCTGCCCCAGGAGCGCCCTGGCGTGCTTCCTTCCCTGGGGAGTGCCTGCCCCCCCCCCCCCCCACGTTCCTCCGGTTACTTGTCGGGGTCACTGGCGCGGAGAGGCCTTGGTAAGCTGCAGGAAGCCTCTTCGCGGGCACGCAGTTTGCACGCTCGCCGCCTGGGAGCGTCTTTCCCTTCTCCACGGGGAGCCCTGAGTTTCCCGCTCTGTCCGGGTCCGGGTTACTGCGGTTCGGGCACAGGGCTCTGGTGTGTGGCCCATCGACGTCCGGGGCAGGCCGTCCCGGCCCCAAACACGTATGTGTTCTTGTTGCCTCCAGGTACATACGGAGGCTGCACTTCAGCGTAAAAAAGGGGCGCTGGAGCCCCAAGGAAGAGGAGAAGCTGCTGGAGCTGATAGAGAAGCACGGCGTGGGTGAGTCCTTGGGGCGCGGCCACGGGGCTGGGCTGCTCTGCTCAGCTGCCTCCGGGTCCTCTCCCTCTCGGGGCGGGACGAGACGGGGTGGCAGGGTCCCACCACAGACCAGGTCACAGTCCTGGGGAAACAGGCACAGATGAGCCGGAAGGGAAGTGAGGCCCTCGCTCGCCGGTTCTGGCTCCTCGGCCCCTCCGTGCGGCTGCTCTCCCAGGAAGGGCCGTCTCCCGCTGAATCGCTCCGCCCAGCTGTGCCAGCTGCTTGCCTGGGCGGTGAGGCTTCTGCCGGGAAGGGCAGCAGGAGCCCGTTCTGGGGACGGCGGCGTCCTGAGGGGCCAGCTCCTCGGGGAAGAGCCTTTTCCTGGCGGAGGGGCCGTGTCCTGAGACGCGAGCGCTTCCACGCGTCCTCCCGCAGGTCGCTGGGAGAAGATTGCCTCGGAGCTGCCCCACCGGACAGGCCCCCAGTGTCTGAGCAAGTGGAAGATCATAGTCCGGGTGAGCCCCATGCCCTCAGTGCCGTGCCCTGTGCCGCGGGCTGGCCGCCGGGGTAGAGTGAGGGGCGCGGGGCGGAGCGGAGAGGGCTCTGGTTTGAGGCCCAGGCAGAGGGAGCGGACCTGGGGGGCAGCGCCCTCCCGAGAGCAGCCTGCACCCTCGCTGCGAGCCCGAGGCGCTGGGCCTCACGCAGCCCTTTCCCCGCCAAAGAGGAGGAGTCGGGGCAGGCGGCGGCGGCGGCGGCGGCGCCTTCGCAGCGTGCGGTGGAGCTCCAGCAGCGAGGCCAGCGGCAGCGGTGACAGCAGCAGTGGGGACAGCGGAGACTCGGAGTCGGAGTCGGAGCCAGCCCGGGGCCCCCAGGAAGGTGGCCAGTCTCGGCCGCCAGCACAGCACACCGTGCCAGACGTGGACCTGTGGGTTCCCGCCAGGCAGAGCGCCCCCGCACTGGGGCCGGGGGGCTACCCAGGATGCTCAGCTGCCTCCCCCAGCCGTCCCCAGGCCTCCGGTGCTGCTCATGGTGGCAGCAGGGACGTGGAGGAGGTGGGCAGCCAGGCCGCCTCCGGGACACACAGCACCAGCTTGGGCGGCATCGGGTCCCCACCCTGCACCGACGCTCATCCCAGGAGCTCCGAGGGGCCGGCCAACGAGGTGGGCATGGCCCTGGGTGCCCAGGTGCGGGGACTGGATGCTGTAGCTCGGCAGCCACAAGGCTGGGGCTCAGGCCAGTGGGCCGGCCAGATCTCAGGCCAGCCGTGCCCCCAAGTGTGGGCAGCACCCCCTCCTTGCTCCGACGAGGTTTACTCCTGACCCGTGTCAGAACTGGGCCCGGCAGCAGCCTTCCCACCGAGGCCTGAGGCCTCGCTGCCCGACTCACTTGCTGTGACAGCCACGCAGGAGGCTCGGGCACGCAGGCCTGGAGCCCTTCCTGAGCGTTCCACCCGCTGGGGCGGGACAGTGGGCGAGGAGGGGCGCCTTCTCCCGGCCCAGGCTCCAGTCCCATGGCTGCCAGGCGTGTGCCTGTCTTGGGGGAGGCCCTGCCCAGGCGCCCGGGCTTCAGAGCGTGTTTCTCACCAGCGTGGTGCCGGCTTGGGGTCTGGGCGGGAGTTAGCGTGCTGCCCGGGTGGCGGCTTCCCGCTGCGCTCCTGCCTTCAGCCTCGCTGTCTGTCTGTCAGGGCGCGAGGCAGCTGCTGAAGGTGCCTCTGGAGACCCTGAGGTCCATGCTCAAGACCAACATGGCCGACCGGGGCCGGGCTCGGGTAAGGGCCTGCCCACGTCATGCACCACCGCACCCTTCTGCCTGCTGAGTGCATGCGTGTTCACGTATTACCACAGCCCGCCCTGCCATGCACCTGCGTGTGCACCTGTGTGTGCACACTGCCCTGTTCAGCCTGGTCCAGCCCCGCCCCCTCGGGTGCACAGCTTTGGAGGGCAGTGAGGGCAGCACTCGGGTACCTTCCCCCCACAGAAGCCATGCCTGTTCCGCTCAGCCCAGGGGACCACCCCGGGCGGCAGCATTGAGGCCAGGCCCCTCGTGGGGCAGCTGTGGCGGCAGCACCGGAGGCACGCCCTGCAGCAGAGGCACCTCGGGCGCCAGCTGCTGATGGCCGTGAGCCCGTGGGTGGGCGACATCACCGTGCCCTGTGCTCCCAGGAGGCGCACTGCAGCACCCACACGAGGTACTGCCCTGGGGCTCTGGGGGCCTGCTGGGGGAGGGCTCGGGGGCCTGTTGGGGGAGGGCGCTGGGGGCCTGCTGGGGGAGGGCTCGGGGGGCCTGCTGGGGGAGGGCTCTGGGGGCCTGCTGGGGGAGGGCTCGGGGGCCTGCTGGGGGAGGGCTCGGGGAGCCTGCTGGGGGAGGGCGCTGGGGGAGGGCTCGGGGGGCCTGCTGGGGGAGGGCTCTGGGGGAGGGCTCGGGGGCCTGCTGGGGGAGGGCTCTGGGGGAGGGCTCGGGGGCCTGCTGGGGGAGGGCTCTGGGGGAGGGCTCGGGGAGCCTGCTGGGGGAGGGCTCTGGGGGAGGGCTCGGGGGGCCTGCTGGGGGAGGGCTCGGGGGGAGGGCTCGGGGGGAGGGCTTGGGGGCCTGCTGGGGGAGGGCTCGGGGGGAGGGCTCGGGGGCCTGCTGGGGGAGGGCTCGGGGGGAGGGCTCGGGGACCTGCTGGGGGAGGGCACTGGGGGGAGGGCTCGGGAGCCTGCTGGGGGAGGGCTCGGGGGGAGGGCTCGGGGGCCTGCTGGGGGAGGGCTCGGGGGGAGGGCTCGGGAGCCTGCTGGGGGAGGGCTCGGGGGGAGGGCTCAGGAGCCTGCTGGGGGAGGGCTCGTGGGGAGGGCTCGGGGGCCTGCTGGGGGAGGGCTCGGGGGGAGGGCTCGGGAGCCTGCTGGGGGAGGGCTCGGGGGGAGGGCTCGGGGGCCTGCTGGGGGAGGGCTCGGGGGGGAGGGCTCGGGAGCCTGCTGGGGGAGGGCGCTGGGGGGAGGGCTCGGGGGCCTGCTGAGGGAGGGCTCTGGGGGAGGGCTCGGGGGGCCTGCTGGGGGAGGGCTCGGGGGGCCTGCTGGGGGAGGGCGCTGGGGGAGGGCTCGGGGGGCCTGCTGGGGGGAGGGCTCGGGGGCCTGCTGGGGGAGGGCTCGGGGGCCTGCTGGGGGAGGGCTCGGGGGCCTGCTGGGGGAGGGCTCGGGGGCCTGCTGGGGGAGGGCTCGGGAGCCTGCTGGGGGAGGGCTCGGGGGGCCTGCTGGGGGAGGGCGCTGGGGGGAGGGCTCGGGGGGCCTGCTGGGGGGAGGGCTCGGGGGCCTGCTGGGGGAGGGCTCGGGGGGCCTGCTGGGGGGAGGGCTCGGGGGCCTGCTGGGGGGAGGGCTCGGGGGGCCTGCTGGGGGAGGGCTCGGGGATCCTGCTGGGGGGAGGGCTCGGGGGGAGGGCTCGGGGGCCTGCTGGGGGAGGGCTCTGGGGGCCTGCTGAGGGGAGGGCTCGGGGGCCTGCTGGGGGAGGGCTCGGGGGCCTGCTGGGGGAGGGCGCAGGGGCCCTGCAGACACCTGCTTCCTAGGAGGGCGGGCGTCCGTGGGAGGTGTGGGATTTGGCCTCTGGTCCTGCTGAGCGCTAGGCGGTCAGGCCGGGAAGTGGCTGACATTCAGGCCTCGGCAGGAGCCTGTTCCTGTGAGCGTGGCCTGTGGGCCCACGAGCAGGTTGGGTGTCTGAATGTCTCACCTGTGACACTCACTGTCAGAGTGCCTGGCCCCTGGCCCCTGGCCCCTAGGCCTGCGCTCTGGCCCCTGCCCTCCCTGGTCAGGAGGGGTGGCAGCTGCCTTTGGGGTTCTTCGGGGCTCCCTGCCTGGCACCCAGGCTCCGGGGCCACTTTGCACATGTGCCCGTGTCCCCCAGCCGACGGCATCGGGGCGCAGCTGCAGGATGCCCGCCTGGCCAGCACCCCGGTGTTCACCCTCTTCATGCAGGTGAGCCCCACAGAGCACCCCCATTGTGCCTGGCTGTCGGGGTGCCGGTGGGTGTCCCTCATGGGGTGCAGTGTCCTGACAACGGTGCCCGCGCCCCTGCCACGCCCTCCAGCCCGGGCCCAGAGCGGGGCCTGCGTTGGGAGCAGTCCCCAGGGCTCAGGTCGGGGCGGGCGGGCGGGCAGCCCAGTGACAGGCCGGGGCCCCACTGCAGACCCTTTGTGCCTTGGCCCTTGGGCTGTGGGGCAGCCTCAGGACAGGGCCTCCTGCCACACGCGTCACGCGTGTGTGGTGTATGTGCCCCGTGTCCTCAGCTGTTCCACATCGACACTGCCGGCTGCATGGAGGTCATTCGAGAGAGGAAGGCCCGGCCGCCCACCCTGCCCCAGGCTGGGGCTCAGGTGAGAAGTGGGCGAGTGCGGCCGTGGCTCACCTGGCTCCTGCCCCCCTTCCCCCTCGTCCCCCAGGCAGTGCTGTGTGTAGATGGCGTTGGCCCAGCCAGGAAGTAAGGGATGCCAGCGCTTTCCAGGGACAGGGGTGTCTGGGGTCCCGTGGGGCTGGGCTCGGGGAGGGTCTGGAACCCCGAAGACTCCCTACCGTCAGGGAGGAGAGACAGGGCCCACACAGGCTTCCGGCTTTGCTCACACCCACCACCCTGCTGGGTGGCTCGCCTGGTGCAGGTGGCCAAGCCCACGGGGTCCGTCAGGGAAAGGTTGTGTCCTGAGCCTGGTCACCACTGGAGGCCACAAAAGGGTCCAAGGACAAGTGTGGCCGTGGGTCCTGTCCGGCCACAGACCCCTGTGCCCTCCTGTCCCACAGCCAGGCCTGCCCCTCCTGCAGCCCAGCCCAGCCCAGCCACCTAGATGAGCTCTGCCGACGGGGGCTGGGGGTGGAGCTGCGTCAGGGGGGAGGCAGGGGCCTGGGGAGGGGGCCAGGCCGGGCCCTAGCCTCTAGCTGCAGGTCAGGGTGGGGGGCACGCCTTGTCCCCCTCTACGGGCAAGAAGTGAGCTGTGGTCTTGGTGGTGGCACAACAGGGGTCGGGGAGAGTAGTCAGGTGAGCAAGGGGGTGGGGCCATGTGAAAAAGGAAAAAGAAAGAAAAGGGGTCCAGCCCGGGACTCCCCGCGTGCTGAGCCTCTCCCTTCTTTTCCAGGCGCCCTCGAGTGCCCAGAGCACCCCAGGTACTGCCTCTCCCTTTCTCTTGGCTGTTCTGTCCCCCAGGGGAGCTGCCTGGCCACGAGGGATGAGGGTTTTGTTTGAGGGGCGTGAGCCTAGCTGGCCCGAGGGGGTGGCTGAGTGCAGCGGGTAAGCCCTGAGGCCTCCCCAGCACAGGCCTGGGAGGCAGAAAAGATGTTCCAGAGGTGGGGGGCTCCTGCTCCCACGCTCCCAGCAGCTGCCCCAGGAGACCTGCCGGGTGGGGTGAGGCGGGTCTGGACAGGCCCCCGGACCTCCGTGGTGTTCTCCTCCCTCAGGCCACCTCCTGGACCAGGTGACAGCCCGAGGCGCTGCAGCGAGGAGACCCAGGGGCCCAGGGAGCAGGGGGCTGCAGACCTGCCCTCCCCAGGCCACCTCTCCGGCGCCCCCGCCAGCGCCAGGCCGCCCGCCGCACAAAGTGAAGACCGTGTTCCAGCTGCTTCGGGAGAAACGGCTGCGGGAGGCCCAAGCCAGCAAGGCTGCCCGGGGCCCCTTGGTTCTCCCACCCCAGCTGCTCGTCTCCTCGCCTGTGATCCTCCAGCCCCCTCTCGCGCTGGCCTCCCACGGCCCCCCGGCCACCGGGCCGGGCGTCTCCAAGTCCGCACCGTCTGGGCCAGGGGCCCCCGCAGCGGCCGGTCCAAGCACTCCAGGCTCCGGGGTCTCGACCACGAACACGAGGCCTCTTGCCCTGCAGGCCTTGGCCTTGGCTCCTGTCTCCGCCGTGGCCTTGCAGGTCCCTGTGAGCCGCCAGCTGGACGGTCTCGGACAGTCTCAGGTCCCGGCCACGTCCTGGAGGCAGGGCCTGCCCGAGGCACCAGCCTTTCTTCCCACGGCCCCCAACCCCGCTCAGCCGCTCGTCCAGCCCCTCGGGCTGATGCCAGCTCCAGGCACCCACACGGGTGGGCCCCACGTGGTGGCCAGCACCTCTCTGCCTGCCAGCAGCGTGCTCACAGCCCCGGGGCTGCTCCCCGTGCCGTTGCCAGCCGTGGTGGGCCTCCCCAGGCCAGCAGCGACCCCTGACCCCCAAGTGCTGGCGGTGACTCTGTTGCCGTCATTGACGGAGACTCCAGTAGGCCAGGGCCCAGCCAACGGGGACGCAGAACCAGGCCCTGCCGCCAGGGCAGACCTCGAGTCCCTCCGGCCGGCCCCGCCCCCCCAGATCCCTGCAGAAGGGCGTGGTCATGTGGCCCAGTCCTGCCAGCTGCCTCTGCCCCCTGGTGCTGGCCCGGGAAGGACGCTGCTGTCCTCAGCGGAGCCAGGGGAGCCCAGGGGGCCTCTGGGCTTGGAGAGGCCACCCCCACCCCAGCGCGGGCCTGAGAAGGATGCCCTGGACCTCAGCCTGCTCTCCCAGGAGAGCGAGCCGGCCGTGCAGGAGTGGCTCAGGGGGCAGCAGGGGGTGTGTGTGCCCCCACTGGGCAGCAGACTGCCCTACCAGCCCCCCGCCCTGTGCAGCCTGCGGGCACTGTCTGGCCTCCTGCTCCACAAGAAGACCTTGGAGCTCAGAGCCGCAGCCCTGGTGCCCGGCAGGGCGGCTGACGCCCCGCAGGCCTCCCGGGGGCGGGTGCAGGAGCAGCTGCAGGACAGCCCGGCCTACCTGCTGCTGAAGGCCCGCTTCCTGGCCGCCTTCACCCTGCCCGCGCTGCTGGCCACCCTGCCCCCTCCCGGCGTCCGCACCACCTTGTCAGCCACGAGGCCCACCTCTGGGAGCGAGGACGAGGACCTGGAGGAGCGGGCGCGCTCTGATGGCGGCGGGCCGCCGGGCCAGGCGAGCGGCAGTGCCCAGGCAGGGCCCGCAGCCACGACCCCGGTGCAGGTGGGTGGCTATGGGCACAGCGCTGCGCCCTCACGCTGCCCTGCCCTCCCGTGTGGCCTGCCCAGGGGTGGTGGGCGGGAGTGGCTGGAGTGGAGGGGACGTGGCTGCGTGCGGACTGCAGAGGTGCCTCCCCTTGGGCCCCTGTGGCTGTGAGGGGAGGAAGGAACCTCTGACACGGGCGCCCTCGGCCCGCCCCCACCCTGGGTGGTGCATCTGCCCCCACTCCTGTGCACCCAGCCCTCCAGGTGGCTCTGCCCCACACCCTGGGCTTTCTGAGCTGCGGGCAGGACTAGGTCCGTTTCCCACGAGGAACCTGGTAGAAACCTCTCGGGAGGCGTCCCTGCACCTCGTGGCTGCACCACCCAGGAGTCCCAGCCAGGCCGCCTCCGCCTGCCTGTTGGCTGAGCAGGAGCGCCGGGCCAGTCAGGGAGGCTGGCAGGGTCCTGGCGGGTGTCCCAGGAGCAATGGTGCTTCCCTCCCCCCTGGGTGCCCATGGCTGCTGGGCTGGGTCCCCTCCCCGGGGCTCCCACCAGCCTGGGCTGCTGGGACTGTCACCTCCCTCCCAGGGCCTTGCCTAGGGGTCCCAGGACTGTCTTCTGGGCTGACGAGCCTGGAGACCTGGCTGGACCCAGACATTAAGGGGAAGAGCCCCGCCCCCGTTGTGTGGGGTGTCCACAGCGCCCTCGGCCCACTGCTCGCTGCTCCCACTGCCCGTCCCACCCGTCCTGGCTGCCGGGTCACTGCTGTCGCCTTGTTTAGGGCCCCGCCCCCTCCCGCCCGGACGATCTCGATGAATTGGACGTGCTCCGGACCCGGCGTGGCCGGCACGCCCGGAAGAGGAAGCGGCTGCTGTGAGCGGGTGAGTCCGGGCAGCTGCTGGCCGCCTGTGGCCTGGCGGGTGGGCCCTGCCTCGAGCTCACAGCAGGCGGGGGTGTGAGGCAGGGGCCCTGGGCAGAGGGCAGGGGCCCAGCTGCCACGGCCCGAGTGCAGGTGCTCCTTCCTGCAGTCTCCCCCGTCTGCTCAGCGGGCAGCTCCTCAGAGACGCCCTCCCTGACCACTCTCCTGAGGAGCCGTCTGCCCGTGTCCATCTGTCCTGAGGCACTCACTCCCCAACTGTGTCCGTAGTCGCCCCACCCTCTTCCCTGTGAATGTGAGCCGAGGGCAGGCATGCGGCTTCTGTGGCTGGGTCCCCCGTGTCCAGACCACGGCCCCAGGAGGCCTCGTCACAGAGGCAGGAGCAGCTCCTGGAGCAGGGGGCCCGGGAGAGGCCCAACAGCCAGGGGCTCTGGGGAGTGAGCACCATGGAGGAGCCATGTCATTGAGCCCCCCTCCGTGGACCCTGCCCTCGCCAGGCGCGGTGCCTCCGGGCGCCCCCACCACGGGTCCTTGTGTTCCAGGACTGCTCGGCCCGATGCCCACGGCCACACCCACAGGAGCTGGGCCGCCGGCCCCGTGGCTGAAGGAGACCGGCTGGTCCCCGGGAGGCGCTGCCAGGAGTGACCGAGCTGGCGGCAGGCGCTCGGCTGCTCCGTGTGCAAATGGGAATGTTGAAGGAATTAATAAAGGTTCTATTTTTTCACTAAAAAGCAGCCAGAGGCTCCTGTGTCTCTGAGCGGTGAGTGGAGGGTTGGGCCTCTCCCGGACCTGCTGGGAGCAGCAGGCTGGGCCCTGGGTGCTCAGAGCCTGCCCGGGCCTCTGCGGGCGGGAACAGGGAAGCAGAGGCGGGCAGCCCTCGGTGCCACCTCAGGGACCAGGGCACCCACTTCCCCTGCTGTCCAGACCACAGGCCTCCTCCCTGCGTGCGGCGTTTCCCTGCAGGAGACGGTCCCGGCTCCGGCCCCGCCCGTCCCGGGGCCCTGGCTCGGGCTCAGTCTGCACCCGAGGCTTGTGGTGAGGCTTCATGCTGTGGGCGCCGCGCCTGCCGCCACGACTTCCTGGCCCGCGTCCCGCAGAGAAACGGCGACGGGTCAGCGTGTCCTGGCCCAGACTCCCCCGCTCCTGCCAGACGTCACGCGTCACACCTGCCGGGGCCCACGCACCACTCAGTGCGTGGACAGGGTGTCGCTTGCACTCTCCACTGGTTCCTGGGTCCACGGCTTCTCGAGTTGATTACTCCAGCCCGGCTGGCGGGCTCCGTGGATGCCGGCTCGATCCCCAGTGTGGGCCGTGCAGGAGGCAGCGATCGGCGATTCTCTCTCGTCATTGATGTTCCATTTGCTCCCTCTCCCTTCCTCTCTGAAATCCATACAAATACGTTTTTAAAAACACATTTTCCAAGTACGGAGAGATTGCCCGGGTGTTTTCCGCTCCGACTCCCAGCTCGGTCCCTGTGTGCCTGCCGGTGAGGCGTACCTATTATTTAACGCCCCCCACACAGCCTCACTTTACAAAGTGGGGAGATGGGGTGGGGGACCCCACAGGCTGGCCACGGTTCCGAGTGGAGCCACCCCCTCCTGCGGGAGGCCAGCTGCACCCCGCCCTGGGCGTGAGCCCCCAGGTCAGCTCCCCCAAGAGCCCTGGGCGTGACGCAGGCTCTGTCCTCCGGGTGGGCCCTGCCACCGCACTCTGACTCGGCAGCCCCGGCTGTGCCAGGACCCCCGGGGTCAGCCCCACAGCTGAACCACCATGGGCTGAGCAGACTAGCCAGGACTGGGATGGACCCCCCCCCCCCCGCCCGCCTCCCGGAAGGGAGCAGCCAGGGGAGGCGGCACCTGGGGGTGGGGGTGGGGCTGGAGCAGGGCAGGCGCCCGTCCTGCTCATCCTGCCTGTCCTGTAGCTGCCGCCTCCCTGAGCGGTGGCCTGGGGTTCCCACGCCCATGGGGAGGGTGTCATGGTCCCAGTGCGTCCTGGTGGGAAGGGGGCGCTCCCAGGAGGAGGGAGGGTCTGCTGGTGGGCATGTGGGGGCGCGTGGCTGGGCCCATGCCTTCTTGCCACTGCAGCGGCCCCCCAGCCCCTGCCCTCGGACACCACCCTGCATCCCTGTGACGGACGCGTGTGGGGGCCCGGGCCGGCCCCTCAGGCCCCCGGCTGCTGGACCCCCGAAGCTGCTGGAGGTAGACGTGCTGGGCACAGAGCACCCCTTGCCCGGAAGCCCCCAGCAGCCTGTGTGGCTGCAGCGGCCCCCCGAGAGCGCTGAGGCCGGGCCTCCTGGGCGGGAGGGCTCCCGGCAGCTCTCCTCAGAGCCCAGGCCACTTCCACTTCCCTGGACCCAGCCTCCCGGGCCTCCTGGCCGGGCCAATCAGAAGGCAGCCACCTGGGCCTGTCCCCCTTCAGGAAGTTCAGGGCTCCCTCCCTCCGGGCCTCTCCCTCCCGCCCGGCTGGGCCGCCAGCAGCACCTCCTGTCCCTCATTGAGTCCACGGCGCGGGCTGACGGGCACCCAGCTGCCAGGCGCCCCCCAGGACCCTGAGGTAGGTGGTCCCCCTTCTGACAGGCGCTGGGAAGGCGCCAGACTCTGCTGGGGACGCACCCCAGGCACAGCAGAAGCAGGTCCCAGAGGCCCCGGGACCCTCCCCGCACGGCCCTGAGGGGCACCTCTCAGAACCAACAGCAGCGGCAGGGCGTGGGCGGGGCTGCGGCGGTGGCGCTGTGTTCCCCTCGATGCCAATGCCGATGCCCGGCTGTCGCTAGGCTGGGACACACCCCCAAGCCAGGCAGGGGGCAGGGAATGCCGCCACTGCCCAGGCCTCAAGCTGCGGTCCAGCTCCCAGGACTGGCGTGGCCTTTCCCACCTGGGCCCAAGGCTCCGTCCCCGCTGCCCAACGGTCGCCCGCACGGCCGCCCCTGCCTGGCCTGTCCCGGCTGAAGTCCCATGTCAGAGCCGAGGGGACCGGCCCCGAGAGCAGGCCCTGAGCAGGCGCCCGGGAGGCAGGAGAGGACGGGCAGGCGCCGAAGCCACCTTTCGGGCGGCCCTGGCTCCCCTGTGGGCGTCCGGCCACCCTTCCCAAGCGCAGGGTCGCCGAGCCTGACCCGGAGCCGCCAGCCTGGGCAGCCGCTGGGTGGCGGTTGCATCACCAGCCGCCGGCCCGGAAGGAAAGGAGGGGATGGGACCGGGATGTGCGGGCGCCGAGTGGGCGAATGAGGAACTCACGGGGCTGGGAAGGTGGGAGGGCCCCTTGCCAACACGCTCTGGCTCCAGCCTGGGCACCGACAGGCCGCCTCCCTGCCCTCACCTGCCAGGGGCGGCGGCAGCACAAGCAGCTCCCTGTGCCCGCTCAGCTCCATGGCGGAGGCAGCTGTCTGGCTCCATGGCACTGGGGGTGCCCAGGAGCAGGGCAGGGTCGGAGGGCAGTGTTCCTTAGACTCCCCTGTCTGACAGCATCTCCACCCCTCCCCCCACACGTAGAGGGGGCCCCGGGAGAGAGGCCAGGTGGCCAGCAGGCGGGAACAGGGCCCAGGGACAGCTTGGGGGCGCCGACAGCGCGCCGATGGGGCCGGGTCACCGTGCCGCACTCATGCCCTCCGTGGTCGCCAAGACGGGAGGCAGGGGGAGGCTGCACGCTCCCCGGCCACGCCTGGGCCAGTGAGCTCCTGGTCGCCTCCGCCCGGAGCTCGGACCTGGGTCCCGCTGGGTCTGCCAGCTCAGCGCACGGGTGTCGCTCCCAGTGCCCCCGGGCTCCAGCCGCGCCCGCCGCCATGTCCGACTACGAGAACGAGGACGAGTGCTGGAGCGCCCTGGAGGGCTTCCGCGTGAAGCTCATCTCCGTCATCGACCCCTCGCGCATCACGCCCTACCTGCGGCAGTGCAAGGTGCTGAACCCCGACGACGAGGAGCAGGTGCTCAGCGACCCCAACCTGGTCATCCGCAAGCGCAAAGTGGGTCAGTGCCCGCCCGGCCCGGACCCGCCCCAGGTGGCCGCTGCGCCCGGCCGCTCCCCGGGAGGGCTGGCCCGTGGCCGCGTGGGAGCGGGAAGTCCCGGCCCCCCACCCCTGTCCTGCGTGCGTGGCACCTGTGGGCGGGCAGTGCCTGGACCCGGCCCCTGCGCCCGGCCAGCAGCTGTCTGTTGCAGGCGTGCTCCTGGACATCCTGCAGCGCACGGGCCACAAGGGCTACGTGGCCTTCCTCGAGAGCCTCGAGCTGTACTACCCGCAGCTCTACAGGAAGGTCACGGGCAAGGAGCCCGCCCGCGTCTTCTCCATGATCATCGGTGAGGGCAGGGGACCATGGCGGGGGGCCGGGGGGCAGGGCTGGCTGGCCCCGCCCTGACGGATCTCCCAGTGGATAAAATGGGGAGAGACGCCTGGGAAGGGTCCACGTGGGGGCAGGTCTGGTCCTGGCTCCCATCCGCTCTTCTGGAGTGGGGGGCAGGTGGGAGGTGAGGGTGCCCAGGCCGACTGGCGGCCCTGAGCCTGTCCTGCCCAAACACCATCTGACCCCTGAGCGGTCAGGGGCCTGTCGGCCCCAGCAAAGGCGAGGCACTGCTCTCCTGGCCCCGGAGTCCAGTCCCTTTGCCTCACAATCAAAATCACCGAAAAATCAGAGAAAGGGGAGGGTGCCTGGCACCCGGGCTGCTCCCCGTCCTGGGGGGAGGGTGCGGAGTCAGAACTGCAGTCCATCTCCTCCACGGGGAGCCGCAGCCACCGGGCACCGTCCCTGAGCTGAGCCGGGAGCTGCAGGGCACGCCCCGGGCCGGGCGATGGAGCCCGCTGACCCCGGCCCGGCCTGCAGACGCGTCCGGGGAGTCGGGCCTGACGCAGCTGCTGATGAGCGAGGTGACGAAGCTGCAGAAGAAGGTGCAGGACCTGACGGCCCTGCTGAGCTCCAAGGACGACTTCATCAAGGAGCTGCGCGTCAAGGACAGCCTGCTGCGCAAGCACCAGGAGCGCGTGCAGCGGCTCAAGGAGGAGTGGGAGGCCTGCGGCCGCGAGCTCAAGCGCTGCAAGGACGAGAACTACGACCTGGCCATGCGCCTGGCGCGCCAGAGCGAGGAGAAGGGCGCCGCGCTCATGCGCAACCGCGACCTGCAGCTGGAGGTGCCCTCCGTCTGGAGGGCGTCCGGGCGGCGGGCGGGAGCGGGGACAGGCAGAGGGGGGCGGGCACCTTTGGTGGCCCCGTTGAGGGGAGGGGCGGGCGGGGGCGGGTGGGCCCCGTCGAGGGGAGGGCGGCGGGCGGGGGCGGGCAGAGATGGGTGGGCACTGTTGGTGGGCCCCGGTGAGGGGAGGGCAGGGGGCGGGGGCGGGCAGAGATGGGTGGGCACTGTTGGTGGGCCCCGTTGAGGGGAGGGCAGGGGGCGGGGGCGGGCAGGGTCAGGGGTGGGCCCCCTCGGTGGGCCCCGTCGAGGGGAGGCGGCGGCGGGGCTGATGCTGCGGCCGGCGGCAGGTGGACCGGCTCAAGCACAGCCTGATGAAGGCGGAGGACGACTGCAAGGTGGAGCGCAAGCACACGCTGAAGCTGCGGCACGCCATGGAGCAGCGGCCCAGCCAGGAGCTGCTGTGGGAGCTGCAGCAGGAGAAGGCGCTGCTGCAGGCCCGGGTGCAGGAGCTGGAGGCCTCCGCCCAGGTGGGGGCGGGCGGGGCGGGCGCAGCGGGGACCGGAGGGGCGGGCGCCTCCCCCCGCCCGGCCGCTGCCCTGCCGCCCTGTGCCCTGCGCCGCCCACAGGAGGGGAAGCCGGACCAGAGCAGCCCCTACATCCAGGTGCTGGAGGAGGACTGGCGGCAGGCGCTGCGGGAGCACGAGGAGCAGGCCAGCACCATCTTCGCCCTGCGCAAAGACCTGCGCCAGGCCGAGGCGCTGCGTGCCCGGGTACGCCAGGCGGGTGGGCCTTCCCTCTCAGCTCCACGTCCCTGGGCCCCCTTCCTGGAGACACAGGGGCCCGGCTCCTCACCCCACCGCTTGCCCACTCTCCCTGGCGTGGGCAGGGCCTGCGGGGCTCACGCAGCCGCCCGGACGGGGCGCGGGCGGTGTGGCCAGCTGCCGTGTCCCGCCCGCAGTGCATGGAGGAGAAGGAGGTGTTCGAGCTGCAGTGCCAGGCCCTGCGGAAGGACTCCAAGATGTACAAGGACCGCATCGAGGCCATCCTGCAGCAGCTGGAGGAGGTGGCCATCGAGCGGGACCAGGTAGGGGCACCGCGGAGGGCGGGCACCGAGGGCCCCGGCAATAGCTCGAGGGGGTGGAGGGGTCGTTGTCCGAGTGGTTTTTATTTATTCCTTTTTGTATTTTTAAAATTATTTTTTAAATATATTTTTATTGACTTCAGAGAGGAAGGGAGAGGGAGATAAAAGCATTGATGAGAGATGAGACACACGGATCAGCTGCCTCCTGCACGCCCCCTACTGGGCAGCGAGCCGGGAACCCGGGCTTGTGCCCTGACTGGGAATTGAACCTGGGACCTCTTGATCCCTGGGACGACGCTCAGTCCACGGAGCCACACCAGCCGGGCTCCACGTGGCTGTTAAAGGACAAGAGCACAGGTGAACGGGCGTGAAGTTGGTACCGCCGGCCACCCCCGCCGGGCCGGCTGCAGGAAGCCCACCGCGCACCGGCCTTCCCGACTTCGTCAGCATGCATACGGCTTTGTTTTCATTTTACAACATTGGAAGCATCCGTCTCGTCTGCAAATAACTTTTTAAACCTAAACACGGCGGGCACCTGGGTTGGCTGCCGCCTTGTGGCCGGGAGGCAGCGCCCGCCTCCGGGGCGGTCCCTCGGACAACACAGCCCTCGTGGTTGTGGGCCGCGGGCCGAGCCGGACGTGGTCTGGCTGTGGCGCATTTGTCCACTCAGTCTCACGCTCAGCCTCCCGTGGGCGTGGGCGCGGCACAGGGTGACACATTCATTTTAAAGAATATTACTCGGCTGTTCACAATCACTGCTGTTAAATGTATTTTCATTGATTTCAGAGAGGGAGGGAGAGAGGGAGAGAGAGAGAGAGAAACATACATGATGAGAGAGAACCATGGGTCGGCTGCCCCCTGCACGCCCCACACCGGGGATCAAGCCCGCAACCCGGGCCTGTGCCCTGACTGGGAATCGAACCCAGGGGCCGACACTCTATCCACCGAGCCAAACCGGCTAGGGCTACACCATCGTGGTCTTGATGTCAACCACGGCCCAGAGGCATGAGCCCGTGTCGGGGCCGGCGGGCGGGTGCAGAGACCTCTACTGTCCTTCCTTCTCGGAACCGCCCACGCTTCCCGCCACGAGCCTTCATTGCGTCGGCGATCCCTGACGCTGTGCTCCTGGATGGGGCAGAGGAGGCCAGCCCCGGGCTGGGCATGGGCGGCCGTGCCGGGGCGGGCTGTCCGGGTCCCCACACAGTCTCCCCGCAGGCCATCGCGTCCCGGGAGCAGCTGCACGCGCAGTACGCCCGCAGCCTGCAGGACAAGGACGCGCTGCGCAAGCAGGCCCGGGAGCTGGGCGAGAAGGCGGACGAGCTGCAGCTGCAGCTGTTCCAGCGCGAGGGCCAGCTGCTGGCGGCCGAGGGCAGGCTCAAGCGGCAGCAGCTGGAGATGCTGGTCCTGGTGCGCCTCCTGGGGGGGCTGCTGCCGCGGGACACGGGGGGCCGCTGGGGGGCTGCTGCCGCGGGACATGGGGGCCGCTGGGGGGCTGCTGCCGCGGGACACGGGGGCCCCTGGGGGGCTGCTGCCGCGGGACACGGGGGCCGCTGGGGGGCTGCTGCCGCGGGACACGGGGGCCCCTGGGGGGGCTCTAGGGGAGCCCTGCGGCGGTGGGACACGGGGAGCCTCTCGGGGGCCCTGCTGTGGCGGATAGGGGGGCGGCCCCTGGTGCAGGCATGTCCCCAGGGACCCCAGAGCCCGGGGGGAGAACCGCTGGAGAGCCTCAGTGCTGGCCTGGCCCGGCCACTGCCCCCTGGTGGCCTGGCAGGTCCCGGGCCCTCCTCAGCCCCCTGGCAAGTGGCTCTGGGTGCGGTGAGGGGCAGAGGGGGACCTCCCTGGAGAGCTGGCCTGGGACCCCTCCCCACCCCACCCCCCAGCCCATTCCCCAGGAGGCTCAGCTCCCCGCCGGCTGCTGACCGGCCCCTCTCCTGTGACCACAGAGCTCCGACCTGGAGGACAGCTCACCCAGGAACTCCCAGGAGGTGAGCGTGCCCCCCGGGCGGGCTCCCGGCCACAGCCTGTGCCCCATGTGCCTCCCTGGGAAGTGCCAGGAGCTGGGCCGCCTGCCAGCGGCTCCGGTGAGCTGGGCCGTCCCCTCTCCTCCCGACACGCTGCCGGGCAGAGGACGGGCCACTGCGTGCTCAGGGCAGGACGGACCCCGCAGCCCACCCCGCGCCCTCGTGGGGGCCTTCCCGCCTGCCCCTGGCCCGGCTGGGCCACAGAGACCCCCCGAGAGGCTGGTGCAGAGGGGACAGCAGCCGGCAGGGTAGGTCGGGTCCGCGGGGCAGTGTCCTGACCGGCTGCCCGTCTCTCTCTGGAAGCTCTCGATCCGCCGGGACCTGGAGGAGGACGCCCGGCTCTCGGACAGAGGTGAGGAGGGCGGCTGCCGCCGAGGCCCCCTCGTTGCCCAAGCTGATGCCAGTCCTGACCCTCGGCCCACGCACCCCCATGTGGCTGGCGCCTGGGGATGTGCCCTCCAGCCCTGTCCTGTGCACTTCACACCTGGGGACACTGAGGCTGGGAGGCAGAAGTGACCCCTGGAGTCCCCCAGTGAGCTGAGAGCCCCATTCGAACCCGGGGCCAGGCCTGCCAGCTGTGTCCAGCTCCAGCCCCCGACTGAGCAGGGAGCAGGGGAGGCGCAGCCAGCTGGCACCCAGGTGTGCCGCGCTAGGAAGCGGGGACAGAGGGGCTGTTGGGGGTGGTGCGGAGCTGGGGGCTTCAGGTAACGGGCGGAGCTGGCTCTGAAGGTGGGGTCCGCGTTCGGGAGGAGCCCGGCGCTGGGCCAGGGCTGGGCGGGGGTTTGGGGGCCCCGCAGAGGCTGGTGTGGGAAGCCAGGCGAGACTTCCTCAGCGTCAGGCCTGACCCGCTTCCAAAGGGGCAAAAGCGGAAGAAGGGGCACCGAATAGAGAAGTGAGGGGGGCTGGTCTGAGCTCGGGCCTCCGAGCCGCACAGGGAGCCCTGGCCCAGGGTGCGGCCCCTCGCGGGAGCCTCCGGGTCAGAGGCTCGGGGAGGTTCAGCTCCAGGCAGAGACTTGGGCTCCCTATGGTGTCCCTGCCACTCGAGCCCGGGGTCCCCCCCCCCACGGCCAGTTTAGGGGAGCCAGCTCCTCAGGGCACCTGCCACCCCAGAGTCCTGAGCCCTGGCCACCAGGCCCTGGCCCATTGGGAGGGGGCCCAGCAGCTAGGACCCTTCTGCCCCCACGGAGGAGGGGCCGGGCCCTGCTGGTGGGAGGAGCGGAGGTGGAGGTGGGAGCGCGCCAGGGCCCTGTCTGTACATTGGGATCCTGTGGGGTCCCAGCAGACACGCAGGGCTGGGCAGGCAGCAGCAGGGGCGAGGGGGGTGCCGGCCAGGCACGCTGGGTCCCGGCAGGGGCGGCACCCGCAGGCACCACTCTCCTTGCAGGCGGCCCCGCTGACGGCGAGAGCCCCGAGCAATCCTTGGAGGCTCCGCAGAGGGAGCGGCCCTCACTGGCCCCCAGTGTAAGGCCTGGGGTGGCCCTGGGCTGGGGGCCGAGTCCTCCACCTGGATGCCTGGGGGAGGGCTGCTGGGGTGCGGTGTTTGGAACCTGAAGCTGAGCCCCTCCCTTGCACAAAGCCGTGCGCAGGGGAGTGGCCAGGCCAGGGCTGTGCCTGGGCAGTGGCAGCCCCGGGCGGGGGAGGGGGGCTGTCCGCTGTGCGGGCCACTCGGCCTTCACGGGTAACCGCTGCCCGGGAGCCCCCACCCGCCCCGCAGCAAAGGAGGGGAGGACTCCTGGCCTGGAGCCCCGCCCGCGGGTGGCGCTGGGTCTGTCTCGTCCTCCAAAAGGAGGGACCCACACCCGGCTCCCCGCACGGAGCTGGCGCGACCGCAGCTCAGCTGAGCCTCCCCGTTGCTGCAGGACGCGGGTCTGAGCGGCGGGGAGCCCCCCGAGAAGGAGCGGCGCCGCCTCAAGGAGAGCTTCGAGAACTACCGCAGGTGGCGGCGTGGGCGCTGGGGGCCGGGCGGGGGCGGCCCCACGGCCCCGCGCTCACCGCGCGCGCTCTCCCGCAGGAAGCGGGCGCTCCGCAAGATGCAGCCCGGCCCGCGGCAGGGGGAGGTGGACTGGGAGAACACGACGGGCAGCGACAACACGGACACCGAGGGCTCCTAGCGGCGCGGCCCGCACAGCCCCGCCGGCCGCCCCTCCTGCAGGGGGCGGGGCGCTGTCGGTGCAGCTCCCGGCGGGGCGCCCGGACGGAGCGGCCGGAGGTCCCAGGGTCCATTCCGGTCCGGGCACCTGCCCAGTTCCGAGCTGATCCCCGTGGGGGACGTGCAGGAGGCGGCCGCCATCCAGGGTTCTGCATCATTGATGTTTCTCCCTCTGCCTTCCTCTCTGAATTCAATAAAATACATTTTAAAAGAGAAAAGAGCCGAAACCGGTTTGGCTCAGTGGATAGAGCGTCGGCCTGCGGACTGAAAGGTCCCAGGTTCGATTCCGGTCAAGGGCATGTACCTTGGTTGCGGGCACATCCCTAGTAGGAGGTGTGCAGGAGGCAGCTGGTCGATGTTTCTCTCTCATCGATGTTTCTAACTCTCTGTCCCTCTCCTTTCCTCTCTGTAGAAAATCAATAAAATATATTAAAAAAAAAAAAAAAAAAGAGAAAAGACGTGCAGCTCCTAATGAGCCACCGCCGCAGCCAAGGAGCAGAGGATCGCGGCCGGGAGCCCGCCCGCGGGTGGCGCTGGGTCTGTCCGGCCCCCAAAAGGCGGGGCCCAGCCCCGCTCCCGCCGGGGCGCAGCCAGGCCTCACGCGCGCACCGCCCGCCCCCGCCCCCGGCCGCCAGGGGGCAGCAGCGCCCGCACGGGCCCAGGAGCGTCGCTTCCGCCGCCGGCCGCTTCCAAGATGGCGGGAGCGAGGCGGGGCGGGTAGGGGCGGCGGGAGGGATGTTGCGAGCGGCGCTGTGCCGCGTGTCGTCGCTGGTGAGCCGCGCGCGGCCCCGGGGGCCCGGCTTGAGGCGACTGTGGGGGTGCGGGGCCCGCCTGGAGGCCGCGGGGAGAAGACGGCCCTGGCACTGCGGCGGGCGGCGCTGGAGCTCCGAGCCGGGGCCCCGGGCGGCGCACTACCAGCTCGTCTACACCTGCAAGGTGGGCGCGCGGGGCCGGTGACGCGGGGCGACCGCAGGAGGGGCGGAGCTACCCCTTAGGGGGCGTGTTCTTGGAGGAGGCGGGCCACGCGGAAATGGAGCTGTCCCCAGGGGCGGGGCCTTCTGGGAGAGGGATGGAGCTATGCTTTGGGGCGGGGCCTAGGAGGGGCGGGGCCTTCTGGGAGAGGGGTGGAGCTATGCTTTGGGGGTGTGTCCTAGGAGGGGCGGGCCTTCTAGGGGAGGGGTGGAGCTATACCTTGGGGGCGTGTCCTAGGAGGGGCGGGGCCTTCTGGAAGAGGGGTGGAGCTATGCTTTGGGGCGGGGGGGGGCGGGGCCTTTCTGGGAGAGGGATGGCGCTATGCTTTGGGGGCGTGTCCTAGGAGGGGCGGGGCCTTCTAGGAGAGGGGTGGAGGTATTCCATAGGGGGCGTGTCCTTCGGGGAGGGCAGGGTCCGCATGGAGGGGTGGAACTATCCTCAAGGGCGGACCCATGGCCTCACCTGCCCTGTCTCCGTGCCTCCACCAGGTGTGCGGGACCCGGTCCTCCAAGCGAATCTCCAAGCTGGCTTATCACCAGGGAGTGGTCATTGTGACCTGCCCTGGCTGCCAGAACCACCACATCATCGCGGACAACCTGGGCTGGTTCTCCGACCTGGATGGGAAGAGGTGAGGAGGCCACCTGGGCAGGGTTGGGGGACAGAGTGCCCGGTCAGAGCCCCACCCCGCCTCCCTGGGGCACCCCCACCCTAATGAGGCTTACAGAGCCCTCTTCTCCCACCTTATCCAACGGGAGGAGCAGCGAAATTGGAATTTCAGAGAAACCACCAATCACTGTGAATAATAAGCCCCAGGACCGGCTGAGGCAGGGCCACTAGTCAGGGCCACAGGCCTCCCCGACAGGGAAGGGTCAGACGAGGCTGACCCTTAAGGCGATGGCTCCTTGCGTGTTGTGGCTCCTTCCTTCCCCGACGAAGATTTCCGAGGGCCTGCTGCGGGGCAGGGAGCTCGTCCACCATCCACGCTGGCTGGGTGACCACACCCGGCGGGGTGCGTGTGCGGTGGTGTGGACGAGGCCTTGGGCCGGCAGAGCTGGCTGCGCCCTGTGGAGAGCAGGGGCGGCCGTGGTCAGGAGCCTCGAGGCCAGTGGCCCTCGGCAGTTCAGATTGGCGTCCGAGTGCGCATTCTCCCGGGAATGGGGAGGTCATCCTGGGGGGTGCGCATTCTCCCGGGAAGGGGGCGGTCATCCGCCCTGGGGGGCGTGGAGAAGCCCCACGAGGGCAGCGTGCAGGGCCCGATGCCACCCAGTGCAGGGACCCACGTTCCGGGCTCAAGCTTGGCCCTGGGTGCCCTCGAGGGCCGAGTTGCAGGACAAGTGAGGGCCCGAGTGTCACGGTGCCACCCTCTCTCACAGGAATGTTGAAGAGATCCTGGCAGCCAGAGGGGAGAAGGTGTGCCGAGTGGCCGGCGATGGGGCTCTGGAGCTGGTGTTAGAGGCTGCGGGGGCCCCCAAATCTACCACTGCAGCAGAAGGGGGTGAGGACGCGGATCCCACCCACCCTGGCAAGACAGAGCCCCGCTGACCCTGCCTCCCGCCCTGGAGCGGGCCGCCGCTTCTGGCAATAAACAGACATCGCTTGCCGGTGACGGGCCTTGGGCTCGGCTGTTCTCCCTGGTTCTGCGTCAGGAACTCCCAGGAACCCCTCCAGGTACAGCCGCAGGACCCCTGGCCCACCACCGGCGCCCCGCTCACAGGAGCTGGCCTGTCCGCGCGCGCGGGAGCCGGACATGGAGTCTCGGGCCTCCTGCCTGGCTGTGTGGCCTTGGGGAGGTCCCTTTGCCCCGCGGAGCCTCTGCCTTCCGTCTGCAGAGGAAGCTATGCCCCTGTCAGGGGCACGGGCGGGAAGAGGAGGCTGGGCACAGGCACAGGGCGGCGCAGTCGTGACCCGGATGTTTCTGGGGAGAGGCCTGGAAGGGACGGCCCGAGAGCCACTGTCCTTCCTGGGGCCGGATCAGCACACCTCTCGGGTCCCATCCCTCTGGCCAGACACAGGGAGGCCCCCAGATCCCTCCATGCCACCTGCCACCTCCTGGACACAAGCCAGGCTGCTCACCGCAGCTGCAGAGGGGCCGGTCGGCCTCGGCGCCGAGGGAGCTGGGCCGCCATGGGGGGGCGGGCGGGGGCGGGAGTGCCCACGTGGTCCCCCACCCGGGCGTGCGGTTCGTCTCGCAGCCTTGTTTGACGGCCTCCCCAGGATGTTCCTGTGTTTATGAAAGTGTGTTTACTTCCCCAAGTGTTCTGGGCTGTGTGACCTTCAGCGTGAATCACAGCCGTCAGACCCCGGCAGGATCTGAGCTCCGATCACCGCCCCGTGCGGGCGGCTCCCGGAGCCTCAGCTTTGTTCTCCGGGGCGCTGGCAGCTTGTGCTTTGCCTCGATTACCCCCTGTCCTCTCCCTGGCAAACACCCCTCCATTATTCCCGCCCAGCGCCTCCTGCGCCATCGGCAGGGACGTGTCCTCAGCGCCCCCGCCTGCTCCTCCACGGAGCACCGAGCGCCGAGGCCGCGGTGCGGGGACTGGCTGCCCTGGGGCGCAGGAGCGGGGGCCGGGCTTTGGCCTGGCTGCCTCACTGCCCCCCGAGTTGGGACAGAATTTGGGGAGGCCTGGGAAGCTGGCTGGACCTGGTAGGGCCACCCAGGATCCTCCCTTCCTGGCTGAGGCCTGTGATTTGGATGTGTGTTGACCGTGTCGTGTTTTACATTCTGATGCTTTGACCTATAAGCCCTGCTGACGCTGGGGGACTGTCCCCCTCTCCCTCCCCCCCAAGAGAGGTGACAGATGTCTGTGAGCGCACCGGGCAGGCCCCAGGCGCTCCGGGCAGCCCCCACCAGGAGCCGCCGGTTGTTTGCGCCGGCCAGGCCTGTGCACGTCCCCTCCCCTGCCTCTTGGCCACCTGCAACCTTCCCGTGTGGCTCCGTGGCCTGGGGGCCCCTCCTGTGGGACCTGCCACAGGATCCGATGCCTCTCAGTGGCCCCGTGTCCTGGTCTACTCGCCTCGCCACCTTTTCAAGCAGAGGCGTCTCCGGCCTCCGCCCTTAGCAGCCCGGGTTCTCTGCTTTCTGCCCCGACCCCTCATTCCCTTTCTTCCCTCAGCCCAGGCCAGGGCCCTCCAAACGGCCGGAGAGGGAGTCATGGGTCGGGACATTGAGGAGGGCTAGACAGCACCACACACTTCCTGCAGCTGCCGAGAAGGGGCCCAGCGCCCAGTGTTACCTCCGGAGCGTTCGGGCCGCAGGGTCCCCGGGGCATGGAGAACTGGGGGGGGGGGGGGGGGGGGCCTGCTCCATCGCAGGAGCTGCTGTCCCTGCCCCTCTGCGGGGTCCCGGCCCCTGTGGTCAGTGTGGGGTGTGGATGGAGCAGTGGGTCATGGGAGTGAGGAGAGGGGGGCCTCCCCTGCCCCCACCCGGTGCCCAGACCCTCCTGAGGACAGTGCCTTATGACGGCTGCTGTTTTGGGGTGTCTGTATCTGTGGGGCATCGTCCGCAGGCTGCTCTCTCAGCTGCACCTTCACAGGCCGTCCATCAGGGTCGGGGGCGGGGTGGTGATGTCACAGGCCCACTGCACCCCCCTCTCCCACCCCCCTGGGTCTAGGTGGCCCCTCCGGTCCTGGGTGGGGACTTGAGACCCGAAAGGCAAGTGCATCCTGGAGTGTGAGTCCAGTTAGGACAGCGACTGCCCGGGGCAGGGCCAGGCCGAGGGGTGAGGGTGGGGCTGGAGTAGGCACCCAGGTGGGGGGGCACTTGAGGACCTGGGGCCTCTGCCCGCCGGCGAGCTTACCCCGCCCCCCGCCTAACATCCACACGGACGGCATTCGCTTGGCCGACTTTATTTCTCCGGAAAAACAAAAACGATGTACCCTTGGTTTGGAAAGGGCCTGGGACAGCGTGGCAGACACGTGAGGGCAATAAATACGCACGTACATTCAAGTACCGGACGGCGACCCGCACCTGCCAGCCCCGCCCTCGGGTCCCCACACCCCTCACTGCATCCTCCCCTCCACCCAGGGCCCAGGGCTGGGCACTGAGAGCAGGACCTGGAAGAGGAGGTGCCGTCCTGTGTCTTGGGGCAGAGAATCAACCCCAGGCCTGGGGGTGGGGGTGGGGGTGGGGGTGGAGGGGGGCCTGCAAGTGGGCCCAGGAACGGGTGTGGGTGAGGGCTGTCTCCTGCCCATCCCGTGGCCAACTTGGGTACAGGGAGGGGCAGACCCCCCTCCACATACGGAGGAGGCAGGGACGATGTAGCCCTAGCTGGTGGGGGAGGGCGGAGCTGAGCCTCCCAGCTTTGCTGACCCGCTGCCACCCCATGGCCGTGGTGTGGCAGGCTCAAGGCCATTGCCCGTCCTGCATGGGCAGGTGCAGGCTTGGCCGGCCCCGGTCCCCGCAGAGCCAGGCCCCATCCACGGCCGGGCTCCAGAGCTCGGAGCTGAGGAAAGGGGACGCTCACCCCCTCCTTCCTCTCGGGCTGCCTGCTCAGGGCTGCGTGGGGCTGGGGCTCAGGGCCAGGGGCCGTGGGAGCAGGTGAGCTGCCTCCGCTGTGTGCGTCCTGTCCCCCGCCGCAGCCTGGGTAGGAGGCAGGGAGGGGCCCTCCTGGGGGTGAGGCCGGGGCTGGGACCAGCTCTGGGGGGACAGACGTCCATGTTGCTGGCGGCCCCCGAGGAGGCTGCACAGAGCCTTTGGGGGTGGGGCGGCAGCAGGGTTTTCACATTTGGCCGCAGGACAGCGGTGGGGCAGGGAGAGGCCCAGGCCTGGACAGCACCGGTCTGGGGCCGCCATGCTGCAGGCCCACGGGGCAGGGGCCGGGGCCGGGGCCGGGGCGAGGGAGGGCTGGCCGGGCAGGCCTGCGGGGAGCTGTGTACCACGGGGGGTGGGCCCAGGACAGAGAAGGCCTCCCCCCGCAGGCAGCCTGGCCGAGCCTGCCGCCCTGGGGAGGGACACTCGGAGGGGGCGGTGCCCAGTGTCCGGCTCAGTGGGAAGGGCGGGGAGCCCAGCCTGCCTTCAGCCACGGCCTTGGCAGGATCAGCTCCTCAGAGGCTGTGGGCCTCCTGGACGACAGAGCCGCTCCCGGGGCATCCAGGAGGAGGGGGGGCCTGGCTGTGGGTTCGAGGCCTTAGCTGGTGCCAGGCTGGCACTGTTGCCGAGGCTCGGGGGGCCCGCCCACCTCCTGCTCCGGGCTCCCGGCGAGGTCCACCCGCTGCTCGTCCATGCGCTTGGCCTGCACCCTCTGGATGAGGCTGAAGAAGTCCTCGTCGGGCATGGTGGGCCCGCGGGGCAGCCCGTCGGGCGGCGGGCAGCGCTGGTCGTCGATTCTGGAGGACTGGGCAGAACAGACACACGGTCGGGGGCCTTGCCCTCCAGGCCTCGGAGGGCCGGCCCAGCAGAGGCCCCGTGGACAACCCCAGGGCAAGGGCTGCGGCCAGGCCAGGCCAGGAGGGGCGAGGCCGCCTCGGGGAATGGCTGCGGGTGTGGGGTGAGCCAGGTGAGAGGTGGAGCTGCCCGGGGCCCCCGAGAGCACCCTGACAGTGTGCGGTCAGGAGTCCCTGGGCCAGGGCGGGAGGCCGCAGCCCCGGAGCCCGAGGGGGGGAGCTCCTCAGGGGCCTCGGGCCGGGCTGGTGCTGGGGGCCGAGGGGGCCGAGGGGGCCGAGCAGGCGCGTGGGCTTCTCTGCAGGGTCTGGAGCAGAAGGGCCAGGAGCCTGCGTGCATGTGGACGGGGGGCTCGGGGGGCTCCCCAGGCTCGCCGAGGCCTGTGCTTTCCTGTCTGTGGAACGAGCGTCACGTCTGCAAACTGCCCGCTCTGCCCGGCACCGCGTGCCCCGCCCCCACCCTCCCGCCCGCCCGGGGCTCTCCTGGCCCTGGACCCTGTGATGGCCTGGCCCCGGGCCGTGAGACCCGCCCGACCTCCCCACTCCGGGTGCCACCTGGCCCGTGGCTTTTCTCCGTCCAGAGTGGAAGGCTGGAGGGATCCCCGAAGCCACCGCCTTGGGGACCTGGGGACCCCCCAGCTATGTATGCACCGCCGAACGGAGGACATCGGGGATGGCCTCAGAAGGGTGTGACACCTGCTGAGCCGCCCTGTCATCCCCCCCAGGGCTCCCCCAAACCCGGCCTAAGAGGAGGGCAGAGCCCCTGGGGGCCTGGGGCCGGCCCCCCCCCCCCCCGCAGCACCTACCTGGCA
Organism: Eptesicus fuscus; assembly: GCF_027574615.1. Taxonomy (NCBI): domain Eukaryota; kingdom Metazoa; phylum Chordata; class Mammalia; order Chiroptera; family Vespertilionidae; genus Eptesicus; species Eptesicus fuscus. The sequence goes on from NC_072487.1 coordinate 78,398,074, forward strand.
CTTGATGAGCATGTTGAAGAACTCGTCCCCCGGCGCCGGGGGGTCCCTGTCGCCGCGCAGGTGGCCCAGGTTGTTGTGGGTGACGCGCAGCCCCGGGAGGCGGCCCAGGCTGGCCCGCTGGTCGTCCAGCCGGCGGCTCTGCGAGCTGGCGATGAGGTCGAAGAGCTCCTCGGTCTGCGGGGAGGCTGTGAGCGGGGGCTGGGCTGCGGGGACAGGGGCCAGGGCGGCCGGGAGGTCAGCCCCGAGGTGCCAGCCCAGCCCAGCCCACCGCACTCCTGGGGCCCAGCTGCCCCTGCGGGGGGCCCCCACCCCTGCCTCCGGGGAGCGACAGGAGGGGAGCCTCCCCACCCCACCCCCAGACACCAGCCTGGAGGGAGGGCGGGATGACGCGTCCCCAGGAGGCAGCTCTGGGCGCGGCGGGGGCGGGAGCTGTGACGGGGGCACTTTGCAGCTGGCTGCGCCGCCCTCGCCCGCCCCCGGAGCCGGGGGCTCTGCACCTTCACCGTCAGGGAGCCCCGGTGCTCACCCATCCTCTCCTCCAGGGCGGGGGCGGCCATGGCCTCGGCGGCCCCGGGCTGGCCCTCCTCCAGGGGGCAGCGCTGGTCGTCCATGCGGCTGCTCTGGAACTTGCTCAGCAGGTCAAAGAAGCACTCCTCGTCCGAGGACGGGACCCGAGGGAGGCTCTGGGGGGGGAGGGGGGCAGTCAGCACCGGACACAAAGGCGGCCCCTCGCAGACCCCGAACACGACCCGCGGGCTGCTGGGCCTGGGCCGGGGCGGGACTCCCAGACCCCGAACACGACCCGCGGGCTGCTGGGCCTGGGCCGGGGCAGGACTCCCAGCACCGCCCCTGTCCAGCCCGCGGCATCCTCGGCCATGACCTTGCCCCGCCTCTGGGTTTGCAGCTGGACCTCCCGGGCTCCGGGAGACGCCATCCGTGCAGCCTGACCCCAGGGTGACCCAGCTGGGCCCAGGCAAGTCCCACCGGCGGGGTCAGGGTAGGGGAGAGGGGTCCTTGGAGGGAAGGGACAAGATACGGGATCACTGGGCCTGGCGGGGTCCCTCCTGGCAGGGTGACCTTGGGCCTTGGTTTACACATCCACAGGAAGGTGGGGTCTGTGGGGCCTCCCCAGAGGGCAGAGCCAGAGCAGGCCCAACCCCCCAGTCCCCCCCAGGCCTGGTCCCGGGCCTGAGGGCCGACAGATGACACTTGTGCAAAACAGCACCCCATCACCTCCCCTGCCCAGTCCACCGTCCATCTCTCAGCTGTGGCCTCCGGCTCACCCCGAGCTGGGCATGCAGACACCACCACCTCACGGGGGAGACTGAGGCAGAGCTCGCGCCCCCCCCCCCCCCCCCAGGTCACACAGCAGCGCGGAGCCGCCCAGACTGGCCTCCCGCCGTGGGGAGGTGGCAGCTCGGAGGTCAGAGACCCAGGCGGGTCCTCCTCCCCACCCCCCACCCCAACCCCCGGGCAGGCCCAGAGCCAAGGCCCCCCCAGGTCTCTGCTCTCCTGCGGCCCCAACCTCACAGCCGGGAGGGCGGGAGGGGACAGCCGGCAGGAGGGCCCTGGCCGGGGCCGCCCTTGGGGAGGCCGCACCGGGACCTCCAGGCGGAGCGCGGCCGAGGCACCGTGTGGGCTGCCGGCCGCCTCCCCGGTAGGTCGTGGGCTCTGCTCCCGGCTGTTTTGGGCTGAGGAACCCCGGGCTCAGCCAGGAGGGGGGTGAGCACAGCAGCACCCCACACAGCCAGGCGAAGGGAGCCAGGCCCCTCCCGGGACAGGTGTGACCCCAACGCTCTCCAGCCTCCCCCGGACTGACACTCAGGGGACGCGCCTGAAGGAGGGGGTTTGTCCCGAGGCCTCCGCAGGCCATCGCCGCCGGGGCCGGGGCCGGGCGCCCCCACCCTCTGGGGCCGGGGCCACGTGGGAAGGGCTGGTGCTTCCCGTGTGACGTGGGGGGTGTGGGCCCGAGACCAGAGCGCACACAGGAGGGTCTGGACAGCTGGGAGGCCCCCCACCCTCGCTCAGGCCACCACCGGGCTCCCAGCCGAGAGGGGACCGGAGGCTACCCCATGCTCCGACCTCTCCTTTGCCCCAAATTCGGGCTCCATCCACCGGGTCTCAGAGCCCCTCAGGTCTCAGCCCAGCCCCTCCTGCTAGAACCCAGTCCAGGCCTCACTGGGAGCACAGGCCCCGCCCCTGGCCTGGCTGCCCCCCCAGCCTGCCCAGCCAGCCCCTCGGGGGGACGCCATGGCCCAGGGCTGACTGCACGCCCACCTGCCACCCGCCCCCCCATAGCTCTGCTGGGGTCCAGCTTCACCCGGACCAGGAGGCTCCCCCTCCCCCTGTCAGGGCCCCACACTCACACCGCGTCCGGAGCTCGCTGCGTCCACCAGGTGCTGGGCCAGGTGCTGGCCACGTGGAGCCAGGGCAGGACGCCAGGTGCCCGTGCCACTCACTCCCCTGCCCGCACTGCCCGTGCCACCTTGCCGCTGAGACTCGGGGCCCTGTGAGCTACATGCTTAAATAGGACCTGGTGGGGCCCCTCCCCATCCCCGCCCACCAGCGCCTAAGCTCCCTCTCTCTCTCTCTCTCTCTCTCTCTCTCTCTCATACATACACACACACACACACACACACACACACACGCACTCACACACACACGCACACGCACACGCACACGCACACGCACTCACAGGCGCTCCGTAAACACTCGGAAATGGGTTTCCCTGAGCACAGCACTGAGCCTTCTGGCGGGGCCGGGGTGGTCACCCCGGAGGGCCTGGGGGATGGGACCCACTCCCACCCCGGCCCCGCGTCCTTCCCTGGCTGGGTCAGCCCCGGAGACACCACCACTTTCTCCAGCCGATGGCGGGGCCAGGGCTGCTGCAGCCCGACGGGGAGCTGGTCACAGGGCCTTCCCACCTTGGGGCTCGGTCACCCTCAGCACCGGCCGTGTAGCCGGACACCCCCCACGGCCCCCGCCCCACCCAGCAGCCCCTGGCCTCTGCCCAGCCCCCAGGCCAGTGCCCTTGGCCGCAGGGCCTCCCTGGTTCAAACTGTCCACCCCACGTCCCCTTCCCGCCCGGGGGCCGCGGGGGCCTGGCCTCTGGCTGGCTCGGGAGGCCTGTCCTTGTCCCGCGCGGCCAGCCCGGGGCTCACCAAGGAGCACCTGGCAGTGGCTGTGAGCCGGCAGGAGTGCGGACAGGATCGGGGCCCCCGGGGCCTCCTCCTGGCCCTCCCTGCCCTGTTCCTTCCACAGCAAGCGCAGCCCAGGCCCAGCCCTCCGAGGCTGCCTCCTGTCCCGGGAGCTGGGTCAGGCGCCTGGCAGGCAGGGGGCTCACCCTGCCACCGGGTCCGGGCCTCCAGCGGGGGCCAGGCTCAGCACTGCCAGAGGAGTCCCCCCCACAACACCGGCACCCCAAGGCCCGCTGTTCTCACGGGGCCGAGCCTCAGGTGCGGGCTGACCAGGCCTTGGAGCCCCAGCGCCACCGGTCCTGGCCTGACACCCCTGCCCTCTGCCTCAGTTTCCCCTCTCGGGGTTTCTGTAATGAGCTTGACAGGACAGGCCCGAGTGTCGGCTGTTGTCTGTTCAGAAGAAGGGGTCCCAGGCGGCAGCTACCGGGGTGCCAGGGAGCAGTGTGGGCGGGGCTGACTGATGTGGGCCGGGGCCCATTGGCCTGGCTGGACGGGGACCGCCTGGACCCCGCGGCCTGGGCCCACCTCTGGCCGGAGGCGAGACCCTTGGCCCTGGAGGGGGGCGCACCGGCTGCCCCGGCTGCCTTTCCGTGAAAACGTCCAAACCAGCTGCCGTGTGGGAGCGGACGCGGGTGAGGCGTGCGGGGGGCGGACGCGGGCGAGGCGTGCGGGTGAGGCGTGCAGGGGGGGGGCGGACGCGGGTGAGGCGTGCGGGGGGCGGACGCGGGCGAGGCGTGCGGGGGCCAGAACGACAAGGCCCCTTTGTTCTCTGCTGTGGGGGAGACGCGAGGGCGTTGGGGTTTGGGCTCTGCCCCGGCCTCACTCAGCCCGGGTCACATGACAACAGGGGGTGCAGGCAGTGCTGTCGCCTGGGAAGCACGGGGTGGGAAGCTTGGGGCTGGGGCCACAGGCAAGGCCGGGCGTCACCCACCCCCACAGCCGCGTGGCTCCCAGGGCCGGGGCGTTGGGGGTCCGCCCCTGGCTGGGCCGCCTGGGCCTGCCCAGCCCTGTTCCCCATGCCCGGTCCCCAGGCCGCTCAGACCGCACAGCCCTCCTGCGGGGCGAGGCCCTGCTCTGCCCCGTCCCCAACACCACGGCCCATTCACCGGGTGACCGGCGCCCCCTCCTGTGCAGGGATCCCCTCCTCAGCTCCATGGACACAGGCCCTGGCCGGTTCAGCAGCGCTGGGGTCAAATGGGGTCAACAGAGACACCCCACCCCGAACAGCCACCCGCGTGGAGAATCCGCGCCGACACCCACAGGCGGGGACGGCGGTGAGCTCGGAGGAAACTGTGTTTACAGATTCCGGAGGCTTGGAACGGGGTGAGGGGGGTCCAGGCTGACCTCTGAACCCTGACCTGCTCCCGTGAGCCTGGAGGGGCTGCAGGGCACAGCGGGACACCTGCCGTGGCTGCCCGTCCCCGGGTGGGCTGCCCTGCCCTCGCTGGGCACTGCGGCTCTGTCCGCGGGGCCGGCCCGGCTGGGTGCGGCTGACAGCTCCACTGTCCCTGCGCTGCCGGCAGGTCCCGGGCAGCCCGGGCCGTGACCTCTGCCCCCGTCTGCTGTCCTGGTGGGCGGTGAGGCCCCCGGGCTCCCTGCTGAGCCGAGAAGCTGCCTACCGTGCGTGGCATCTGCACCCGGACTTCGGCGCTGTCCAGCGGGGAGTGGCCGCCCTCCTGGGGCCTCCTCTCAGCCGCGTCGGGCCCCTCCTGGTACTTCCTGCTCCTCATGGGGAGGGGGAGCAGGTCCCTGCCCGGCCCCCGCCAGTCCCCGGAGTGGTGGCTGTCTCCATTCTGCTCCTGGGGAGGGGCGAGAGGCCAGGCGTGGGTGGGCCACCCGCACCCCAAGACCCTAATGGGGGGCTGGGGACGCGGCTGGGCAGGGCAGAGGGGCCCGTGGGGTGAGGACGCGTGCTCGTGCCCCGGGGTTACGGCGGGCAGGGCCCTGATGGAGGGAGGGAGGGAAGTGGGCGGTGGCACTACAGGCCTGGGGCCTCTCAGACCGACGGGCAGATGGCACGTCTGTCTCCCGGGCAGGGATGACGCGGGCAGAGGTGGCAGCTCAGCAGACAGGCAGCAGCCTCGTTAGCCCGCGGCCCACGCGCTGCGCTGGCGGACGGCCTCCCGGCCCCGCCGTGTCCCCAGCCGCCCGCTCACCCGCTCCAGGGGCAGCCGCAGCAGGTCCCAGGTCTCCGCGCTCAGCCGCTGCGTCCTCTTGGGCCTGGCCCCTGCCAAACAGCGGCGTCAGCCCGCGGGCCCCGGCCTCCAGGGCGCTGGGAGCGGAGGCTGGGGGGCGGCACCCCGGGCCGAGCTCGCCACTCCCGCCCCACGGGGAGGCGAAGGCAGCGTGTGCGTGGCCCGTGTGGTGTGGAGGCGGGGTGCGCCCTGCAGGGCCCGGGTCGCGTCTGTCGTGTCCCCCGTAAGGGCCCGTTCCCAAGCTCTGGACCCCGCTCTCTCCCGCCCACTCCCCGGCCGCCCAGGCCACACGTGGGCCCCACGGCCCCAGGCCACAGCCGGGCGCCCTCGGCCCTGGCCACACCTCCTGCCCGGACGGTCCCGAGGGACGGAGCCACCGAGTGTCCAGGGCTTCATGGGAACCGGGGCCCAGAGGGCTGGAGGGCTGGCTGGGCGGCGGGGCCCTCTCCCTGCCCGGCCCCCAGGTCTGAGGGAGCCACACCCCGTCCCGCTCTCCAGAGGCGGGAAATGAGCCGGCCTCGGCGGGAACACAGTGGCCCCGCTGCTGCCCTCCCTGCCCCGAGCGCCCTGGAGCGGGCAGCCCGGCCCCGTCGTGAGGCTGAGGGACGCGGGCCCAGGGCGCGGTCAGGGCCCCGCTCGTCCAGCCCATGAGGAAGAGGCCTCACCCCCAACCCCATGGCACTGGGGGCACTGCCCGCCCTCTGCCATCTGGGTCGATGGGGAGGAGGGACACCTCGGTCCCAGGGCCGAGGGGCCGCAGGGCCGGACGCACCGCTGCACAGGCCCCTGCTCCGCACGGCCGGCCGGCGAGGACCCTGCTCCATCGCCCGCCGGGCCTGGAGGGGCCTCGCTCGGCCCCCGACACCCTAAGGGCCCCACGCGGGTTCCCACCTTGTCTGCTGGGCCCCGGGCCCCACTCGGCCGCTCTGGCCCGTCCTGGCCCTCCGCGTCCTTGGCCCCGGCAGCGGCGGCACCGCCCCCGACACGCAGCGTCCAGCTCCGGGCGGGTCCCCGTGGCCAGCGCGGCGGCGGCCTCGGCCCAGCTAAATGCGTCCTCTGTGTGGAGGGAGCCCCGGTCCTCCGCCTGCCCGTCCGGCACCCACACTCGGCTGACTGGGGGCATTCAGGCCGGGCACCGCCGGCTCGCTCCCCGCCCGCCCCTCCCACCTGAGGGCGAGGCCTGGAAACTTCCCCAGCCGTCCCTCCCTCCCTCCCTCCCTGGTGATCATGTCTGCCCACCAGCCACCCCGACATCCTGTCCCAGCCGACCCCTTCCCGCCTCACCGGGAAGGAGTCCCATGCCCGCCGCCCCCCCCCCCGCCTACCCCCCCAACCCGCCTTCCCCCCGCCCCGCCTACCCCCCCACCCACCCACCCCCCCAGCCTTGCGCCCAAATCCCTTCTCCACGCAGAGCTGGGGCACTTAGGTCCCGTTAGCTCTCGTTCCTCCCTGTCAGCCCTGCCTCCCTCCCCCCTCCCCTCCCCTCTTCTCGCTTATCTGCCCCAGACACAGCCCCGCTCTCCCTCCCTCGGGCCAGGCTCGCTCCTGCGGGGCCCCTACACGCTGCTCCCCGTGCCCGGACGCGGGTCCTCCATTTCTGCTCAGGGCTCACTCCCCCTCTCCTTGTCTTTGCTCGGATGTCACTGTTAAGGGCTGCATGTCTGTGTCGTACGTGGACGCCCAAAGCCCGATGTGATGGCTGGGACGTGGGCCTTGGCAGGTGATGTGGGTGGCTGAGGTCATGAGGGTGGGGCCCCGCGCTGGGGTTGGTGCCCTTAGGAGAAGGGACCAGACAGCTCGCTCTCTCCTGCACCCCACACTTCCCCTCTGCAAGCCGGGGAGCCCTCACCGGAGCGTGGACCCCCAGCCTCCAGACGGTGAGAAAGAAATTGTTTAAGCCGCCCGGTCCGCGGTTTCGTCGCACAGCCAGCGCCGACTGAGACACAGCCTCCGTGAAGCCACCCGCTGTCCACCCACCCCCCCCACACACCCCCAGCTGTCCCCTGTGATTCCTTCCTCCGAAGCACGGGATTGATCGCCATCCTTGCCTGTTTTGGCCGCTGGGGTGCCCCTAGAGCTCCCACAGGGCTTGGTGTGTAGTGGGTGCTTAACCAGGATGTGGCGAGTAGCTGAGCGCCTGAGTGTGGGCCCCCGCGTGCCTTCAGGACACCGGCTGGGCCGAGGGAGGGCGCCGCCTGGACAAGCTCACAGCGTGGGGAGGGGCACAGGGGCAGGACGGGAAGTCAGGCCGCAGGCGTGCCCGCACCGGGCAGCTGGGCCCTCACTCCCGCCAGGCGCCGTTCCCAGGATGGCCATGGCCCACTTCCCAGATGGGGACACTGAGGCACAGCTGGGTCCAGACACTTAGCCAGCCAGGACACGGCAGAGCTGGGACCAGAGCCCACAGTCTAAACAGCCCTCGGACAGTCCGCCGTGTGCGTCTCCGCCCCTCGATGCAGATGTGAGCCCTGACCAGGAGGCCAGCCCGTCCTGGGGGCTCCTGGAGCAGGGACCGGAGGAGGAGGAGCCGCAGAGCAGTGCAAGCCTGTGGGACCGGGTCAGCCCGGCCCGTGGGGACCCACAGAGCGGGCAGGCCGACTGGCTCCCTCCGCTCCGCACCGACCGAGCAGCCGCGTCGGGGTGTCCCGGGGCCCTCGCCCAGCACGCCCACCGCCAGGTGCCCTTGCCGGGAAGGGCAGGCGGGCACCCAGGACACCTGGGCTCTGGGGCCCAGACACAGTGGCAGGGCGGCGCCCACCCACACAGACTCGCGGGGGGTGGGGGCCGAACCGAGAGGCTCGGGTCCTCCAGCTGCAGGAGGGCCGTTTCCATCAAGACGAGGAAGCAAGCCAAGGCCTGGCTTCTGCCGGCCAGACACCGCCACAAACCACGCTCGCCCGCAGGCCACGCCCCGTGCTCTGCTCCCGCCCCCCGGAATTCCCCCGCACCCCCTGGGCCCAGCCCAGCGCCTCCTTCCCCACTGGAGCGCCCCTGCCCTCCGAGGTGCTCCCCGTTCCCCTCCACCCCCACCCCCACCCCGACTGACAGACTCTGGATAGGCGACTGCCCCACCCCCCAAGGGAGGCACGGGGTGTGTGTGTGGGGGGGGGCAGTGAGGGAATGAATGGGGCTCACCTGAGCGGGGTCTCCTCCAGGCCGGCCCACACTCAGGGCGCCCGCCCGCCTCCAGTGGCCGGCAGGCCATCCCAGAGCCGGAGCCTCCAGGCTGCGGCCCCCAGACCCGCCCCCTCCGGCCTGGGCAGGCTGCAGGGCCCCCGCCTCCCAGGATGGCCTGTTCCCAGGGCCTGCTGGCTCCCCTGGCCGCCAGCCTGTGGGGGGGCTGCTGGGGGCCTGGCCGGGGAGGGTCCGGCTCGGGCGGGCGCAGCAGAGGAGCTGGCGCGGGGAGGACAGAAGCCGCCTTGTTCCGCACAGCGGGCTGCTCACCCACCCCGGCCCCCCTTCCCCCGGGAGGATGGGGCCTTTCCAGGCGCAGCCCAGCCCTGCCCCCACCTCCTGCGAGTTCCCAGAGGGGGGCCCCCCCGGGCCAGGGGCTGCCAGAGCTGCCCATCCTCAGAAAACCCTGGCCTGGTACTTCCCGGGGGACACACTCCATCTCATCTCCTTCGACCACAGCACCCCCAAAACGGGCAGGCCGAGGGTCCCAGAAGCCTCTGCTCCCTCCCTTCAGTCTTCAGCAATCTGAGTTGGGGGTGACGTGTACCCCCACCTCCTAGGACAGGCCACTGTCAGAAACCCTGGGACCCACCCCCAGCAGCACCGACTCCGGGCCTGGTTCTCAGCAGCCCAGGTGAGGGGGCAGGGGGTGCCCCTGGGAACTTCGCCATCCAGAGGCGGTGGCCAGACTCCACGAACACGCAAGACCCGTGGGGTGGGGAGGGGCAGCTACCCCGCGGCCTGGAGCCGCCCAGCACCCACGGCCGCCACCCTCCCCCACCCCCGCCTCCTTCATCTGTTTGCTCTGCAGGGAACGGTCTGTCCTGCGCGCACATGGCTGACCTGCTCGGGGACCAGCAGCCCGTGAGCGATGAGGTCATTACAGTGGCCGGACGATTACTGCCCGGTGCCCGTCTGCTGACTCAGTGGGGGGAGGGGGGGCTGCAAGGTCGAAGCAGGGGGCCCTCCCCTCCCCTTCCTGCCGGCCGAGGTGCCACTGGCGGGGGGGGGGGGGGGGGAAGGGGGTGACCACAGGCTCTTGCTGCCCAGAAACCATGAAGAAGGGGCCCTGATACCCGTATTGGGGCCCCCCTTCCCATGCTGTTCCCAGCCCTTGAATGCCTAATTCTGTCCCATCTCCAATCTCCCTGCCCTGGGGAGACGGGGCCACCGTGGGCTCGGAGCCGGGCTCCAATGCTGACACCCCCAGGCCCAGGGGCTCCCCACCTCCGGGGGCCCTTCCCCTGTTTGAGGTCAGAGCCCACCTCTGTGGGACCCGCCCGGCCCGGCCCTGCAGGAGCCAGGCCCTCCCAGGCAGCCCTCCTGGCACGGCCCTCCTCCCCGCCGAGGCCTGCCTGCGGGCACGACTCCCCAGCCCAGCCGGGAACTCACCCTGAGCCTCGTAGCCGGCCAGGTCGGGCTTCTCTGCGGCCGCCGGGCTGCTCAGCCGGCCCAGCGCCAGCTGCAGCTGCGCCACGTTCATGCGGGCCGTCAGCTCCCCGTTTCGGTCCCCAATCTGTGGCCAACGGGGCAGGTCAGTGGGCAGGCAGGCCCCCCGTGGTCCCCAAGGAGACCAGGCCGCACCTGCCCCAGAGGTGGGGGTCTGTCCCTGGGTGGGCCTCACACACCCGGCCACCTCCCTCACGCTGCCAGGCCCCGTGCCCCGGGGGGCCCTCCTTCTCGGCACCCTCCATGGGCCTCGCCTGCTCGGCCAGGCTGCACCCCCAGGTGCCTGCCAGGCTCCGGGCTCCTCCCCGGCTCCCGCTCGGACAGAGGCTCCCGGGAGAACCTGGGTGCAGAGGGCGGGCGGGCGGGCGGGCGGGCTTCCGCAGGAGCGCCAGGGCCTGTGCCCAGATGGACAGGGCGGCCCCGGGGGAGGGCTCTCTGCCCAGGCCCTCCCCAGCCCCGAGCGCTCCTGCTCCCTCCAGCTCCCCCTGGCCTGTGGGCCCCACCTGCCCCTGGACACAGGGCTGTGGGGTCTGGCAGGCGCTGGGGGCGTGCCGGAGGGAGGTGGCATGGCCCTGCTCTGAAGGGGGGCAAGGAGCAGGAAGGGGTGAGGTCAGGGGAGGTCGGCCAGGGGCCAGGGAACCAGAGGTCACCGAGACCCCCTGTGGCTCCCAGCCAGGGGCTGCCCTGACCACAGGAGGGGCCCTGCCCACCCTCCCCGGGTGGCGATGGGCTGGCCGGTTCCCGGGAGGACCCTGCGGGGCAGCCTCGGGCAGGTCGTTGCCACCAGGGCCTTGGGCACAGGCGTCGGTGGTTCCGCCGGGGACAGAGGGCCTGGTGCGTGCCTGCCCCCGGGGCACACAGGCTCCAGGGGTGGAACCCAGGCCCCCGGCCCCACCCCACTCCTGGCTGCAGCAGACGATGGGTCCTGGCCTCAGGCCTCAGGAGAGGGGGGAGTCCAGCCCCTGGGCAGCACGCGGCGATGGACCGGAGCGGACACGGGGACGGCCAGGGGGGGCCGGGAGCGCACAAGGCACCGGGCCAGCGGGCAGTGGGCTGGGCAGCGGGGCGGCGCCGGCAGGGGCAGTGGCTGGGGCAGTGGTGGGAGGGGGGGCGGCCTGGCTCACCTCCTGGGAGATCTCCAGGTGCTTCTTGGCGAAGGTGAGGGCCTGCGCCGGGCTCCCCATGGACACGTAGGCGTTCCCCAGACTCCAGCACGCCCGGCCCTCGCCCACTCTGCCAGGGAGGGAAGCTGAGTCCACATCTGCACGCCCCGCCCCAGGCCTGCCAGCCTCCCACCTGCCCGGCCTCCAGGCCCCCGCGTCCAGGTGGCCAGGCCCAGCCTGACAGGAGTGGGGAGGACGGGGGTGGGGGCAGGGGGGGCAGCCACAAGGAGTGGGGTGGGGGGGCTGGACTTGCTCCGCTACCAGGGTTCCCAGCGTGGTCTGTTCGCCCCCTAGTGGCCGGCAAGGCTCTCACCCCTCAGGCTCCCTCCACCCTTGGGGACGGCGGCCCCGTCCTAGAGGCGATTCGGTGGCCGTGCGTGCGACCCGTGACCACCGGGCTCCAAACTTCTCCCCCCAAGGACAGTGCCAGGGGCCCCTCCTCTCCCCCACCCGCGGGAGCCCGTGGCCTGTGGCCTGAGCCCCCGTCCCGCCACCACCCACCCCAGACGGGTGTGCACGGCTGTGCGTTTAGGAACCTTCGGCCTGTCTGCCTCTCCACGGAGACTGCTTATGTAGATACGGGGGGCGGGGGGGGGGCCCCTAAAGGCTCGATGAGCGGGGGGCTAGGTGCACCCCTCCGGCCGGCTGAGCCAGAGTCCCTGTGTGTCGTCTGCTCAGGGTCCTGGGTGGTCGGAGGCAGAGCAGGCCTGCCGGGAGCCCTCCGGGCGGCGACGCCCCCCCCCCGCCCCCGTGGGCACCTGTCGGCCAGCTCCTGGGCGATGAGCAGGTGGCGCAGGTGGTACTCGGCGGCGCGCTCGTAGTCCTGCAGCAGCGTGTAGGTGTTGCCCAGACTGTAGCAGGCCTGCGCCTCCACCGCCTGGTCCTTCAGCTGCCGGGACAGCTGCAGCGTCTTCCTGCGGGGCAGGGTCACCCCCGAGGAGGCTCCAGTACCCCCTCCCCGGGGCAGGGTCACCCCCGAGGAGGCTCCAGTACCCCCTCCCCGGGGCAGGGTCACCCCCGAGGAGGCTCCAGTACCCCCTCCCCGGGGCAGGGCCCTGCGCAGCCCCCCACTCCTGTCTGAGGGTGGACGGTGGGCAATGGGGTGAGCAGCCCACCCCCCCGAGGCCTGGCTGGTCCCCCCCATCAGGTGGCCACCGTGCTGCCCGCCTCGGTCAGGACGTGGCACCCCCCCAGGCTCTGCCCACACTGGCCAGTTGCCCCATCCTCCCAAGCCTCGGCCTCCCACGGGGTTCCCGGGGACACAGCACATGGTGAGGGTCCTGACCTGGGCGTCAGGCTCCACACAGCACCCAGTGCGTGTGGTCCGGCCTCTGCCCGGGGCCGCTGTGCAGCCCTCTGACCAGGAGCCCGACGCCCAGCGAGTGTCCTGGCCCCAGTCAGGGCCCCCAGGAGCCAACGGTCCGAAGCGTCCCGAGTCCATGTGGGCATGGCCGTACCGGCTCCGGGTCCCCCAGTAACCGGCACCGGGAGGCCCTCAGCCAGGGCCACTGTGCCCGGCACGCGGCGCCTCTGCCGGCGCTCACCAAGCCCCGGCAGCCCTGGCCCACGGCTGCCAGCCAGCCCTTCTGGGGTGGCCGGGGACCCCACCTGGCCCCGGGGAGCCGCCTGGGCCCTCCCGGCTGCGGGTGCCTACTTGTAGTACTCGGCAGCCACGTCGAAGCGCCCCAGGAAGATGTGGGCGTTCCCCAGGTTGCTGTAGGCCCTCCGCTCGGCGGCCTTGTCTCCAAATTCCTTCGCGATGGCCAGGCGCTGAGGGCGACCGCAGCCGGTGGTCACCGAGCAGCCGGGACCGAGCCGACAGCAGTGCCGCCTCCTGCCCGCGGTGGCCCGCCCCTGTCTGCGTCCAGAGGGGCAGCCCGGAGCCAGCACCAAGCCCAGGCACAGGCTGGGGGGTGTCAGGCCGCTCCGCCGCCGCCCGCCCCGCCGCCACCCGCCCCGCCGCTGCCACTCACCTCCTTGTGGAAGGTCGTGGCCTCCACGAAGCTCCCCAGCAGGTAGTGGGTGTTGCCCAGGTTGCCATAGGCCCTGCCCTGGGCCGCCCGGTCGCCCAGCTCCTTCACCAGGGACAGGTTCCTCCTGGGGGCGAGTCCGTCAGAGCCGGCCCCTCCCGGCGAGGAAGCAGGGCCCTGTGCCGTCCCCCAGGCAGAGGCCGCGGAGCGGTCCCTTTAGCTCTGGTCCCCTCGTTGCTGTCCGAGCTTGGAGGCTCGGGCCGGGGCTCCCCCGTCCCCGACTGGTGCCCAGATCTAACCCTGTTCTAATGGGAAGCGTTCTCCACGCCCAGGGCTCGGCCGACGCCCCGGCCCTGTCTCCAGCCAAACGTTTGGGGTGTTTTTGGTAATCCTCATCCGAGGGTATTTTTCCCATTGATTTTTAGAGAGCGCGCTCGGAAAGGACAGAGGGAGAGCGGGAAGGGAGGAAGAGAAACAGCGACGTGAGAGACATCCATTGGCTGCCTCCTGCACAGGCCCAGAACCTGCAACCCAGGCGTGTGCCCTTGACCGGGAATCGGACCCGTGACCCTTCTGTGTGCAGGCGGATGCCAGCCTGGCCAGGCCATGCCTGCCGACCCGAGGGCAGGTGCAGGAGGGGGGCGGGGTGGGGGAGGGGGAAGGCCAGCCCGGCTGCCACTGTCGGGGGCCTCGGGGAAGGGGGGGCGCTGTGCCTGGGGCTGCTGCCAAGCCCCTGGCCACGCGGGCAGGCAGGGCCCAGGCCGTGTGTGTGATCAGGGGCCCCGCCCCCACTCACTCGTAGAACTCGGAGGCCCTGCGCAGCGTCTCGCGGACGTCGGGGGGCAGGTGCCCGGGGTCCTGCGCGGCGCTCCAGGACAGCTGCTTGCCTTTGGCGTGGTACACGTTCCCCATGTTGTACAGCGCCCTCGCCTCTCCGATCTGCGGGCGGCACCGAGGTTGGGGTGGCCCCGAAGCCACGTCTGGGTGGAGATGTCGCCCCATGGCATGCACGCAGAACGGGGTGCCCCTCCAGGCTGTTCCCAGGGCTCCAAAGGCAAGGACTTGGGGGGGCATCCCCAGGCCCACATGCTGAGGTGGCGGGGGGGGGCGGGGGGGGAGGGACGGGACAGGATGGGGGGGAGGGACGGGACAGGACGGGGGGGAGGGACGGGACAGGACGGGGGGGGGGGCGCTGGCTGACCGCCACCTTGTCGCCCTGCTCCTGGGCGATGTCCAGGTGCCGCTGGCAGCAGACAGCAGCCTCGTCAAAGCGCCCCAGGACCTTGAGCGTGTTGCCCAGGTTCCCGCTGGCCTTGGCCTCCCCCATGCGGTCGCCGATGGTCCTGGAGGGCGGGAGGAGGGCCGGCTCGGCAGGGCGTCTTGGCAAGGGTGGGGGAGGGCGGGTGCACACCTCAGGGTGACCCTTCCGCTGGGCAGGTCTGGGGAGGCCCCTGCATCGCCTGCAGCTGCCGGGGCTCAGGGAGGACCCCGGATCGAGGCGGGAGGGGGGGGCCCTCGAAGTGAGAACTAACATTCTGACATGCAGTGCGTCTGACCGCGCCTGCCAGCGGGGGCGGGCGGGGGCTGGGGCTGGGGGCGGGCCCACTGCCTGCTGGGGGTCTGGCGCTGAGGCGGCTGAGTGGCCACTGCAGCCTGAAGAAGGGGCAGGAGGGGCAGGGACCCGTGAGGGAGGGTGTGAGGTGGGAGCGGCTGGCGAAGGCTTGGAGGCTGAGGAGAGCAGAGGCAGGGAGGGTGGCCACCCCTCTCCACACGGCCCCAGAGACTGGCACCGACACACGGACACATACGTGTGCTCGTGCACATGGGACACTGGGCCTCACCCGTGCTCTCACCCATAGACATAGAGACATGCTCACATGTGTCTCGGCTTACACACGGCCTCCTGGGGGCACTTCCTGGATCCTGGCCCCTTCCCAGGCCCCCGGGGACCCTGAGAGCTCGCCCCCCCCCCACCCCGCCTGGCATTGACAGCCAGGCCCCGAGGGCAGGGCGTGCAGATCCTGCTGGAGCCCCCGCACCCACACCCCTGGGCCCACACCCCGAGGCTCACTGCTCCCCTGCACCCCCACGCCTGCACCCTGAGACTCACTGGTCTCCTGCACCCCCCACGCCTGCACCCCGAGACTCACCGCTCCCCCCACGCCCGCACCCCGAGACTCACTGCTCCCCCACGCCCACACCCCTGCACCCCTGCGCCTGCACCCCGAGGCTCACTGCTTCCCCGCGCCCACACCCCTGGGCCCACACCCCGAGGCTCACTGCTCCCCCGCGCCCACACCCCTGCACCCCTGCGCCTGCACCCCGAGGCTCACCGCACCCCCACGCCCGCACCCCTGCACCCCACGCCTGCACCCCGCGCCTCACCGGGCCAGCAGCAGGTCGTGCCTGTGGTACTCCAGGGCGCGGGCGTACTCCTTCAGGTAGAAGTAGGCGTTGCCCAGCTGGCTGTAGATGGCGCTCAGCGTCCGCAGGTCCTCGGTGCCCACCTGCACGGCCGCCTCGAAGAAGGCCACGCCCGCCTTGAAGTCCCCGGCCTTGCAGAGCCGCTCGCCCTCCAGGGCCAGCTCCAGGCACGAGGCCTCCATCCTGCGGAGAGGAGGGTCAGCGCTGCCCCGCGGCCCCGCCCGCCAGACCTCCCTCCCGCCGGACAGACGCCAGCAGCCGGGCTAGGGCGGGTGTGCCCCTGCCCAGGTTGGCACCCTGTGCGGCTCACCTCTGCCCGAGCCTCCTCCCTGCCAGGGCTCAGGGGCACCTGGGCCGCCGTCGTGAGTCTGTGAACCTCGGGCTGCGATGGAGGAGCCCCAAACACTGCGACCCCCAGTGTCAGCCGCCCGCCTGGGAGAGGGGCCCGAGGCTAGGAGCCACGCACCATCTTCCCGAGAGGCATGGCGGCCGAGGCTCAGAGAGGGTGAGCGAGCTGCCCGAGGCCACACAGGCAGGGTCTGGGCCCAGCCCCTCCCCGAGCCCACAACCTGGGCTGGAGGCTCAGCCACCACCCATGCCCACCGCCTGTCCTCGTGGGCCAGGGCTGCACCTGGGCCGAGTCAGCCCTGGCCCCTTCCTGCCCCGGCCCCCGGCCCCTGGCCCCTGGCTGAGACGCGCTCTGCGGGCTGCTGGCCAGGACGGGCCTGAGAACCGCGGCCGCCGTGCGTCCCCACCCCGCGGTGCTGCTGTGGGAGGAAGGACAGCACCACGTCCCAGGATGGGCCCAACCCTGGACACCGCCCACCCCAAGGCCAGGGCCTGGGTGACCGCCAGCACCTCGCCCCTGGGTGGTGGGCAGGAGCTTCAGACAAGAGGCCTAACCCTGGGGCCCCGCTCACTGCGCTGCCCTCAGGACAAAGGCCGGCGTCAGGGGAGCCGGGTTGGGTAGCGGATCGGCCGGCTGTGGCCCTGCCTGCGGTGCGGCCTGGGCCGGACACGCTCCCTCGGGGCCTCGGCCTCTCCCAGCGGCTCCCGATGGGTCACGTGGGTCCCAGGCTCAAGGCCTGACCCGGCCGGCCCGGGGGACACTGCCGCCCCAGCTAGAGGACGCCCCGCGGGCAGAGGGAAGGGGCCGGGGCTCAGGGCGGCGCCACCCAGGCAGCCGGGGAGCCCAGGAGGTCCTGTCCCCAGACCCTGGGAACGTGGTGCGTTTCCCACACGGTCAGGCCAGCCCCCGCCCCCCACCCCGGTCCCGTCCTGTCTCGCTCCGTTGTGTGTTGAGGTTTCGGAGCCCGTGGATCCAGAGCAGCCAAACGCGCCCCACTCAGCCCGTGCGCCCCAGGCCCTCGGCCCCCCGTGTTGTGGGAGCAGTTTTTGGGGAAAACCAACACATCTCCTGAGAGATAAACACAGCTGCTGGCCGGCGCTTCGGAAACGCTGACCAGCGCCCCGTCCCCTGCTCACGTGACCACGGCGCCTCCACATTCCCAGCGACCCAACACCACGGCCGGCCGGGCCTGGGATCCCTCAGAGGCTGCGCCCTGCGCCCACAGGCTCCCAGCTCTCTGCCGGGGAAGCCCCCACCCTCGCAGGCCCCTCGCCCAGCGCGACTCCCGGGGTCAGAGCAGGCTCCTCCCCTCCGTGATCACAGGGCCTGGGCTCTGGGACCCCCCCCCCGCCCCCCGCCCCGGCCCCGAGATTCAAGCAGAGCCCGTGTGACCTCTGCCGGAGCCGGCGGTCAGGGACACGGCCTGGACCTCAGGTCTGCGTCGGGCCTCCCTCCCGCCCCCTATGCCGGGCAGTCACCTCGCGGTGTGCGCTGGGACAGCCAGCCAGATGCCACGTCCCAGGCGCCCGTGGGCAGCCCTGAGGTGCCACGCCTGGGGCCTCTCCATGAGGCCGGCTTGTCCCTGCCCAGCCATCTGATGGGCGGCCTGCCCGCTCCTGAGTGGCGGTGGAGGGACGTGGGCTCTGAACCGGGCACTGCGGGCAGGAACAGGCCCTGCTGCTCTGGCACACCTGGCCGCCCCCACCTGTCCCAGAGCCAAGGTGTCTGGCTTGGGAGCCAGGGGCCCCAAACTCAAGGGGGGGGTCATCCTGATGGGGTGTCATCGCGAATGCAGATGGGGGCGTCTAACATGGGCCCCAGCAACGCAGGGAGGTCACCTGGAGAAGCGCCAGGCAGGTGTACAGGGCGAGGAAGCCCCCCCTCCACGTACCCCCAAACCTCCGATGGCAGCTGACCTCCCCGCCGGCACCAGGTGCCCCCAGGCGCCCGCCGCACCTGGGCCTCTGCAGGTTGGGCCTCTTTTGCAGGAGCAGCCACAGCCCCGGCCCACGGGCAGCACCGCTCTGCACGCCGCCCTGTCGGCCAGGCTCGGGGCCACAGGCTGGCCCTCCGCGGCCACGGCCTCGCGGCTCCCGGCTTCGCGGGCTCCCGGCCGCCCTGTCGGCCAGTCAGCCCTCCCCGCCCTGGTCCTGGGGTTGCACTGAAGCCGGGGTTCCCCTGACTCTCCCCACCCCGGGCTGGTGGGCTGAAGGCTCTGGCGGCCTCGCGACAGGAGACCCCAGGTCCTCGGGCGGATCATCCGGGCTCCCAGGCCCGAGGCGGAGAGAGGATCAAGCAGCTCAGAGCCGGGATCAGATTAGTCAGCAGGGCGGCCGGTGGGCAGGCGGGTGGGGGGTGTGCGCGGAGCCCAGAGGAATGGAGGGAGGAAGGAGACGGGGCAGTGGGGTGTGCCCGCCGCCGGCCCCAGCCCCTGCTCTCACACGCCGCCCTCCGTGTGAAGACCGGGCAGGGCAGAGACCTGCAAGCTGGGCAAGCCCCGGGCCACCTGGAGGGCAGCTCGGATTCCTCCTGGGCGGGTCTGCACCGGGCCCCCACCCCACCCCACCCCGACCTCGTCCTCCGGGGGAGGCCCCGCTCCCAGCCAGACCATACCTCACCCCGCCCCCACCTGGAGCCTGGCCCGGCACGCAGCAGGGCCCACAGATGGGAGCCCCGAGTCCAGGTCATCCTGCTGGTGCCTCCCAACCCTCTGGGGCTGTAGGGTTCCCTGCCCTGACCCCCCAAGAGGAGCTCCAGGTCCCAGGGAGGCACTTCCCCCACCCCAGCTCCTTTCCTGAACTGTGCCAGCCCCTCGGCGCCAGCGGCCAGTGAGGAGGCGGGTGATGGGACCTCCCCAGCAGAGGGAGGAGCGCGTGGAGCCGAATGGGGGGCGGGGCAGGGTGTCTCGGGGGCCTCCCCTCCCAGCCGTCCAGGTGCTGTCCCCCCAGGAGCCCCTGGGCCCTCCCAGAGGTTCCCTCTGCCCCCCTCGTGGGCACCCCTCCTGCCAGCCCGCGCCTTCTCAGTGGTGACCCTGGGGTGGGAGGGTTCCCCAAGGCGGCGCAGCCGGGAACCGCAGGGCGGGAGGGAGGTCAACTCGGACCGAGGGACCAGGGAGGCGAGGCGGGTTCCACACGGAGACCCGGGGCCTGCGCAGAGGGGGAGCCCACGGATAAGGGGGGGCTGCAGTCCTGCACACGTGGGGGTGGGGTCCGGAGGGCAGAGCCCTGGAAGGAGCTGGGCAGTGGATGCCGAGTGGGGGACCAGGTCCCCGACCACCCGCCCACACCAGACGCTGCTCCCAAGGGTGTCAGGCCGGGCACCCCCCGCCCCGCCCTGAGGTCTCCGTCCCATGCCACCATCTGCCCCCAGGACAGCTCAGCCGAGGAGGCGGGGCCTAGACCACCTCCTCCGTGCCCAGCCCCTGCCGAGGAGCTGAACCCCCAAACTCTGCAGGCTCACACCACCCCCAGGCCCCGATTCCACCCCCAACATGCACTGCAGGCCACCCTCCCGGGTCCCCTGTGAGGCTGCCCAGCATGGCCAGGCCCCTCCCTGCGCCTCTGCCCCCACACCCCCTCTGCAGGCCTGTGGGTGTCTGCCCCGCACCTGGCGAGGTGCCCGCGGGCACTGGGCGGAGTGTCTGCCGGACCCCCACCCTAAAGGCTCCCGGGGCCTCCCCGAGGCCTGTGCACCCCGAGGGCTGCCGAGGCGCCCCCTCTCGGGACAGGAGACTGGGGCCCAGCCGGCCAGGGCTCTCTGGTCCCCGGGGCTGTGGTCTTAGCTCCCCCGCCAGACTCACAGCCCCAAGCCCCGCGGGTCTGCTCTCTCACGCCACGCCTGTCTGCGCACTACCTCTCCTTGCGAGGGGCTGACCAGGCGCTTTCCCAGCAGCCAGACCGCAGTGGCCAGGAGGCCGGGCGCTGCCTCTGGTCCCGGTGATGAAGTGGTTATGGCTCCCTGGTGGCCAGCCTTCCTGCTCCGACGCCGTATCGCGGTGGGCTCCCGTCCCCTCCTCCCCCCACCGCCGACATGCAGGCGTGAGGCTGCCAGCGCGCCCGGGAGCTGCTGCACACACCTGGCCCGGCTCCCACCGGCTCCCGCCGGCCCCAAGCCCCTGCGGCTGCTCGCGGGCCCTGCAGGCAGCTCGGCGCGGCCTGGGTTCGCAAGGCTGCAGGCTGTCCAGGCCTCTCCCCGCGTCCCAGGGTCCTGTCTGGTGTCCCCACTGCGCTCTGGCACCAGCCCACACC
This sequence comes from Eptesicus fuscus, assembly GCF_027574615.1. Classification (NCBI taxonomy): domain Eukaryota; kingdom Metazoa; phylum Chordata; class Mammalia; order Chiroptera; family Vespertilionidae; genus Eptesicus; species Eptesicus fuscus. The sequence goes on from NC_072487.1 coordinate 78,418,242, forward strand.
CCAGCTCCCATGTCAAGCCGTGGGGTGACCAGGATGCTGTGGGCCTTCAGCTGTTCGTGGTCCCCAGCCCCTGTCTGTCTGTCTATTTGTCTCTTTCTCTCTCTCACACACACGCACACGCACGCACACACACACGCACGCACACATACACACACACACACACGCACACACAGCCGGTGCAGCCAGATGAACTCCTGCTGCTCTTCGGGACCGAACACCCGCTCTCCTCTCCGTCAAGCACGACCCTGGGGCAAATGCTGCCTGCACAGCCCTCCCTCCCATGGGCCCTGGAGGGGTCCTTCAGGGAGGCCTCCTGCATCAGCTGCCAGCAAACCCACCCACACGCACGCCCCCCGCCCCCCCCCCCAGTGTGGGGCCCAGCACTCGGTCCCGGAGCCCACACAATGGGGGCTGTGTCTCTGGCCAGCAGCACGGACCAGACCAGAGTGGGGAGGGGCGGCAGGGCCTTTGCCGTCCACGCCCTCACTCTGCACACGGGGCGCGGGCAGAGGTTCGCTGCTGCTGGGCTGCCCGGCGAGGCCCCCTGAGGGCCCCACAGCCGAAGGCCCGGTCTTAGGGGCGGCCGGGGAGCTGGGGTGACAATGTCCTTCAAGTCGGGGGCCGGGGGAAGGTGCAGGGAGCCAGGCCCGCCCCTGGGCGCTGCCACCACGGACCGCCCTGCGCTGCACGCAGCCTGCCCACTGGTCTGGACACCTGCACAGGTTGGCAGAGCCCAGCCCCCTCAGAGGGTCTGGTACCCGCCAGAGCCCGGCCCAGGGCATATCACCCTGTGGCACACCCTGGACAGGCCTGGAGTCACCAGCCAGGCACGCAGCCCTGGGCAGGGCCACCCTGCCATCCCTGCCGGGCATGGGGCCCAGGGCCCAGGCCGTGCCATCGCCCATGCGTCTGCCTGGAGGCAGGTGTCTTTCGAGGCAGCAGCACACACCCACCTGGTGGCGGGCTCTGCAGCCTCAACCCAGCGCATCCGCTAGACCCGGGCCTGGGGCGGGCGGGTGGGGGCAGGGGCCACCCTCACAGGCCGGGGTGCAGTGGGGGTGATGCCGGGCGGGGCGGGAAGTTGCTGGCAGCCCCCGCCCCATCCGGCTGTGCCAGGTGGCCCCCCGCGGGGAGAGGCTGCCGGTTTCCACGTCCCGGGTGGGGGTCCCCATCGCAGCCGCCCGCCCTGCCCACCCGTCTGCAGGCCTGTGCTGGTCCCCAGCTCTCCCGGGCGGGCGCGCTGGCGGAGGGGGGCCCAGCACCCCCGACACCCGCACCCCAGCGACCCACCCCCGGCGCCCCTCGCTCCCGCGCTCCCTCCGCCGCTCCCCCGCCCCCGCCGCCGGAGGGAGGGCGCGTCCCCGCCACGTTGCGCGCCCGCCGCCGCCTTTGTTCGGGTCGCCGTGCCCCCGCCGGTCCCGCGCCCGCCGCCCGCCGCCCGGCCCACCTGGAGTAGAGGCGCCGCGCCGCGCCGGGCAGCTCGTCCGCGGCGGGCGGGGCCGGGCTGGCCATGGGCCGGGGTCGCCGAAGGCCCGGGCCCCGCGCCCCTCCTCGCGCCGCGCAGCGTCGGTCCCCCGTCCGCCGCCCGCCGCCCGCGGTCCGTCCGCGGGCCCCGCCGGCGGAGGCGCCGAGGAAGTGATGTGCGCGGGCACCGCCCCTCCCGCCGTGGCCGTGATGTCACGGTCCCTCCTCCCTCCGACGGTGGGGGAGGGGCGGCTGCGGGGCCGCGCGCGGCGGGGGCGGGGCGGGACCTCCTGCGCCTGGCACCGGGCGGGCGGTGGTGCGCCCCGACCCGGGGATCCAGGGCTGGGGCCTGGCGTGGGCCCTGCTGCGGAACCCCGCTGGCCTCCCCACCCCCTGCCTGCCGCCCCCACGTGGGGCTACTGGAGGGCCCGCTGCCTTTGTTTGGCACCCCCCCCCCCCACTTGGTGATCCTCTGCCCCTCTCCTCCGGCCCAGCCCCCAGTGTCACCCCTTTGAACTGGCAGGGGAGTGTGGGCATGGGGGAGCCCCTCCGCCTGGTTTAAAGAGACCTGGGGGTGCCGATCACAAACAGCAGCGCTCGCCCCGTGTGAACTGGGGTCTGGGAGGAGGGATGGAGGAGGAGGGGTGTGGGGGGCCGTGTGGCCTGGCCAGGACGCTGTGGCAGCCCCGTCCCTGCGGTTCCTCACCACCCAGACTGGAGCCCTGCAGTGGCCACGTAGCCCTCCCACCCTCGGCCTTCCCTGCCGTGGGGTCCTGGGGAGACTCGGGAGTAATGCAGGGGGAGCCCTGGCTGGGGGTCCTGGGGAGACACGGG